>NC_045631.1:20377279-20680309 GCF_009829155.1 Mustela erminea | reverse complement strand
GCTCAGCAGGAAGCCTGCTTGTCCCTCTCCCTCTGCTCTGCACCCTGCTCGTGCTCCCTCCGACCCTCAAATAAATAAAATCTTCAACAACAACAACAACAAAGAGAGTTGAGTTCTTACCATTTGGTAGCCACATTTGCCAGACATTATAACTTTTATCTTCCATAAAGAGTAAGATGAAAAAGATATGACTCCTGTCTTCCATTAACCTAAGACCCTTTGCGGGGAGATGGCATCCATACAAATAACTATATTCTGCTAAAAGAGCTAAAGTGCAATAGAAAAAGGTGCTGGGTTCTTTTTTTTTTTTTTTTCTAAAGATTTTATTTATTTATTTGACAGAGAGAAATCCCAAGTAGATGGAGAGGCAGGCAGAGAGAGAGAGAGGGAAGCAGGCTCTCTGCTGAGCAGAGAGCCCGATGCGGGCCTCGATCCCAGGACCCTGAGATCATGACCTGAGCCGAAGGCAGCGGCTTAACCCACTGAGCCACCCAGGCGCCCAAGGTGCTGGGTTCTTAAGGGCAGAACTAGGTCTCATCTTCATTTTCCCACTACCTAGTTGTCTGAACATGAGAAAGTCATTCATATAATTGGACATCAGTTTCATCACCAGTACAATAAAGTTACACCATACAATCTCTAAGGTTCCCTGCAGCTAAGTATCTGAAAATTATTCTATGCCTCTGAAAACTTAGTGGGTTGTTTTTTTTTTTCAAGATTTATTTATTTACATGAGAGAGAGAGTGCACACACGTGCAAGCAGGGGGAAGGGCAAAGGCAGAGGGACAAACAGACCCACGGCTGAGTGGGGAGCCTGACATGGATCTTACAACCCTGTGATCATGACCTGAGCCAAAACCTGAGTCAGATGGTCAACTGATTGAGCCACTCAGGTGCCCCAGTTTTGTTTTTTGTGTTTTTTTTTTTTCCAGTTTTATTTAACTCTACACCCAACAGGGGGTTTGAACTCATAACCCTGAGATCAAGAGTCATATGCTCCACTGAATGAGCCAGCCAAGTGCCCTGAAAAATTAGTTTAAAGGCTTACTCTTGAAGACCCCTAACTATATGTTGGAAATGCTCTCTTCAATACACTCATTTTTCCAAGTAAACCTAATAAACAAAGTCACACAATATGTTTCTTATTGGTTTCCCTCTACAAGTGCTTCAACCTTTCAACTCGCCTACTGTCAAACTTTCTCATTTAATTCCTCTTTATTTTTGTAAAGGCACTAATAGGAACATTTGCTTTCTAAATCAGTCTCAAATAGGGGGCACCTGGCTGGCTCAGTCCATGGTGCATGTGAATCTTGATCTTGGGGTTGTGGGACTGGAACCCCACTTTGGGTATGGAGATTACTAAAAAATAATAATAATAAAATATTTTAAAAATCTATTAATCAATCTCAAATAATCTATGAGGAAGGTAGATGAAAGATATAACTCGATTCCATTTGACAAACATTTCTTGAATATCAACTATGTGCCAAGTCCTAAAAATGATTCTAAGATATAGAAAGGTCATGCCCTAAGGAACCTACACGCACATTGAGAAAATGAAACCTTTCCATTATATCAAGAGTATTCATTTTACAGAAAGGAAAAAAACAAATTCAGAAAGTACAACAATGTGGCAAATAGAAAAACAGCAAGGAGGCAATGTGTTGGAAGTAAAGTCAGAAGTTCTTCCGCCTAAAAAAACACTCTGACCTAGTAACCAGCAAGTCAAGGCATCAGTAGAAAGGTCCCAGCATTCAAATTCATTATACAAGGCCAAGACTGGCAGGCAGAAGCCCAAAGGTCCAGCTGAGATATCCCGTGAGCTGTCTACAGGACACTCTGGGGTCCATGGAAAAAGACATATACATTCCAGCCAATGCCAGGAGAAAATAGCTGACTAAAAATTAGGCTTCCTGCCAAAGCCAGGTGGAAATAGGAAGACTCAGGAAGAATTTCCCCAATAAGAAACCAAAGAACAGGGAGGAGGACAAGTAAGAGAAATCCTTGCATTTTGTGGTTAGTGAAAGATAATTTTCTTCCCCCTCTTAATCTTTATAGGTCATAGGAAGGAACATTCAGAAAAATGAAAATGCAAAGCTCTACCAGAGGAAGAGAAAAATGATTGGTATGGGAAAATCTCCATCCTAGCATGGAATATTCCATTCTATACAGATTTCTCCTGAAGGTCAAGGACTGAGCTAAAAGGACACAGACTGCTTGTAAGCGCTGGGAGTTTGGGGGTAAGAAGTGGAAGCAGATGAAGCTGGGTTGGCTCAGCAGCAAGAGTAGGGAATCCTACAGAACACTGGAGCCAGGGGCCTCCTGCTTGTTCTTTTCAATAGAATACAGTAATTTCCGATAAGCTGCCAGGAGCATTCTGACTCAGACACACATGTAGAAAAATCTAGATGGTTGTACATTTTCTACACCTCTGAGCCATTCTGTGTATAGCTGTCAACTAAGATCAAATTATTCATCTTTGAAAACCTGGTGCTAGTATTCTGCTCATACCACACTGTAGAACAGCCCACAAAAAAATGTGAAATCAGGAAGAAAAGTGAAAACTAAGGTATCCGGGTGGAACTGGGGACACCAATAGACATTTCATCCTCAGCAAGACTACCACAGCCAAAAGGAATTGCCTCCAGGGCTTTCCCCTGGGTCCTATCACTTTTCCAGCATGTTCCACAATTACAGCGGTATCTATTACTGTTATTAATGTACATGTTTACGTGTATAAATGATGTCTGTCTAGCTAAATCCAGAGCAAATTCCATACTCTCAATCTAGAATTCCAGATTTAACTCCATAAATCCCATGATGTGAAACTCCTAACCTGGCACTCAAGCACTGAATAAACTTGGATGAATTCTTAGGCTTAGCCTGGGAGAATGGTAGTAACCATACCAGTAGAGAAGTCCAAAAAACAAACACAAGCAAATGAGCAACTCACCTATTACTTAAAAGCAATGCTGACTTTCCAAACTCCTATTAACTTTTTTTGTTTGTTTGGTCGTGATCATTATAGAGTCAAAAAACGATGCTAATCTTTTTCATCTTTGAGATTTAACCACACTAGGGAATGTTAAATATTTAGCATTTTTTTTTTTTTTCCTGGTGGTGGTGCTCAGCTTGAAGCCCCTGCTGGACAATTTATTAGTTCCTTTTTTTTTTTTTTTTTTAAATCCTAGTCATGTTTGGTTATTGCTTTCAGTAAATATTGCTTCTTTTTAGTTATAGATTTCCTCTCACCAAGATATAGGTTCTGAAATGAGATCCTGCAAGAATCCTTCCCAATTTAAGAGGTTGATTATTTATTTCTTTGTTTAAGAGGTTTGCCTGTAACTTTGGAGATCTGTGTAGGTGCATAGCAAGAATCCATTCGAATTATTCCTACTTAGGAGACTATGTGTTCTCCAAAAACAGTTCACAGTAGTGAACTGGACACAATCATGACATGAAGGGAAATACACATACACTGTCCTTATGAGTAATGAAAAGTTAATTACAGAAGAAGGCCGCCTTTCTGTGCTGTGTTCTGGCAGAGGAAGGGGAAAAGTTCACCTCCCAGTGATGTTAAGTTTACCTACAATGATGTGGTGAAAAGTCTTGTTGTGTATTTTGAAGATTTTATTTACTCCCAACATGGGTGGAAATTTATCTATAATTTATCCACACCCGACACGGGACTCGCATTCACAACCCTGAGATCAAGAGTTGCAAACTCCACAGACTGATACAGACAGGCCCCCCTGGTGAAAAGTCTTTTTATTAATATAGGAAAATATAATATAGGAAAGAAAAAAGGCAACACACAAAATTTTATATTGTGATCTACTCCGCCATTCTAATTATTTACATATTCATGTAAAAAATAAATACATGTTTATTCTCCTTGAACAAAAGAATAATTATTACTCCCCATCTCTCTACTTATACACCTGTCAGTATAAGAAGGTGGTATAGAAAAGAACACACCCTTAAAGATGATTAACTAAGTAAAAATACCAGACTGTTAATACAACTTTTTGCTGAGATGTAAGAAAATGGAACAAGGAAGGCTAAAAAAATTTTTTTAAATTATATGTCAAGATACTAAATGCTGGTTCAAAAATTTCAAAAAGAAATAATATCTACATAGTAAAAATTACAAGTCAATCAGCCTTACTAGTTAACTGCATAACAGCAATGCTTTCTAAATAACTCAAGAATGAGATTTAGGAGAATGGATTTTTAGTGGTTGGGTCAGCTTTGTTTTGGAAATGAGTCTTTTCCAGAATTTCCACTTATTATTTTGATTATACACATATTTAAGGTCATTTTAATGGCTCTTTACCAATCCCTTTTTTTTTTTTTTATGAGATTTTGATCTCTCAGCTTTGCAGTTAGCTGGGATTACTTACTATATACAAAAACGGTATCTAACACGTATCTCACCCTTAGTGTCTGACACTTTGTCAGATAAATTCACTTCATTCTCAAAACTGTGAAATAGGTATTATTATTATCTCCATTTTATAGATGAGAAGACTAAGGCATAGGGGGGCTAAATAATTCGCCCACAGACACAGCGATAGTCAAATTTTTAAAAGAGTAGAAGGAAATACACCAAGGTATTGATGGTGGTTTCTCGGGGATAGGTTTATAAAGGATTGTTAAGAGAGATGACAGAACGAGATAAAATCTTGAGCTAAGACAGAGACAGCTGAGCTGGAACAGAGAGGACAGATTCCAGATCAGTTTGAGAAAATATGGGCAGAATTGGTGGATTGAGGGAGAGGTGGAGGAGTCTGAATGCCTCCACCTTGCGGCATCTGGGTGGCTCAGTGGGTTAAGCCTCTGCCTTCAGCTCAGGTCATGATCTCAGGGTCCTGGGACTGAGCCCCGCATCAAGCTCTCTGCTCAGCAGGGAGTCTGCTTCCCCCTGCCTCTCTGCCTACTTGTGATGTCTCTCTCTGTGTCAAATAAATTTTAAAAATGTTTAAAAAAAAAAAAAAAAGAATGCCTCCACCTCTGGTTGGGTGGACGTATTTACTAGGATAGGGAATATAGACAGTAAGAGCAACTTTGGGAGAGAAGACAATGTATTCAGTTTTGGAGGGCTGAGCTTTATTCTAAGTATCTGAATATGCACATTTTAAGCTCAAGAGAGAGGTCAGGTAGGTCTGGTCTTAGCTGGTTGTTAAACCCAAAATAGAAGCTGCCATAACCCAGGGTTGGTGTGGAAGAAGAAAAAGGCTGTGGGTCAAGGACAGAACTCTGAAGAATCTTCCACTATTATGGGATATGCAGGGGATAAGATGGCCCTTCAGATTTGACATTAAAATAACAAAGCTATGAGATGCCAGATACAGATTCGCTTTTCAAGCTTGGTTTCATTTATGAGATAGCATGGAAGTAGGGCAGGATAGTCAGACAAGTTTGGGTTCAAATCTAGCACTTTGCCTCTAAGTAGCTCCGTGCCTGTTGTCAAGTTACTAAGTATAAAATGTGAATGATTAAATATGCTACTCATACAGTTGTGGGTATTAAATTAGTTAATCCATAAAAGCACTTACATGGAACAGTGTCTAGCATGTAGCATGGATCCAAAAAATATTAGATATGATCACTATTGACGACAAATAGTAAAACTGTTTTTCATTACATTGTTTTACTTTGGTTGAGAAAATGGTCAGGAAGTTTGTTGGAGAGCAGGATTAACTCCAGTAATTAAACAACTGTCTAAAAAAGCCACCAAAGAATTTCAGGCAGTCAAAAACTGGTATTTTCTATGAATTTGTAAGGTATAGTATAAGTAAACAGAGGTACTAGCAGCAGTTGGTTAAAACAATGAAAAGGGACTGATAGAAATGCTGATATACGAGCCACAAGACTGCGTTAAAATTGTTCTATTCTAAATACTCAGCCACTAGCCCCTGTGCCTGGGACACAGTAAGCCGTCAATAAATTTAAATTTGTTGCCTGAAAATAAAAGAGAGGGGTTGATTTCTTTAGCCTGCTACTAAACATTTCACTATTGGAATAATTAACACGCAAAGAAAAATAGACATGCCTGACGTGCTGTGATTTGAGAACTCCCAGAAGGGTCTGACTCATGCAACTCCTCTCCCAGCAGTATCTGCCACATACTTGAAATTCCCAGCCTTAGATGTCCTCCAGTGGAACACGGATTAGAGTCCACAGAAGGGCCCCTTAAAATGCAAGTCTGTCATCTGTGATCGGGAAGCAACGTGGCTCTGGCCCACAGGCACTTTCATCAGCCTTGTGTGAATAGTTAGCTGCCTGCCAGAGACCTCAGTCTGAGCGGACACGACCCGGTCTGCCTCGGGAGAGGCCGGGGCAGGGCCGAGCCTTGTGGGGCGGCCAGGATGCAGGAGCAGCCAGCACAAGGCAGCGCAGGGAGGTCCCCGGGCTGGGTGGGCCGCCCGCACGCCCGGTCTCCTCGACCCTTGCAAACACCGGCCGGCCAGGTCAGGATGACCGCCGTCCGCACGGCTGGGGTTACCGCGATCGGTGTTCATTCTCATCTCATTTTTTGCATCAAGCACGTGAGGGCTGGGGAGGTGGCCAAATCGGGGTAAAATCTGAAATGTCTTTTTTGTTCATTTTGGTCCAGCCAGTTTCAATTCCACGCCATCTTTAAGCGGTGGGCCAATAGGTATTATACGATTCCCCGTTTGCCTTTTCGAGGGCATCTGAACTCAGAAATACAGACCACGCTATCGTTCCGGGGGCCGCGGAGGGGTGGAACAAAACCGAGCTAGAAGCACAGCTCGGACTCAGCGTTCCGGCCTCGGGTGGGCTGGGGATGCAGCCCGGATTCCGCCCTCGCCTCCGCGTTCTTCCTACCCCAGCCTGTCCAGTCCTCGCAGAAACGCCCGCGCGTACCCGGCGGGGGGGCGGGGCACCGAGCCCAGACCGTCACGTCCCGAGCGTCGGGGGGCGGGGCTTCGAGCGATGGCGTCACGAGACCCCGCCCGCGCCGCCGTGCTATCTCTCCCGCGCCGCCCGCCATTTTGTCTCCAGTGTCTGGTTTGCGGTCGGCGGAGTTGAGGGGAGCGTCTTGGTCCGTAGGCTTGAGGCGGGGAGCGGGGTCTATTGTCTGTGTTTGACTCCGTAGTTTGGTCCGAGGCCTTCGGGAGCTTTTCCGGGGAGTCGGCAGAGGCTCCCGCTTCCGCCCCCGCCCCTTCCCTCCGTCCCCCGGTCCGGGAGGGACCGAGCCCGCGTCACGCCCCTCAGCGCTCGCCGATCCCTTCTCTATCGTTGGGTCCGCATCGCACCCCCGGAATCAGACGGTGCCCCATAGATGGCCAGCTTTCCCCCGAGGGTCAACGAGAAAGAGATCGGTGAGGAATGGGTCTGTGGGTGAGGGGTGTGGTGAGCGTGCCGGGGCTGCGGAGAGGCGGGGAGTCCCCGGACGAGGAAGAGTCTAAGCGAAGAAGGGGTGAGCCGGGGCCAAGCCCTGGAGCATAGAGGAAGGAAGCGGCCCCGCTGGTGGGTGTCGCGGAGGGGTAAATGGGGTCGTCATTGCTGCAGCGTCTACTGTGCGCGAGGCTAGGAGGGAGGCAGTGGGCGGATCTTCGGGTTCGGGGCGCTCCTGACTGGCCGGGGGCGGACACCCACCCCCTGGGAGCCCCCAGTTTTCCTTTAAGGAGGAACGCGCAGGGTCATTCTCCTGGGATTCTCTGGGCGTCGAGTGGATAGGCCAGTGCTGGGCAGGTCTGGGGACGCGAAAAGTAAACTTGGGTGCTCTGAGTGCAATGAAAGGGGAGGGGTCCTCAGGTAGGTATATCAGCTATTCCTAAAGGAGAAATACGACCGAAGAGGTGCCAGCGGCCTGGAAAAAGCAGCATTTTTTTTTTTTTAAAGCAGCATTTTTTAAAAACGGCTTGGCGTTAAGGAAGGCAGCGGCTCAGGGGAGGAGACTCAATTATCTTTTCTACACAGAGGAGCGGGGAGGAGCAGAATGGTTGGGTGAATGACAGGAGTAAAGCTGTTGTATGAAAGAGCGCACTCTGAAAAGGCGGTCTAAAAACTAGTCTAGAGGCTAGCCCCTGCCACACCGAAGTCAGGGCAATAGATCCTGGAGGCTGTGCGTCAAGTCGTTGAGAGCATCTCGCATTTAAATTCGCCCTTAACGGGAAAATAACTGGAATAATTTTCGGGGGAGTTGGTGCTGTGCATTGATGGATAGGCTTAGTAAACATTGAACTTGCCAAGTCATGTGATACATCTTAAATTATAGTTTAAAAAATAAAGACTTTGCACCCCCCCCCCCAAAAAACCAGCACCAAACTTACTGTGTTAATTAAATGAAAATTGGAAGTGGTTACTGAGCAAAGACCCTTTGCATTTCCTCTTCCTTTATGTATGCCTTTAAATATATGGAGGAGGTACTTCTAGACCAAGGGAGAAGCTAAGTAACCAGTAGGCCCTTTATCCTGTATGTGAGTTCAGTTTTTATATCTAGAGACAGTTATCTTAGAATTCTGGACTTTTGTTCTCTTAAGGATAAGGTTAAATGGCAGGTTAGGAATGGCAGGTTAGGAGGGGACTTTAGCCCAGTTTCTAATAACTGTTTTACATACACAGGGAAGGGGCGCCTGGGTGGCTCAGTGGGTTAAAGCCTCTGCCTTTGGCTCAGGCCATGGTCTCAGTTCCTGGGATCTGCCCGGCAGAGCCCGGCATCCGGCTCTCTGCCTGCCTGCCTCTCTGCCTACTTGTGATCTCTTGTCAAATTTATTTATTTATTTAAAGGTTTAAGTAAATCTTTAAAATTTAAATCTTTAAATAAATACACAGGGAAAATAAAATTCATGCCTACTTTTTATTTTAACTGTATTTTAAGACTAGTAAGTAGGTGCTGAGTCGAACATGGAACCCAGAAGTTCTTTAGTCCAGTGGAGTCCAGTGGGCTTTTTTCCTCCTCTGCTCCACCATAGTATCACAGATAAGTGATCTGCCTTTCATTTATCTGTTTTACTTTATCTTGATGAATCATTTTGAAAACTTTCCAGTCCTGCCTTGCAGCGGCTGAGTAGAGCTTCTGAGCATACCTGAATAAGGTAGAAGAACCAGCCACACTAAGTAATAGCCTTTTCAGTTAACGTTTTTCATATTTAGTAACATCTCAGTGTTATTTGCTGGCTGTAGTATAAAATTATTAGCCAGGTCCCAAATATCTGAAAGAACCTCGGCCTTTTCTAAGCTTTCGAACCACCCCCACCAGCCCTCTTTTTTGTTTCTTTCTTCGGAAGTACCATTTGGATACAGAGTTAAACAGTCATATCTCTGTGTAGCTTTGTAACTTTCAGTAAGGACTTAGCTTTTCCCCCTTTTTGAGTATTAATTATAGCTCTTCCGTTTATCAAGTGCTGAAAGAGGAGAGGCAAGATTCCTAGACTGATTAAAGAAGTCTTGTGAGACAGGGAGTACTGCCTGGAGCTGCTGCCCTCTTTCACAAGGCACTACCACAGATCCTCCCTTTCTGGTTATGAAATTGCAGAGAGGAATGTGAAGAAGGAGCTAAATCTGGTTCATTCGGTTCAGCAGTAACTCAGTGTATTACTACTGTACAGATAATTGTATTTTATGGCTGAGTTCCCATGGCAGGCAGCTTTTCCCTTATACAAGGTCATTAAATCATGTATCTCTTACGATACTCATATTAAACAGCTGCAGGTCATAAAGGTTTAACTTAAAAAAATTTTTTTTTTCGAAGCACTTCATTATAACCTTGATAATACTGTACCAGCAAGTATCTGAATGAGTGCTTGAATCATTTGATGGCAGAGATCATTGGGGGAGGGGGAGAAATCACTTGATGTGCCTGTTAACAAGCAAGGAAACACCAAGTTAATTGCTAATACTTGTGACAGTATAGCATTTATTTATTTGGTATTTTTTTTTTTAAAGATTTTATTTATTTATTTGACAGATGGAGATCACAAGTAGGCAGAGAAGCAGACAGAGAAGCGGACAGAGAGAGGAGGAAGCAGGCTCCCTGCTGAGCAGAGAGCCAGATGCAGGGCTCAATCCCAGGGCTCTGGGATCACGACCTGAGCCGAAGGCAGAGGCTTTAACCCACTGAGCCACCCAGATACCCCTTACTTGGTAGTTTTAAAATAATGACCCCATTTCTTGAATGTCTATGTGTTTAAGAATAAATTAGCTTTTTAGTTCATGGTCTTTGTTATTTGAAACAATTTTTGGTTGTTAATTTCCACCTTTAAACCAGAGGAGTTTTGTGAGTGTGGTCAAGGTAAAAGAAAAATAGAGTGATGCTAAAGTACAGAGTAAAAAAAAGAGTCTTTTGTGGGAAAGTTAATCTTGCTTGCTAAAGGAGTGGTGTGTTCTAGTCTAATTAACCAGATGTTTTTAAGTTGAATACAAGGGCCAGTCTTCTATTTTTTTGAGATAGAAATTATAAGAATATACTCATCAAGTTTAGCTAGGGGTTTTCTCTTGAAGATGATGCTTGGGTTTTTTGGTTGAAAAAAATTTTTTTTCCAGTTGAATTTTAAAACTTGTTTCCCTGACTCCCAAACTTTCTTTTTCCTTCAAAAGATAGGATTAAACAGAAACCCAAGTTATATTTAAAAAAAAAAAAAAAAAATTTAGGCAGGGGTTGCAAATTCAGGAATCAGGCACATGAACTACCATGGTGAGGTTAACCATCTATGTGTGTGACCTTGGAGGACTGTAAGGAAAAGCAATATAAGGAACAGCAAGCCCTTTCAAAAACATTTGTAGGGGCGCCTGGGTGGCTCAGTGGGTTAAGTAAGCTTCTGCCTTCAGTTCAGGCCATGATCTCAGGGTCCTAGGATCCAGCCCTGCATCAGGCTCTCTGCTCAGCAGGGAGCTTGCTTTCCCCTCTCTCTCTGCCTGCTGCTTTGCCTACTTGCGATCTCTCTGTCAAATAAATAAAAGCTTAAAAAAAAAAAAAAAGTTTAAAAAATCATTTGTATATTTCAAAAAAAAAAAAAAAAGGAAAGAAAGGAAATCATTCTGCAGGCATATAAGGGTCACTGGTTTGTGGATTTTATGTTAAAGTCATGTAACTGCTGGTCAAAATAATGTCACCTTATGCTTTATGGATACACTTGGGGTGGGAAGTAGCTGGGGGTTCTGCTCCTTTGATCAAACCACACCTGAGGTGTTGTGTTTAGTTCGGGGTGCCACTTTTATGAAGACCATTACCAACTGGAGTTTCTCCAGAGAAGTGTAGGCAAAGGTAGGGAATGGACTTGAAACCATGTAATCTAAGGAGTGATTGAAAGGCTTATGGCAGTTTATTTATTTATAAATGAAAAGATTTACTTGCTGATGTCATGGCTTTCTTCAGTATATGACTGTCATGTGAGAGCAGGATTAAGCTTACTCTCTTAGGTCAGAACCAGGACTGAGTGGGTCGAGTGGCAAGGAGGAAGATTTATTTTTTTTGTTATGGATTTTATTTATTTGAGAGCACAAAGAGAAAGGGAGAGCCCAGATGCAGGGAGGAAGATTTATTTTTTTGTTAAAGGATTTTATTTATTTGAGAGAGAGCACAAAGGGAAAGCAGACTCCTCACTGAGCAGAGAGCCCAACGTGGGGATCCATCCCAGGATCCTGGGGTTATGACTGGAGCCAAAGGTAGACAGACACTCAATGACTGTCTGACCCAGACACCCTAGGAAGAAGATTTTTGAGTCATCAGAGGGAAAATTTTTGATAATGTCAGCTCCACAAAAACAGAGTAAGCCTTATTAGGTATTCGTATTTCTGAATATCATAGAAAAAATAGGTCTCAATTTTGTTTTACTTTTTATATATGTATTTTTGGATTTTATTATTTTTGAGTACTCTACACTCAACATGGGGTTCAGACCCACAACCCCAAGATCAGCAGTCACATGTTCTGCTGACTCAGCTAGCCAGGTGCCCCTGTTTTACTTTTTATCTTTATTTTTATTTTATTTATTTATTTGACAGAGATCACAAGCAGAGGGGCAGGCAGAGAAAGAGGGGGAAGTAGGCTCCCCGATGAACAGAGAGCCCGATGTAGGACAAGACCCTGAGATCATGACCTGAGCTGAAGGCAGAGGCTTAACCCACTGAGCCACCCAGGGTCCCCTGTTTTACTTTTTAAACCATAGCTTGTTTGTTAATGTATCAAAAACTTAGACAAGGAAATGTTGAAATCCTTTAAGAATGGGAACTTATACATGTGCTTTTATATTCACTCAGTAAATATTTACTGATCACCTGTCATATGCCAGGTGCTCCACTGGCTGTTGACAGAGCACACATTGAGACTTGAAGTGTCACCTGAACTAGTACATGGGGGGCCGGTGTAGGTATATATCTGCTTTAGCAATAAGAGCGTAAGTGGTTCTTATTTGAACTGCAATACATAGGATATATGTAGTTTAGTTGTTGGGAAGTTTAAATCCAAAACTAAAAATAGTTAGCCAGCACTGAATAGAAGGTAGCGAAACTAAAGAGATACTAATTTATACCTGAAAAGGAAGAGTAGCAAAATTTGAAATCAAGACCAGCCCAAGGGGCGCCTGGGTGGCTCAATGGGTTAAGGGCTCTGCCTTCGGCTCAGGTCATGATCCCAGAGTCCTGGGATGGAGCCCCGCATTGGGCTCTCTGCTCAGCAGGGAGCCTGTTTCCTCTTCTCTCTGCCTGCCTCTCTGCCTACTTATGATCTCTGTCTGTCAAATAAATAAATAAAATCTTTAAAAAAAAAAAAAAAAAAGACCAGCCCAAGAGAGCAGTGGTGATACAGTGAGTGATAAAGATTCTTTACCCAAGTTGAGGAAATTCTGGCCAAGTTTGCATACACAAATGTATAGTAAGAGCTTGTTGATATACTTCTTGTTAAATGCGAACGAAAAGTCTCTGTACTCTGGAAATGTGCCAGTTTTTGTTATGAATGATAAATATAGGTACCCTTTATTTTCTTTCAAGATTTTATTTATTTGAGATTAAGCACATGAGCGAGAGAGCACAAGCAGGGGGAGCTGAAGAGGGAGAGGGAAAAGCAGATTTCCATGGAGCAGGGCACCTGGATGGGCTCTTCCAGGACCCTGGGATCATGACCTGAGTCAAAGGCAGCCGCTTAAGTGACTGAGCCACCCAGGTGCCCCTAAATTTAAGTAGTCTTAATTAAATTAAAAACATGAGATTGTTTATTCTCTGTCCTTAAAAAACAAAAGAATTACTTCCATTTTTGGTCAGTTTATGGCTCACTATTAAGATGTTTGAGGATCACAAATGTAATACATTTTAAAGCAGCAATTGGGAGATTGTACTAAATAACCATTAAGTCCTTTCTAGTTCTAGGAATTTTATGACTCTTTGTGACCTGGGCCTGAAAAAATACTCATGTTGGGGCACCTGGCTGTCTCAGTTAGCGGAGCATGTGACTCTTGGTCTTGGGGTTGTGACTTCAGGCCCCTCATTGGGTTTGGAGGTAACTTTAAAAAGTCTTAAAAAAAAAAAAAAAGAATATCATGTTTAAATAGACCACTTAATATTGCTTTCCTTTGAATAATGATAAACTATTGTATTTTATAGTGGTTTGTGGTTTTTGAAAATTACAAACTTATTGGAAGATACTTTCCTTATAAAGTTAAGTTTGGCCTGTTGCATTTTAGATGTCAGTAATTTGATGAAAACATAAGGCAGTGCAAAAGTCAGTAGTTGAGTAATTGCTAACCCTGATATTACAGTACCTTAACCAGGGCTTGCTTTCTTTTTTTTTTTTTTTTTTTTTTTGATTTATTTATTTGACAGAGATTACAAGCAGGCAGAGAGAACGGCAGAGAGAGAGAGAGGAGGAAGCAGGCTCCCTGCTGAGCAGAGAGCCCTGATGCAGGGCTTGATCCCCGCCATGACCTGAGCAGAAGGCAGAGGCTTTAACCCACTGAGCCACCCTGGTGCCCCTTAACCAGGTTTTTTAATTGAAGCTTTCTAAACAAGCTCTTGGGTGGGGTGATGTTGGAAAACCATTTTATCAAAACTTGAAGATAGTTATTATCATTAAGGGTAGAAATCAGAACTCCTTAGACCTTGTCTGCATCGAAACTCAATGAAGTTAGGAGTCCCAAATTAATATTGAGGAAGTCTCAGATTCATTATCGGTTATATGTGACATCCTGTGTATCTTTTCTTCTTTTAGTGAGATCACGTACTATAGGTGAACTTCTAGCTCCAGCAGCTCCCTTTGACAAGAAATGTGGTCGTGAGAATTGGACTGTTGCTTTTGCTCCAGATGGTTCGTACTTTGCTTGGTCACAAGGACATCGTACAGTAAAGCTTGTTCCCTGGTCCCAGTGCCTTAAGAACTTGTAAGACTCTCTTCTAATTTGTATATTGTATGTCTTTGTAGAATTTACTGTTATCTGTGTGGAGTAATAGAAAGATTGTGATATTTAAGTTTTTCTTTGTAGTGTAGGGTATTGTAAATGTATCCTAATCATAAGCTGAATATATTTATTGGAAAATTTGTGGGAAGAATTGTTTGGCCTTTTATGTTACGGACTTTCTCAGATGCTTTTGTGTCTTTGTATTAAAAAGCAGATTACTGGTTTCTTGGTAGTGTCTATATTGCCTTACGCAAGGGAAGATGACCTTTTGTTATGTGACACTTTTTGAATTTCACGACATTTTATTAGATAACAGCAGTATGCTGATCGTGTAATTAATTATTTTTATGTACTTAAAATTCCTCTGCTTGGATTTATTTGTTGAAAGTTTTTAAAAAATATATATTAAATTTAATCTCACCCTTTTTGTGTCTAGTTGACCTTTATATAAATATCTTAAGTTAAGCAGGTTTTTTGTTTTGTTATTTGCTTGTTACACTTACTTTAGGTTAGCTAAAGGAGTCCTCATTGATTATAGTGGTTCTGAGGAAAATTTTGATACAAAGAAATTATACATTGCTTAATGTTAAACTTAATCTCAGCAACTGAAGATATCTTTTAGTTTGAATTTATTCGGTCATACCCTCATAGCTAATTGCAAATATCTCCTTCCCATCCATAGAATTCTATTGTTATTCAGTATCATTATGGTAATAATTGAGGTTATTTTAACAAACATTTATCATTTAGTATCTGCAGGAGTCCAGAGTTCATAATAACTAGATGTCAATCTGACCTTTTTTCCCCTCAGTCTCTTGCATGGCACCAAGAATATCACCAATTCAAGCGGTTTGAGATTGTCAAGACAAAATAGCGATGGTGGTCAGAAAAATAAACCTCGCGAACATATTATAGACTGTGGTGACATAGTCTGGAGTCTTGCTTTTGGATCTTCGGTTCCAGAAAAACAGAGTCGCTGTGTCAATATAGAATGGCATCGATTCAGATTCGGACAGGATCAGCTGCTCCTTGCCACAGGATTAAACAATGGGCGTATCAAAATATGGGATGTATATACAGGTACAGGGCCATAGTTTGTTGAAAAGCAAACCTGATTATTTTGTGATGCAGGGCATCTCTCATAGGCACTAGAAGATAAGATTTGAGATATTAGCTTGCTGAAAAGCAAGAATTGATGCTATGAATGTGTCCTTATGATTGGCCTACATAGCATCTTCTGCTCATGGTTTTATTTTATGAGTAGAGTTCTCACTGCTTGGTCACTCTTAAGAGAATATTACAGTAAGAAGGTCGTGTCTAAGGAATAAACATTAATTTTAATTTTTAATCCTTAATTTAATTTATAAATTAATAATTTAGTTTATGACTCAGATGGCAGGGTGTTTTCATTACATACTTTTTCAGTTGATAGCTTGGAGGCTTTCAATGCAAATCTGGTTTTTAAATTGTCTAACCTTTGGAAGTTTTAGTGACATTGTATTTAAAGTTTAACCAGATAGGTTCAGAAGGTAAATTCTTTGGGCAATTAAAAGTGAACTTGATAGTTCTGGCTGATGGTATGTCCTTAAAAATTTGAAGACATTTTTTAAAATGAGCAGGAAAACTAGGTACAGTAGAACACCGCAAGTGATGCTACTATTGAATGAGGACAGTGAGTCAGTAAATTTGATTGGATTCTTGAAAAAATTGAAGGAACGCGCATAGATTTTCATAGAAAACAAAACTCTCAATATTAGATGCATAAAGCATATTTTTTCACTGATTATTATTGAAAATTTAGGTTGTTGCGAGATAACAATCTTTTGGGGAGTTGGACAGTCTTAGTAATCCAAGGCCAAGGAAAAGAAAAGGGAAAATTTGGTTTTATATTAAAATCATACTGTACAAAGATTTAAAAATGATAATGTGGGTTTTCCTGATGGTAAATTAACTTCTTTGCATTTCAGGAATTTTCTCTAAGCTGATCTAATAAATTTAGGTTTTGTTACCCTGGAAATAATCCATTTTACAACTGTGTAAATAGAGAATCTTTAAAGGTGATAGTAAAAGCACTATTAAGTCACTTTATGCTTGGGAGACTAAGGAGGTGACAAGTATTTCTACATGTATATATAATTTTTTATGGTGAAGAACCCTATTTTAAAGAGAAGCTGATAAAAATTAACATTGTCTTTTTTCCCTCTTCCATTGGATTTAGGAAAACTCCTCCTTAACTTGGTAGATCATACTGAAGTGGTCAGAGATTTAACTTTTGCTCCAGATGGGAGCTTGATCCTAGTATCAGCTTCAAGAGACAAAACTCTGAGAGTGTGGGACCTGAAAGATGATGGTATGTCTTTTTTACAAGCTGTGAAACAGAATGAGTTTCTTAACACCATTAATGAGAGATGCCAAGAAGTGTCGATCATTTGGGGTGTTTGAGTTTAAAAGTGGCCTGTGATCAAAGTTTGCTCTTATCTTTTAATTGGTTTGGTCTCTTCCCTTGTGCAGATCAAATGCAACCATAAATGTGACCCAGAACAGGAACCAGCAGTTACTCTAAACAATCTTATGTTACTCAGAAACTAACCACACAGATCTGTATCAGCTATATGAGGACAAAATCTGGGTCATTTTTAGGTTTTTATAAATGAACTGGTCTGCGTTTATTTCCTTCATCTTAGGGAAGGTGGTTAACTTCATTTGCTAAGCAAAAATTTAAGTAGGTCTCGAAGTTATATATAATTTAGTAATCTAATAAAATTTAGATTAAGACATTTATATACCAGGATTTATAACTAAAAGCTTATAAGCATAATAATAAGTTGGATAGGTTAAGTAAGTAATTACTGAAAGACTTGCTATCCAATATAATGAAAGGTACGTTAGGGACCCCTGGGTGGCTCAGTTAGGCGGCTGCCTTCGGTTCAGGTCATGATCCCAGGGTCCTGGGATCAAGTCCCATATTGGGTTCCCTGCTCATCAGGAAGCCTGCTTCTCCCTCCACCTGCTCCCCCTGCTTGTGTGCTCGCTTGCTCGCTCGCTCGCTCTCTCTGACAAATAAAAATCTGTAAATAAAAAGATAAATAAAAGGTATGTTAGTGTTAAGTACCTGAAACTTCGTTAATTGCAGTGCTTAGAAAGTTTGGAGAGTCTACCTCATTTAAGAGGACCAGAGATGAGCATATCTTTCTGCTTCTTAGCGGCTAATGAGAAAGGTTACAGCTTTAGCTAACACCTTATATTTAAGATCTGATAGTGCTCTAAGAGCCTCAGGCTCAAGGTTAAGGTCTTGCTTAGAAGTATTGCTGACTTAAACTGAAGGTAGTAGAAAACAAAAGTCTGGGGTTTGGAGACTTGTTCCAGCTGATGGGCTATAACCATTGCCTGATAAAATAATACGCTTGTCTTACCAAACCATGACCGGACCTCCTTTGCATCTTAGTGTTCTCTGAATTTTTGGCTGTTGAGGGGTGGAGAGATCCCAACAGTTAAAATAGTTTGGTGGTTAAATTTTTATTTTCTTTTGCATATCAAATGCTGCTTGCTTTCTCAACACATTATTTTTAAAGATTTTATTTATTTATTTGACAGAGATCACGAGTAGGCAGGGAGGCAGGCAGAGAGAGAGAGGAGGAAGCAGGCTCCCTGCTGAGCAGAGAGCCCAATGCAGGGCTTGATCCCGGGACCTAGGATCATGACCCGAGCCGAAGGCAGAGGCTTTAACCCACTGAGCCACCCAGGTGCCCCTCAACACATTTTCAGTTGTGTGCATATGTTTTTTGTTTGTTTGTTTGTTTTAGATTTTTTATTTATCTGACAGAGATCACAAGTAGGCAGAGAGGCAGGCAGAGAGAGAGGAGGAAGCAGGCTCCCTGCAGAGCAGAGAGCCCGATGTGGGGCCCGATCCCAGGACCCTGGGATCATGACCTGAGCCGAAGGCAGTGGCTCAACCCATTGAGCCACCCAGGTGCCCCGTGTGCATATGTTTTAAGAATACAGACTCAGGGACGCCTGGGTGGCTCATTTGGTTAAGCATCTGACTCTTGATTTCAACTCAGGTCATGAACCTCAGGGTTGTGAGATTGAGCCATCCATTGGGCTCCATGCTGGGGCATGGAGCCTGCTTGGGATTCTCTCACCCTCTCTCCCCTTCCCACCCCTCAAAAAAAAAAAAAAAAAAAAAAAAAAAACGAATTCAGTAAAATATAAACTCAGGAGAGTTGGGACTTAGTCTTATTCATGGCTGTCTCCTCAGTGCCTGACATGTAGGCATTCAGTAAGTATTTGTAAAATTAAGAATTAAAATATCTGTAGACATAATTGTGTGCTTCAGATATAATGCACAGGGGCTTTGGAATGGAATGTAGGTTATCAGAAAGGAAGGATGAAAGGCACTTTGAAGTTGTTCCTCAGGTCTCAGCCTTGAAGTGTTCGAGTTCCTTCATTTGTAGAATAATGTATTAGACTAAAAGAATTCTATCTCCTATAGGTGAAGGGTCAGCAGACTTTTCCCTAAAGCGCCAGATGGCAACTGTTTTAGGCTCGTGCACCATGCTGTCTCTGCCTTAGTTATCTCTGCCACTGTAGCACAACATAAACACAGGGGCATGATTGTGTTCCAATAGAACTTTTACAAAATAAGCAATTGGTTTATATCCAACCCTAGTTACAGATAAGTCACAGCTGCTATAGAATTTTGTGATCTGTGATTCTGCCATTTTTGAAATGCTGCTCATTTGAAGTGAACTCTAAGGTTAACACAGGTATTTCTTTTTGTTCAGGAAACATGATGAAAGTATTGAGGGGCCATCAGAACTGGGTGTATAGCTGTGCATTCTCTCCTGACTCTTCTATGCTGTGTTCAGTGGGAGCCAGTAAAGCAGTATGTATCAAAGTTCTTGTACATTCATTGTGAACTGGATTGTAATGATGTGTGCATAATCATTTGAAATTTTAAGTAATCTGTTAAATCTGTGCTCGGTGTCATGAATATCTTAAGTATTTTATTTCATGATGGAGAATTTGCATGAGGGAAATTAAATCTAGTTATTGATTGTGGAGTGAGAAATTGGATTGCTTTTAGTCAGCAATAATATTCATAAAGTAAGGGGTATGTCAAATTTACTTTTTCAAAGATCTGGGAAACTTTATGTGCTATAGAAGAGATCTAGTCCAAATGTTAAGACATTCCCGCTAATTCTTCTCTGTTGTTCTATTTTTTTTGTCCAGTTTGCTGTTTAAAAAGTTTTGATTCCCAGCTGGTCCTGGACATTTAACTGAAAAAAAGTAACTTAAAAATCTAATAATAAAAATAGCATTCATGTATATGTAGAGTGAATTATATATGAAATTGACAAGGTCTGTCTGGCATAGCATACCTGTGGACAGATTAAGTATAAAGTAACTCTTGAGAGGGTTATGCTTTTTAATGAACTCTTAGTTGTCTGCCAGCTCTTAGTGTAGTTAAAGAGATCTTACTAGCTTCAGATGTTTATGAAAAATGGTGGAGTCCAAATCTGTGGGGTATTCAGAATACACTCTGAATTACTGGGGGTGGGAGGCTGGTTTTAAATGCATTTTATTTAGCCAAGAAGTATGTTAAAATAATAGTTGGAAATGTTAGAAGTTGAGGAAAAAAGTATTCAGTTCTTTAAAAATCATAAGAACAAAGCTGGATATTGACATTGCTATTTTAGGCTGTGTGTTTTCCATATGCTTCTTGCTTTCCCTGTCACAGGTGGTGGCAGCAATATTGGTGTGATTGAGGTTATGCTGGCACCACTCGCACACAGGCGCACAATGGTGTTAGCTGGGCAGAAAGAGTGGCATCTCTGGCTACCGGGCTGGGGGCGACCTTTACCATAGGATGAAGTAACCTTGCATTCGGCTGCAAGGTGTACTGTACGTACACAGGTGCTGGTCGATGTCCACTTTCTGCTTTTCTTTCTTTCTTTTTTTCTTTTTTAAAGTGATTTCCCCCGCAGTGAAACCCACTGACTCCAAGTAAATTGATCTTCCAGTCTCGTGGAATTGGGAGTCTGACATGTGAAACCAATTTAATGTAATGTAATTGGCTTTCAGATGGTTTCTCTGTGCTATTTTTTGGAATTCTTTGAGATGTTAGAGATACAGTAAGACTTTGATCCAACTTAAAATTTGTATTTTTCTCTGGATCAACTTAAAATTTGTATTTATTTTTCTTTGGAAGTAAAAATATTGTGTCTGTGCAGAAAAAAAGTAGCAAAAAGGATTGCTTTATTCCAAGAGGAGAGATTGTCTTACTAGGATTGTTGTAAACCTCCAAGCTTGTATTTAATACAACTAGACTGAAGTAAACATTTAAATCCTATTCAGAACTATTCTGCACAGTCTTGAGTATTGATCTTATAGAATCAAAAACTATGCGTAAACTTGTACTAAAGTAATTTAAATGTTTTATACTTAAAATGACTAATGATTGTGGTCTGTTTGGGAAATAAGATTGGCAAATTTGATTCACAGACATGTTGTTAATTGTAATATTTTCATAAGTTAGTCTTTTCATTTTGTAATGTGGTTTAACATCCTTGTTGTTTGCCAAAGAAATTTCATTTGGCTGTGAAAATTCTCTTTGCTTGCAGTATCTGTTTCTCTTCCTAGGCTCACGTTGGTGACCCAAGCCTATTGTAAACAAGTGATTATCTCAAAGGGAGATGCCAATGGAGTAACAATTTGTTAACATTACATTTTCTGTCTGTATATTTTTTAAAAATTTGGTAGTTTCTGGAAAAAAAAAGAAGGGGGTTTGTAGTACTTAACCCTATTTATTTCTGTATATATTTTAGTTAATTAGTTTTTGGAATAAATGGATTTCAGTATAACTTTGTGGTTAAAAATTGCATTGCCTTTTTTATGTTTAGGCTTATTTTTAAATTAACATTTAACAGAAACATTTGAAATAGAATTTGCATGTCTACTTTAATTAACTTAAAGACTGATTTTTAATCTGGCTATGACACTGAGCATACATATTCTTTTAATTCATAATTTATAATGTTTAATATAATGTTAATTAAATTTAGTTATTTTAGATTAAGTTGTGCCATTTTGTCCTCTGTGTGTCTGAATGAAGCTATAACATTTGCCTTTTTATTGCAGGTTTTCCTTTGGAATATGGATAAATATACCATGATACGGAAACTAGAAGGACACCACCATGATGTTGTAGCTTGTGACTTTTCTCCTGATGGAGCATTACTGGCTACTGCATCTTATGATACTCGAGTATATATCTGGGATCCACATACTGGACACATTGTGATGGAATTTGGGTGGGTACAGCATGAATTAGTTGTTGTCTGTGGTTCATCTCTGGCTGTTAGTATAACTTTGAAGAAACTACATGAATGATTGGAATCACTAACATGTGAGACTTAAAATTGTAGTCTGTCAATAGTTTTAAATTTCAGTATTATTTAAGTCCTTGAATAATAAGAACTTTAGATAAAAACTCTAAAAACAAATTTGGCGCTCTTGATAGAGATCATGTTATTGTCATTAGACAGTATCTGACTCTGTAGAAGTGATAATTATATTTAGAGTTTCATGTCAAGGTTTTTGAAAAACAGTTGAAAATGACGTTGGAGTTAATCTTAGTGTCTTAACCACATTGTGAAAAGAAGATTAGTAATTCTTTTAAGGTTCCTTTCATTTAATTTGAATCAGCTCTGTTCAGTCTCCTCAGCTGTGGTCATTAAGGCCTCTTCAAACATAGACAAACATATCAGAGACAGATATATTTTGTACAGGGGTAGTTTTGCTTCTTGAAGTGACTCTCATTTTCACTGAAAACATGTATTTGACCTCAGGCACCTGTTTCCCCCACCTACTCCAATATTTGCTGGAGGAGCAAATGACCGATGGGTACGATCTGTGTCTTTTAGTCATGATGGACTGCATGTTGCAAGCCTTGCTGATGATAAGTAAGTGTGTGAATTATAGTTTGACCTGTTTATTGTCTTCTAAAGATTTACTTTCATCTTTCTACTTACTGGAAACATTTTCAAGGCTTAAAAAAAAAATCTTTCTGTAGTGTGGGTTTTAGTGTCTGTTTCTCCAGACAAGACTTTGAGAGATGTGTGTCTTAAAGAATTTTGGCCTGAAGAAGAGGAGTTGTACAAGCTAAAGATAATCCATGCCTTTCCCTGTGTTTCTTGTGTGTTAGCTAGTGTAGGCAAACTGGGTCTTTTTTTCAGTAATATCTTGTAAAGGTTGAAGCAGAATGACATTTTCAAAGTGAAATAAATGGTAAAAGCAGAGTGACTTGTGTCCACTGCTTTTGAGGCTACAAGATGAAATGTCACATGAGTGAGGTGTACTACTTATTGGTATGAAGCAGAACCTAGGTAGCACCATTCCTTTTGCTCATGCTTTTATTATACAATATGTATGGTATACAGCATTAATTAATTTGGTCACATTAATTCAGAAAGTGAGTCACTGTTGTCTTTCCAGAACAGAGAAAGTGTTGTTTTGTTTGTTTTTTTTGTTTGTTTTTATTTTTTGTTTTTGCCAGCAATCACTGTTTCTCTGTTCAGATTTGAATATCCAGTCTCTGCTGTTTCTAGACACCTTCTACCTATCTGAAAAGGTCAGCCCCATCCTTGGGTGCCCCAGCTGCCCAAAAAGTCGGAGGTGCACGCCCTCCGTTTTGTTTGTTTTGTTTGTTTGTTTTAAGTTGTTTATTTATTTATTTATTTATTTATTTATTTGACAGCGATCACAAGTAGGCGGGGGCAGTGGGTGGGGGAGCAGGCTCCCTCCTGAGCAGAGAGCCTGATGCAGGGCTTGATCCCAGGACCCTGGGATCATGACCTGAGCCGAAGGCAGAGGCTTAACCCACTGAGCCACCCAAATGCCCCTGAAAAGGTTTTTTAAATGTGTTGGGAAGAGAGTAAAACCCTTTTTGCCTTTTGGAAAAATAAGATTGGCAGATCTTGATTCACAGACGTGTTGTTAATTGCAGTATTTTCATAAATTAGTCTTTTCATTTTGTAATGTTACATAATGTTAATGTTAACATCCTTGTTTGCCAAAGAAATTTCATTTGGCTTTGCAAATTCTCAGATATTGAGTATAAGGAGAAGGATTCTGCTTGTGACCATTATGGATCTGAACACTGGGAAGGGAAGGCAGCCATGCATTATAGTCTCTTAAGTGTGAGTTGATCCAAATTACTGATTGGCATAGGCTAGAAAATACTTCATAAAGCAAGTTAGAGTAATTGAGTTAGAGTAATTGCTTGCTGCGGTGACTGTGTGTATCTGTGTGGTGTGTATTTTATGACTCAGAGTGGCATTTTTTGTCTGAAGTATTGATGTTGCTTTTACCTTAAATATCCTGCTAGATACTCAATGGATAATTTATTTCCTTTCTAGAATGGTGAGGTTCTGGAGAATTGATGAGGATTATCCAGTTCAAGTTGCACCTTTGAGCAATGGTCTTTGCTGTGCCTTTTCTACTGATGGCAGTGTTTTAGCTGCTGGGTAAATTGATTTTTCTATTTTCTTTAAGAGGCAGTTTAATTTAAGGTGGCTTTTATTTTATTTTTCAGATTTCATTTATTTATTTGACAGGGAGAGAGGGAGGAAGGGCAGAAGGGACAGGCAAAGGGAGAAACAGGGTCCCTGCACAGCAGGGAGCCGGATGGGGGACTCCATCCCAGGCTCCTGAGATCATGACCCAAGCCAAAGTCCAATGCTTAACCGACTGGGCCAGCCAGGTGCCCTGGGGTGGCTTTTAGTCAAAGCAGCCAATTTCTATTATCACTAAGTCTTCCATAAGGGTTTCTTACAATACTGTTAGGTTGTCATAAAGAAGATCATTGGTTCGTCTTCCTTAATTAGGTTTTAGTGTGTAGTTTGTGACTGTCATACACAGCCTTGGATGTTAGTTGTTTGAGCTATAGGATGCTGATATATGTGTATGAAGGTGACTGAGTTTGTGATGTTTTTTGTTGTTTTCTGTTTAGGACACATGATGGAAGTGTCTATTTCTGGGCCACTCCGAGGCAAGTCCCTAGCCTTCAACATTTGTGTCGCATGTCGATCCGGAGAGTGATGCCCACCCAAGAGGTCCAGAAGCTACCGATTCCTTCCAAAGTTTTGGAGTTTCTCGCCTATCGTCTCTAGAGGGCTCTGTCTTCCCTGGTCCTAGGGTCTGACAGAGCACACTTGACACAAACCTCAAGCTTGACTGACTTCAAGTATCTGTTTTTCAAGGTTTAGAAGACTTATTTAACTTGATACATTCTTGTGCATTTTGATCATTTGAGCATATTAAAATATTATTTATAGACTATAGGAGAACTGTTTCCGGACATATCAAATGTAAATTTTTTTTTTTTTTTTTCCCTAAAATTTAACTGTGAAACCATATACATACATGTATATATTTAGATAAAAGCTGCTATGTGTTGAATGGACACTTCTGCTTTTTTAACTTTTAGTTCCAACATGTATATACTGCTTCGTAGAGCTGCAATACCTAGCTTCACGATAAAATGGAAGGAATTTTTTTTATTCTGGGCCACTGAGTTAGATGGTAAATACTGGCTGAAGAAAGCTGGTTCCTGATTTTTAAAAATGCAAATTTGGTTGCGGGTGGGAGGAGTCAGGCATCTGATCTGCAGGTAAAACCCACAGGGAAAGGATCTTATTTTCTTTAGGAATGGCATCCGAGAGGTAGAATTTGAATGTGACATTATTAAATAAAAACAGCCAGGTATAACTAGGAAAAGGGTGTGTGTGTGTGTGTGTCTGTGTGTGTGTCCATCCCGCATTGTTCCCCCCCCCATAACTATATAACCATTGCTGCGGGCCTTAATTTTGGAAAGCAGCTTGCTACTTTAACCCCATGATATAAAGTATTACCAATTTTAGTCAATTTGAAAATTCCATCTACTGTATTATTGGTAAATATTTTGTTATTTGTACTAAGGGACAATTTAAAAACCATGGTTTTGCTTTTTTATTTTTATTTTTATGTTTTTTTACATGTATCATGTTTCTGCAGGGGGTAATATTGGTGATTTGCCAAAGAGAAGCAATCCAGTGTATCTGCTTTTGCCTTCTGTTATTTATCTTACCTGCAGATATTAAGAATGTATGCATTATGTAAAATGCTTGATTATATATTTTTGAGTTTTTTTAATTAAAGACTTGTTAAAAAAACAAACAAACCAACCCACTCTTGTAAACATTTCTTAAGTATGTTGAAAAGTTCCGTACTTTTGTGTGTCTCCAATGTAAGACTGAGGCAAATTAAGCAAAAAGGGTAATGAATTGCACGAGTACTAGTGATTAAGAGTTAATGCTTCATAAATGCAGCCACTTTTATGGTGATTTGTTCTGGGAGAACTGTAGTAATTAATACTTCAGAAGCACAGAAAATCCCCTCTGCAGTGCTGTGCCAAGGAGCCAGCCCCAGGAGTTCCACTGGCCACCCCAGGCACTGAGGTCTCCTGTGGTCTACCCAGGTAGCTAGGGGTTCTGCTCAAGAAGGGGGCAGCTCCCTTCGGGCCTGACTGCCATCCTGCTTCCAGGCCAACTCCTGCCTCCAGCTTTCTCCTCCCACCCCCACTCCCCAGCCTCCTTTCTACTCAATGGGTTTAGCCACTGGTGCTTTGAAGCCTTTTGTTTTTATAAGATGGTTTTTGCAAGAGACCAAGTTCTTTTCCCATTGAGACCTTGCAAGGCAGGGAGCATTCCCTGGTTTCTGTGTAGGTGGGTTCATTAAAGATGGTGTTTTCGTCTCTTAAAAATAAATAAATGAATCAATAAATAAGAGCACAGAAAAGCTCTGGAACAAGGGGAAATAACTGTTGAGCAAAAGAAAAATCTTTTAGGGGAAGCAACAGGCCTAGCGTAAGTCTATTTAAAGTAGCCAAAGGAAAGTCTAGTGATGTGGACCTTTTGAGGAGGCAAGACGAGCAAAACTTTCATTAGTCATGTGCTCTTGAAGATTTGGTTGTTGCCACTGAAAATCATCTGGAAGTTCTTGGAGTTGGCTCTGTGAAGGGTGCAAGTTACAAATTTGAAAGCCAATAGAAAATGTGCCCATTACTTCTTGAGAATCCCATTATACAAAAAGTAGCACAAAACCATCTTTAAACCTGTTGTGATTTTTCTTTCTTGCATTTTACTTTGTAATACATCTTTATAATTTGAAAATAATAAGATAGCATTACTTACTATTTATACTATGAAATGATATACTCTCCAGCCAACATACCTAATCAGGTAAAAATTGCATTTTGGGGGCACCTGGGTGGCTCAGTGGGTTAAAGCCTCTGCCTTCGGCTCAGGTCATGATCCCAGGGTCTTGGGATCGAGCCCCCCATCGGGCTCTCTGCTCGGCGGGGAGCCTGCTTCCTCCTCTCTTTTTGCCTCCCTCTCTCTGCCTACTGTGATCTGTCAAATAAAAAAAAAAAAATTGCATTTTTGGAAGACACGTTCTCTGAGAAGGCCAAATTGCTTGTTACCTTTTCATGTGAAAATCATAGTGCCAAGGTGAAAGGAAGATTGCAGAATGTAAGTCAAGTGGAAAACTGCTCAAGTGTTCCATTTGTCTGTAGAAATATAACAGGATGATACTATTTTAGAGCTGGGTGACCAAGGGAGAATAGGAAAGATGTGGTCAGGTCAGATTCTAGCTATGGGATGTTATCAAAATGATACTGCTTTGTCTAATTTGCTAGAAGCATGCCATTTGGAGAACTGGCAAGAGATCGTTTATGTTCAGATCGGATTTCCTATTTTAGGGCCACACAGGATGCTTCACACTCAGCAGCCAAGTTGTCTTTCACAATTTCAGATAATTTAAATGACTTCAGATGACTTGAAGACCTGTAACTTGATTTTAGGTTAGCACACCTTAACTTTATGATCCTTGAAATCCCCTGCCTACTTGTGACAGAGTGAAGTTGGGTTCAGCTGGTTTTCGCTGCCCTCAAGGCAGCAAGACCAAAAAAGGCTGGACTGCCTGTAGCATGCTTGTCGGTTGAGTCCGTGGCGGATGGGTGCAGGGGACTTGACTGTCCGCCAGCCTGCCCAGGGATGAGAAAGTCCCAAGTATGAGAAGCCAGCATCGTCTCACAAACCAGAAACCGGGGGTGAATCCAACCATCCGGTCAATCAAGTGGAGGTTTGTGGGTGATCTTTTATCCAAGTAATTCTGACCAGGTTTGGGCCCAAGAATGCATTTTAACTATAGAATGTTTAGATTATAAAGCACAAGTAGAGTTAAATTACCAGTATTTTGGATGTCAGTTTCAAAATCTGGTAAAGCATTGATATGGAGTATACTGTGTTTTTTTTTGTTTTTAAATCCCCTTTGAAGTAAGAGCTGTTAGCAATAAAGTGCAACCTGGAAAAAAAGTGCAACCTGGAGAAATGGTCATCATAACCTTAGTTTGTATTTATGGTAAGATGTTTGGGAGGAATAAAGATTAGTAGATAATTTCATCCTGACCTTTTTTGTTCTGTAAAGCTTGCTTGTAGCTAAAAGCAAAATACCTGGTTTGAATAAGGTATAAATTTATATTATAGGTAGTTGGGTAGCATTGTGGTTGTGGTTTGGTGTTTTACATAGGTTTAATACAGGTTTCCAGAGTCTGGAAAAAACTTTAAGGCTGGGATTGGAAGGAAGAACAATTTCATTCAATTTGTATTAACTGGCACTTTCCCCATTGGAGACAACAACTATGATTACCCTTGTGGTTTCTCTTTTAGAGGTGATAGAAATCTAGGAACTTTCTCTACCTGTAATACCTAGCAGGGAGTCACTTTCCTGGTCTGAAAATAACCCCTAGACTTTGTGTAATACAGTGAGGACAGTGATCCTTTTTTTGGTTTTATTTTAAATGAGGCAGAAGCAGTAATGACTCTTTAAAAAATCTATTCCGAAAATAAAGTGTGAACCATAGGGGAAAAAACCTCTAGTATAGGTCAGGAAATAGAGTTATCTGACTTGCAACGAAGACAGATGAAGTGGTGACTCCAGTAAGTCGTTTGTGTGTGTGTTTCCCAGCTGCTGTTTAATAATGAGATATTCTTGCAGGAAAGGAAGGATGATGAATATTAAAAGCAAGCTGAGAAGGCTAATGAGACTGGTAATAAAATAGCCAGGGATGAGGCTGATAGAAAAGGGGAACCAGGGTGTCTGGATGGTTAAGCTTCTGCCTTTGGCTCCGCTCATGATACCAGGGCCCTGGGATCAAGTCCCTCATCGAGCTTCTTGCTTATGGGGGAATCTGCTTCTCCCTCTGCTGCTGCCCCTCCCCTCTGCTTGTGCTTGCTCTCTCTTCAAATACATGAATAAAATCTTTTTTAAAAAAAGAACCATAAAGACCCAAGTTAGCACTCAGCTTAATCAGCTCTAAGGCAGAATGGGAACCTTCCCCCAGTAAGTCCTATGATTCACCCGTCTGTCTCATACCATCATTCGATCCTTAATTGTGGAAGAGAGCTCAGTTAAAGCGTTTTGTAGGACCAGCAGGAATACCTCCGTAGCCCTTCTTCCATAGGTGTCTCCTCTGCGAGCACGCAGAGGTATCCATCTCTGTAATCCCCAAATGTCTCCCCACCTCTAAGGCCCCTGAGGTCATTTGGCAGGAATGGCAGGTTTCAAGCTTGCATGATACCAGTTGAGCTCAGGAGAGAAGTCACAAATACTCCCGTGTGCGTGTGTTAGAAGGGTCTGGAGCCCCAGAGCGGGTTGTGTCCACCATCTCCTGTTCTGTGGCGTGAGCCTGTTTTCACTTGTTTACTGAATTTTATGCCATTCCAGTTCTTGAAGATACTTGAGTTTATGACCCATTACATAGGTGGCCTCTTTTTCATGGTAGCAGATACGCTGCCCCAGCCCAAAGCACTCTTGCCCCCTTTCCTTGAATCCATCAGTCTTAATTTCTACATCATTTCCTTGGCCTTCTCAAATATGCCCTGTTACTTGTTACTGCCCCTTAAGTGTTGGTGTGAGGGGTTCTGCAGCCTCCTAAGGGCTCTGCCCATGGCCAGGCTTTGGGTCCCAGTGACTGATCATTGGAACCACAGAGAGACGAGAAAGACTAGCCCTGGTCTGCAAGCATGGAAGTACCCCCGTGTGGGGGAGTTTGGATAAGAGACCCTGAGCCAACCCACCCAGCTGGTGCTTGGTGGAGAGAGCGGCTCCTTCAGAATATCTGGGTCATGCTGCTCAGCACCTGGGCTTGGCCCCATTTGGCCTCAGGAGGGTGTTCATAGAGCAGGTTGGCCCTGTTCCTACCCCAGGGCCTGCTGCCCAGAGGACTTTGCAGAAGCGCTGGTTGAGGCTGAGGCTGCTGGCCCAAGGTTGATTGCAGCCTTGGCTGCTTAACAGCTTATAACTTTGGGAGCTTTGAGATAAATACATATGTATCTATAAATGCTGTAATAATGCCTCTCTCCACAAGTAGTGCTTTTATTTTGTGTCTGCACAGTGTCAGGCATGTGGTAGGTGTTCAACATTTGTTACTACCATTTGTTGAACACTGGCCAAGTGCTCTTTGCTATTATTATTCCCATTTTATAGCTATGGAGGGTCAGAGAGACCAACATACTTGTCAAGGTCCTACAACTAATAAATGACATCCAGGATTTGAATTCCTGTCTCCAGGGCCCCATTTCTCTCCATGACGGCCGTGGATGGACACAATACTTTAGGTAAGGCATTCAGTCAACACAAATGCCTAAGCTTGTCCCTGCCTGTGTCTGCCAACCCCCCTGGGGTCAGCATGCTGTCAGACTTAACCTTTCCCCAGCACACCCTGCTTTTCACTGAATCACAGAAAAAATGAGCCTAGAAGGATTGACTCCAAATTTGGAGACAGAAACCCACACAGGCCAGAGAATGACTATTGAGCTCTGTCCTTTGCCCAGAGCATGGAGGAAATGGCACTGGATGTGGGTCAGTTTCCTCCTCCACACTGTTCCCCTTAGGAACTTAAATCATTTTTATTACCCACGTGAACAATCAAACTCACAGGCAGAAACAGGAAGCGGCAGAGCTGGTCTCATCACTGGAGATGAGAAAGTCAGCTGACTTCACAGCCATTGGTGTGAAAGATCAACACCAAGGGGTGGTCACAAGCTGCCAAGTCCAGGGGAAACCCAAGCCCCTTACCCCAGCTGCACCAGCAAGGTTAGACTTCCTTGCCTGGAGCTGACCCAGCAAGAATACTAGCCACTGGAGGGCCTCTGCACCAGGGCCGGGAGACTGATCCCGGCCCCCGCTACAGATGCCATGGAAGGAAGCGGGACGTTCATAGCCAGCAAGGGCCCAAGTCAGAAATAAAAGATCAGAACATCCTTAATATGTTCCTAGGTTAAAAGCTATACTTTTATACCTCCACATTTGAACAACTCTGAATCTGGGATATATTTTAGAATCGATGGTGTCTTTAATTTTTTTTTTTTAAGATTTTATTTACTTATTTGTCAGAGAGAGCACAAGCAGGGGGGGCAGCAGACAGAGAGAGAAGCAGATTCCCCACTGAGCAAGGAGCCTGGTGCGGGGCTTGATCCCAGGACCCTGGGATCACGACCCAAGCTGAAGGCAGACACTCAACAGAGTCACCCAAGGACCCCTAAATTTTTTTCTTACTTAAGTGGTACACCCTCATGGTACAGATTATAATCAGTGGCATCTAGGATTTGATGAACTACGAAGTGGAATTTACGCAGAATTTTAAAAGGTCAGTGGGATGTTACAGATAACCTCAAGAGTAGAAGGCACCAGGGACAGATGGGGACAGACAATGCATGAAGGGTGAGGTAAGACGGTGCAAGTGAAAGGGGAAAACATCCGTGAGCCCTTTCTGAGAAACAGTTTGACAATGAAAATGCAGGCAATGAAAATTTACTATAGTAAACTGAAAAAGGGCTAACACACTAGGATGGAACCACTGCCTTAAGCCTTTCACCTGTATAATCTCCTCCTGCCAGCAACCCTATGAAGCAGAGTGCTTCATTGTTATCCCCATTTTATAAATGAGGAAACGGAGGTCTAGAGCCTTAACTTGCCAAAAAGCCAATCCCCGTGTAGTTAAGGGTGAAGTCGGGAGTCAGGATGACAAAACAGTTGCTCAGTCTGCGCACAGAGTTCAACCTGGAGCTTCCTGGCAGGCAGAGCAAAGTAGGATCTAACCGTCAATATGTGCTCAGTAAACGCAAATCTCCACGTGGATGTTTAAAGGACTGTCTTCATGATTTTACTGTTTTCAAAGATAAACGCTGAAGACTTTCTGAAGTCAAGCAACATGGAGAAGTACAATAAGCCGCTCTTCTCCTCCCAGAAGCAACATTAGGGATCTCTGGTCCCTTCCTTTTGCAAATGAGGAGGAGGAAAAGAGGGCGGGAGAGAGGAAGAGAATGGGAGAGAGAGGTGGAGTGCCTTGCTGGAACTTTTCCGGGAAAGTGGGTCACTTCGGCCTGCTTTCTTAGCACTAAATAAATACCGAGAGGCCATAGACACATCTTCAGACAAGGCCAAGGCTGGGTCTGGTAATATGCTTACAAGACCATTGGCTTCAGAGTCAAGAAACCCTTGGCTTAAAATCTTTGGTCTACCCTAGCTGTGTGACCTTGAACAAGCTCCTTGACCTCCAGAACCTCCTCTTCCTCACCTGTGAAATTAGACATCATCCTAGTACCTAAACTCCAGGGTTACCAGGATAAAAGGAGATGAAGCCCTAGAACCACTTAGCATTTAGCACTTAGGGCCTCACCCAAAGCAGGGAGCTGTTGTGATGAGGCCTAAGGGAGCCCATCTCCATAGCAACAGGAGCCTTGGGTATTTACCATTATCCCCTTCTCCAAACAATTTTGAGGCAAAATCAGAGACTTTTTTTTTTTTTTTTTTTTTTTTTGCCTATCAGCCATTGTTTAAGTGTTTCATTTTGTTGTTTTGGAAATAAATGCCAAAGCCCTTAAAAACAGCCACACCCCATTCTGGGCCTCCTGGTGAGCAGGCAGATGATAGGGAGGGATGGACAGGGAGGGAGAGAACTGGGTGGGATTGAGCACAGCTTCCTGCCCCTAAGACAGGAGCCTGGCTGCCCAGGGAGGAGACTCCTCCCACTGGAGGGGAAGACAGACAGCCTGCTGGGGCTGGGGAGGCCGCAGCGCGGGGCGGGCGGAGGTTTTTGGTGGAACCAGTAGTGGGGCCACCAGAAAAAAAGGCCCCGGATCCAAGGAGCTTTCCATCTACAAGCTGCTTCTGGTTAGACATTGAAAGTTGCTCCCTCTTTTCTCCTATTAAAAATAGCTCCTCAGGGACACCTGGGTGGCTCAGTGGGTTAAGCCTCTGACTTTGGCTCAGGTCATGATCTACGGGTCCTGGGATTGAGCTCCATGTGGGGCTCTGGCTGGGAGGGGAGTCTGCTTCTCCCTCTTCCTCTAGCCTCCCCCACAAATCACGCTCTCTCTCTCTCTCACTCTGTCTCTCAAATAAATAAAATGTTAAAAAATAAATAAATAAAAATAGCACCCCAAAGAAGGAAGCTTTTTTAATTGCCAAAGATGGGCTAGTGGGTCAAAAGTTAGAGCTTGTATGTGCACTCTGCCTGATTGTTTTCCTGACATGCAGGCAGCAGCATGGGCGGGTAGAATGGTTTCCCCACAGCCTTGCCAGCACCAGGTATTATCTTACCAAAAAAACGATTTGGCGCCCAGCTTGTAAAACAGGCAGCTGCTGCTTCTCTGGAGGTTCACAGCCTCAACCCCGTGCATGAATGAAGGAAAAGCTCATGACGAGTGGATGAAATATAAGGGTGTGTGAAGCCAGCCCGAGTCAAGAGGTTTTTACATTTCATGGGGAAGGTTACTATATTTCTGCTGCCCAATGTAAAAATGTTTCCTTAAGGTTGGCTGGGCACCCGCAGTGCCTGGCTTGATGCCAAGCGTGTAGACCAGTTCCATGAAACCCTCCTGCTCGGCTGACCCATAGGACTCACCTGACAGCCCCAGAGTGGACCCCAGCCCCCGGATCAAGTCAATAAGCAGACATACTACAAGCAGATCTAGGCCCAGCTCTGTGGCAGTGGAGATGGCCTGATTTGCTTTTGGAGACAAACAGTTTCTGTTTCTTTGTCACTGTCTTAAAAGGAGGAGAAAGGGGGTTTGTTACCAAAGCTAGTGGGCAGAGCTGCTAGGCTGCCAAGGGAAGGCTTTGGGAGTCCAATGCTGAATGGTGACACCCCTGGTGGGACGTTTGTGGGTGCTGACAGCCCTAGGGTCGTGGAGGTGTTTGATAGCAAATAAGGAGGTTGTGAGGTGGGGTGGGGGTCAGGGGTGACAGAAGGACCCCAGGGACTGGTGTGCGAAGGCAAAAGCTTTACACCAAGCTGCTTCCTGGCTGGGGTGAGGGACGCAGCAGAGAATGAGGAAGCAGGTGTGGAGGGAGGGATCCCTGGAGGCTGACATCTGGAATTGCTCAGCTCCCTACAGCCTGTCCTGCACCTGTCAGTCCCTTGCAACCACGAGCTTTTAAAGACACTAACAGACACATGAATTTCCTTTGTCTCACAAGTCCACTTTTAGAAAGTTACTTCCCGGAGCTGTTCCCACAGCGCACCAAGGATGTGTACCTGGAAAGATACAACCAGGAAACTACCTGATTTTCCATCTGAGAGGGCCAGATTTGCCCTGGGGTGGGGGAATATCAGGAGGCTTCATAAGAGAGAGATAAAGCTACAGGAAGAGAACAGAGCAAGTTCTAGACTGCTAAGCTCTATTAGATTTATTTGTTTGCCTGTTAGTTTGTTTACTGTTGGAAAAGCTTGGAAAGATTTATATACCAAGATGTTAACAGTGAGATGTGAACTGGGGGGAGAACTAGACTTTGGTTTGGTTTCTATTTTAGACACTGCTGTATTGCTGGAAAATTCTACAGCAACCATTAAAAAGATAATTAAAAAAAAAAAGCTAGATACAAATGGACACTTTCAAACCTATGAAGACTTCATTCGGCAAAGGCACAGTGCACCTGCTTCCTACTTGTTCTGGCCTCCGGAGTGGGGAGCTTGGGACCTGAAGATAACCATTCCCCCCCTCCCCCCCTTCCCCCACAGGGTTTCCTGGCAAGTTATTTAGCCCTTCTGAACCTCAGTGTGTCCACCCACAGCGTGGGGGGTGGGGTGGGGGGGAGGATATGGAGGGGGTGGATGAGCCCAGGGGCACCGTCAGCAAAACTCAGCATAAGAGAGACCCAGCGGCAGCAGTGTCAGACCCAACCTGAAGTGGGGGCTTGAGGAAAGAGGAAGGAAAAAGAGAAGCAGAGGAACAGCTTCCTTCTTCTGGACTCAGCCCCTCCCCCATTTGACTCTTGCTGACCTCCCTCCTGGCACAGAAGGTCTCTGTGCTCCTCCCGCCCACAGCTTCTTCCTTCCCCGATGTTTCCTCCTCCTCCAGAGAGGTCCCTCCTTTCTGGGTCTCCCCTGCCATCTCCAGTGGCAACCCCTTCCCCCACCCTGCCTCCAGCCTCCTGCGGAAGAGACCTGGTCTGTACAGGTTGCCTCTAGCTTCCTTGATGTCCAGCGGCTCGCATTTTGGGACCAGGTGACCGAAGTGTTCTCTTTAGGAGCAAAAAGTGAAAAATCTGGAGAGAGTCTTAAAAAAAATAAAAAGCTACAGGCCCAAAATGGTGTCACTTAGGCCGAGTCTCCAAATGGGCTTAGCACGGGAATCTAATTGCAGTTTCAACCTCCCTGAGAAATGCAGTCCTAACCAGTCAGTCAGGAATTTTCCTGCCCGCCAAGGAGTTTGCCACTGGGGTGGCCAGATCTCTAAAGGAAGATGAAGTCAGCCTCTGATAAACCCCCTTGGGCTTACCTCTTAGGGAAAGAGACCTTGCCTGGAACAATCCTTTTTTTTTTTTCCTTTTTGGGCTAATAACGTTCTTGCACCACCCTCCTTCCTATAAAATCCTTCCATTCTGTACAACCGCTCAGAGCTCCCCTCTACTTGCCAGATGGGGTGCTGCCTGATTCATGAATCACTTAATAAGACCAACCGGATTTTCAAATTTACTCATTAGAAAATTTTTTTTTTAAGATTTTATTTATTTGAAAGAGAGAGAGAGAGAGAGAGAGAGAGCGCGCGCGAGCATGGTTGGGGGAGGGGCAGAGGACACGAACCTGACTCCATCCCCCCAACCCCCTCCCGCAGACAGCCCCAGGCAGGGCTTGCTCCGAGGACCCTGGGATCAGGACCTCAGCCCGTGGCAGAGGCTTAACAGCCTGAGCCACCCAGGCATCCCTGATTTTTTTTTTCTTATTTTATTTTATTTTTTTAAAAATATTTTATTTATTTATTTGACAGACAGAGATCACAAGTAGGCAGAGAGGCAGGCAGAGAGAGAGGAGGAAGCAGGCTCCCCGCTGAGCAGAGAGCCTGATGTGGGGCTCGATCCCAGGACCCTGGGATCATGACCTGAGCCGAAAGCAGAGGCTTTAACCCACTGAGCCACCCAGGCGCCCCTCTTTTTTTTTTTTAAGAGAAAAGGAAATGCTGTGCTGGGACATCCCAGGGCGGGATCCCAGGGCAGAGAGAAGATCAGAAGTAGAGGTGGGCTTGGGTAGGTGTGGGAGGCAGAAGGCCACTAAGGGCTGGAATACAAGCCCAGGCCCAGATGGGCAGAAATGGGGTGGTGGCGGGGGGGTGGGGTGGGTGGTGGGGGCTCCCCATGTGTGGGAACATCCGGTGGAGCGGTCAGAGAGGTGGCAGGTGGCCGGGTTAGATCCCAGGGGAATCCAACGCCAGGATGAGACATTCCAATTTGAGCAGCTGAACTTGGCTATGGGACAGCGAGCCTAGGGATTTGGGGACCTGCCCAGGCAAGCCCAGCCTCCAGGGTCCTGAGATGACCCCCTGTGAACTCACATGGCCCGGCTGCAGAAGTTCACTAGCAACTGCCGGTCAGTCCCCTGACCTGCCTGGCACTTAGTAGGGGCTCTTCAGATATCTGTCCCATGAATGAGCCAGGGAGGAAATGGAGATGCCCTGCCCACTCACCTCCTGCCAGTGGCCGCCCTTGCTAAACACAAACTAGGCCACGGGCCTGACCCAGTTTCGCGGCGCCGCGCGCCAAGCCCGGGGAGGAGCCCGATGCGCGGGGAGCGGGACAGCCGCGTGACTCGGACGGCCGCCGCCGCCGCCCCGCGCCCGGGATCCGCAGTCGCACCGGATCCGAGGCCGTTTCTGACATTTGCCTGCGCCGTGACTCATCTCCGCGCGGAGAAGAAAGGGGCCTTTGTGGGCTCCCCGCGCGGGCCTTGGCCGGCCGTGTCCTGGGCAGCACTGCCCCCCGGTGGCCGGGAGCGCGGTGTAGGGCGCGGGAGGCGGCCCTGGGGGCGCGTGCCCGACCCCACCCCCGGTGCTGGCCCGCGTCCTGGGGCCCGAGTCCGTCCGGGGAAAGCGGGAAGAGCACTATCTCCCCGAGGCCCGGGTCTTCTGAGGGAAGCCTCCACAAGGGAGGGAATGGTTTCTCCCGCCCCTGGAAACGGTGAGCTCGGGCACCCCGGATGCCGGCTCCCTGGAGGCCTGGCCCAGATTGGGGGAAGGCCACGGGACATTGCCCCCCGCACCCGCACCTCCGGAAACAGGGAACGCCTTCTCTGCCGAAAGCCTGGGCTCTGTTCCTCTTCCCCGGGCTGCACAACCACGTGACTGCCGCATTTTAAAAATAGATGCAAACAGCTACCCTTCCCCTTTTGTGAGTTGCCTATTCCTATCTTTTGTCCGCTTTCCTATTTTTAATTTTTTTCCCCCTCTCGATGATTTTTAGAAGCACTTCAAAATGTCACGTCTCTCCCATGCGTGGCAAGTATTATTCCAAGCTTAGAAGTTACCTGTTTCTGTTTTTGAAGATTTTTTAACACACCAGCTTTACATTTGTATGTGGTCTGACCTTTTGATGTTTTCTTGTATTCTTTTTGCCTTTGCTTTTTGCTTGTAGGGCTGTTCCCATCTGAGTACCAGACAAATTTCCCTATTCCCTCCTCCTCAGTTTTCCTCAAACCCCTCCTCCTCCTCCCTCTACTTCTTCATGTTTTTAATCCCCTTTGGAATATTTTTTGATGAAAGGTATGAGGTCAGGGCACCTGGGTGGCTCAGTCAGGTTAAGTGTCAGATTTGGCTCAGGTCATGATCCCAGGGTCTGGCTCCTTGCTCAGTGGGGAGTCTGCTGGTCCCTTTGCCCGTCTCACCCACTTGTGCTTTCTCACTCTTCCAAATAAATAAGTAAAATCTTAAAAAAAAAAAAAAAAAAAAAGTATGAGATAAAGATCTAAACTTATTTTTTTTCCAAATAGTTAGAAAACTGCCCCAATGCCATTATAACCTTTGTCTTTAATGAGAATATTTCCTTACTGATTTGAAATACCACCTCAGTTATAGACTAAATGTTTGGGCCTGTCTCTGGCCAGGAACCTAAGTCAAAGGGTATAGACATGGTCTTAGTCTATACTAAGTGAAAAGGTATAGATTTCTCTTTTAAAACAAAAAAAATTAGGGTCTCCTGGGTGGCTCAGCTGGTTAGGTGTCTGCCTTCAGCTCAGGTCATGATCCCAGGGTCCTGGGTTGGAGTCCCACATGAGGCTCCTTACTCAGTGGGGAGCCTGCTTCTCCCTTTGCCTGCTGCTGCCCCTGCTTGGGCTTTCTGACAAATAAATAAAATCTTAACAAAACAAAATAAATTAAATTAAATAATATTTAGACCACTGATCATGATCTTAGGAAATATTCACTTTCTTCTTTGAGGTCCAGCTGAAGACATAGTCTTGGGTAAAACATCTGCACATGAAAACTGGATAGGAAATGTTTTATTTATAAAGGCCTGAACAGGGGCGCCTGGGAAGCTCAGTCAGTTAAGCATCTGCCTTCTGGTCAGGTCATGATCTCAGGGTCCTGGGATCCAGCCCCCGCATCAGGCTTTCTGCTCAGCAGGGAGCCTGCTTCTCCCTCTCCCTTTGCTGCTTCCCTGCTTGTGTGCTCTCTCTTTCTCAGATAAATAAATAAATAAGTAAATAATCTTTAAAAAATTAAAAAGACCTGGACAATTTAATTCTTATATTACAAAATGGCAAGGCTACCTCCAGAATGTCTAGGCTCATTTTTATCCCACCAGAAGTGTTGAGAATGCCCTTTTCACTATACTCCTGCCAAATTGGAGTACTATTTGTGAAAACATGTCCCAGTTTGAAAGACAAAAAAATACCACTTCATTGTTCTCTTAGTTTGCGGTTGACCCTGGGGATCTCTCTGGCAGGACTGGGCAGGGGAGGTCACCTTCCTGCTTCCTGTGTGGCTCACCTGACACCTGCTTTTGACTTCTCTCTACTCCTTATGGACATGACCGTGAGATCATTTTTTAATTTAAGTGAAATTCACATAACATACAACTAACTATTTTAAGCAAAAAATTCATAGGCGCTTAGTATCTTCACAATGTGGTGTTTAATTAATAATTGGGTAGTGAGTGATCCGATAAAGCAAAGTTTTTTAACCTGTGAATTTTTTAGATTTTATTTATGGGGACGCCTGGGTGGCTCAGTTGGTTGGACGACTGCCTTTGGCTCAGGTCATGATCCCGGAGTCCTGGGATCGAGTCCTGCATCAGGCTCCCAGCTCCACGGGGAGTCTGCTTCTCTCTCTGACCTTCTCCTCGCTCATGCTCTCTCTCACTGTCTCTCTCTCAAATAAATAAATAAAATCTTAAAAAAAAAGATTTTATTTATGTATTTGACACAGAGAGAGAGAGAGAGGGAGAAAGGGAACACAAGCGGAGGAAGTGAGAGAGGGAGAAGCAGTCTTCCTGCTGAGCAGGGAGCCCAACACAGGGCTTAATCCCAGGACCCCAGGACAGGACGTGACCTGAGCTGAAGGCAGTTGCCTAATGACTGAGCCACCCACATGCCCTGACCTGTGAGTTTTTTTAATATGGATGATGCAAAGGCCAATCTCATGTTGACAGACACTTAATGAAATGGATTTTATTGATTTTTAGGAATGTCTGGGTAAACACACACAGACACAAACCAAAGAAAGTACCTGTAGCCAGTAGGGAAGAAATGAGCATTTGTTGACCATCCATTTGTTCGACCTAATTCCAGGTAGTGGATGCTGCCATGCCTGTTTGCCCTGGGCCACCTGGAGTCAACTGCTGATGATGACAGTACATTATGAAGGTGACTTCTCGCATCTCTGCCTTGGGATATTCCTTGGATGCAAAGCCCACACCTGGCGGGGGCGGGGGGTGCAGCTCCAAAGTGCCAAGGATGTGCCGATACCACAGGTGAGACCTTCAACCAAGGAGGGCTGTTCTCACTCCTCTGCTAAATCCCAACGTGTGTGTGCCGTCTGTCCCTGGAGGGGATGAACCCCAGAACTCACTCTGCTTATTACCATCGACATCAATGGCTCCCCTCCCTTCCCTGTCTCACTTCCCTCCCTCACGGAGGGTTGGATTTCTGACTCCTCCCTTCCTTTTCTTGCTGTTTTAATCTTGGTGAATTATTTAAACCCTGTGCGTTAGAGACCTCGCTTATAACCTGCTGATCATAGCACCTGCCGCTGTTAGGACAGAGTGAGCTGATGCACGTGAGTGTTTAGAACAGTGTCTGGCACGTAGTAGGTGCTCAGAAATGTCAATCATGTTTCATAAATAGCAGGGGCACTGGCCATGGGAAGCAGAACACATATGGGTCCAGTTTCCTCCAGTTTCCTCATGTGAACTACAGGTTAAAAATGCCCCTTTGAGGGGCGCCTGGATAGCACAGTTGGTCAAGCAAGCGCCCGACTCGGGTTCGGCTCATGTCATGATCTCGGGGTCCTGGGATCAAGCCCCGAATCAGGCTCCGTGCTCAGCGCAGAGTCTGTTTGAGATTCTCTCTCATCATCTCATTTGAAGATTCTCTCTTCATCCAGTGGCTGTGACCTCCACCAAGCAAGAGGGGCCAGTATTGGGGTGCAGGTAAGACCACTTCAGAGTCCTGGGCCATTTCCTCCTTTCTCTCTGGAGAATGGTGTGACCTCAGGTAAGCTGTGTCCCTTGGGCCTCAGGCTCCGCATCCTTGGAAAGAAGTGACCGGGCTTAGGGGATCACTAAATGTCCTACCAGCTCCAGAGTTCTAGGGAGAGGCCCTGTCCTGGGACGGACACACACACACACACACCCCAACACTCACTCGCATACGTGCATACGTACACACACAAAATACACACCCAGACATACACACATACCAGGGAGGAAGTAACTGTGCTTATCTGCTCTGGCCGCTTGAGTCACCTCTGGGAGCCCCAGGCTCCTGGCTCTGTTGGCCTTGAACCTCACCCCAGAGAAGAAGAATGTGTCTGCAAAACATTTCCAGGCATTTTCATGTGTGAGTGCTGTTTTCTTCTTAGGCTTCTCTCCTTTTGTCACTTGCAGATGTCTGTGGCTGTCTTGCCAGGTCTTGGGATCAAGCCACGTGGCCCACTTGAGGGCTGGTGAGGAGGGGTGCATGGGCAGCCTTATAAAACCAGCCTGGACCATCCTTTCCAGCACCTACCAGAGTCTAACCGATCCCAAGGAAGAAGCAAACAGCCCCATGACGTTTTACAGAGGTCAGAGAATGTGGCTCCAGACTCCAGAAGAAGCTAAGGCTGGATGTCACCACAGAGCAGCTGGGGCCTGAGGACGCCGCCACACGGTATATGGAACCTCCCAGGAAAGGCCAGGAGGGACAGACGGTGCATGTGCAGCCCCTCCTCTGGATTCAGGCCTTCCATCCACTGAGGCCTGGGATCTTCTCCCTGTTTCCAGACACCTCCAAAACGCAAGAAATAGAACTTTCTTTGTGTTTTGTAACGGTGCTTCATTTTTGACTTCTAGTCCCTTTTCGCATCAGGTTGGTGGGAAAATATATATAACCTCTTGCTGGAGTTATGTCGTAGTTCTGAGGTCTTGATGCAATGCTGTGGGGTATTAGCGTGGCGTTGTGGTCCTCATTCAACTGTCCCCAAGTCACGTCTGAGGCTGTCCTTGCATGGGCCACAGGGACCCCATAGGTCCGATGTTTCCCTGTTTGTCATGGTCACCGTCCCGGCTTAGATGCATCCCCAACCCATTCGGCCTAGGCTTCTGCTACCCCCCCCCTTAGAGCTCCTCTGGGGCCCACAGATCTCTTGCCCACTCTCATTCTTCTTCATGCCAGGAGACCCTGCTTCTGGTTCTAGAGGTAGGGGGATGGTCTCCTCTCTCTGCTGCTTCTGGCCAAGATGCCTTGAACCCTTTTCTTTTACCCCTTTATCACCTACAGAAACCATCTCAGTTCTCCTAAGGGCTTAGGCTCTTCAAAGAGCTTAATTTTTTAAACATTTTTAATTTAAAAAATTTTGGGGGCCTGGGTGGCTCAGTGGGTTAAGCCTCTGCTTTCGGCTTAGGTCATGATCTCAGGGTTCTGGGATCGAGCCCCACATCGGGCTCTCTGCTTGGCGGGGAGCCTGCTTCCCTTCCTCTCTCTCTGCCTGCCTCTCTGCCAACTTGTGATCTCTCCATCAAATAAATAAATAAAATCTTAAAAGAATTTTTTTTTTGCTATTGATTGACGTATATTTGACACTTAAAAGAGCTGTAGATGACTTCTGCTTCCTTCCTCTTCCTCTTCCCTCTGCTCCAAGCCTCAAAACCTCCTGAATGAGGGAAAGGGAATGGAACATACAGAGAGAAAAATGAACATTAATGAGTATGCCAAAATAATGCCTAGCCACAGCATGGGCCCATTTAATCTCAGCACAATCCCTTGATGTTATCTTCCTTTAACGGAGGAGGCATTAATAATGCCACGTAACTGAGGCCCCTGGGTGGCTCAGTCCTTTGAGTGTCTGACTCTTCATTTCAGCTGGAGTCATGATCTCAGGGTTGTGAGATGGAGCCCTGCGTCTAGCTCTGCGCTCCGTGTGGAGTCTGCTTGAGCTTCTCTCTCTCCCTTTGCCCCTCCCCTGTTCTCTCTTCCTCTCTCTCTCTCAAACAAATAAATATTAAAAAAAATAATAATAATGTCACATAACTAACAAGTGTCCTTCCCACATGCTGTGTAAAGCGAGTGTGTCCTGGGTCACATTTTTTTCTTGTTATTATAAGAAGAATGCTGTATTCAGACAGAACCTTCCACGAAAAACCTGGAAACGTGTTTCTGCTCCAGTTGCGGGCGCCCCTGGGCACTTCTGTGAGGTTCTAGGTCCAGGAGCACATTCAGAAACCTCCCCTGCTCCCCGGTCTGCCTGTGGACCTCCAGGCCTGCTCCATGGCCAAACTCCCCCCCCCCACCCCAAGAACTGGATGATGACACTTCTTGGTGCCTGGTCTTGTGGATTGCCACTAGCTTCATATCACACACAGCATAGCTCATCCCGTGAGGCTGCTGGGGCCCACTCCTGGATGCCCATCAGAGCCAAATCCCTGGCTTCTGGGAGAGTTTGGAGGCCAGCCCACCCCCTGCTGCGCAATCTCCCCCCTGCGTCCAACGCAATCAGCCAGGCTGCATGAGGCCAATTTCTTTAAATAAACGTTAATCCTGCTCAGAGCTAGATTGGCAGGGCCTGTGGAAAAGGCTAGAAGGAGCAGGGCTACAAGTTCTCCCCAGAGACATTTTTTTTTCTCTTTTGCAATCTTTTCATTGAGACTGCTGCTGTTTCATCCCCTTTTATTCATGAAAGTGATGTTTCAGGAGACGCTGCTAGCTTTGGGGCTTCCACAGCTGGTCAGTCTATCCCTCAGTCACTGGGTAAGCGTTAGGTGAGCACCTACTTCGTGCCAGTCACCACGTTACATGACTGCGAGCAAGATGCTGCTTCTTCATGGGCCTCAGGCCACCAGTCACGGCTCCGTGCTTCACTCGCCCCAGGACATCGTAGTGGACATTCGCTGGCTCTAGGCCATCCAGCCCTCATTACCCCCAACGACTCTGGTTTCCTTCCCCTCAATCTGCCCCCCGAGCGAGGCCTGGCTGAGACTAGGAGTCAGGGCAATTGGCCCTCTGCTCTTGGAAGCCACAGGGGTATCTGAAGGTTTTCTCCACCTCAGTTCTGCCTCTTTGTGAAACCTGGGCCCAATCACGCCACCCAAGTCCCTCCAGGGAGCCCCTCCCAGGACCTGGATACAAGGTCCAGAGAGGCAGCAGAACCCAGCTGCAAAGGACTTTCTCTTCTGCATCCCCTACTTCTTCTGAGCCTCATGCTCCAGGCTTCCTGTGGGTTCTGGGCTCCTTCCGAGTCTCTTTCTCTTCCCTTCCTTTCCTTTCCCTTCCCTTCCCTGTCCTTTTGCCAGCCAGAGCTGGTCTGTGCCGCTTGCAGTCAAAGAAGCCCAGCTGGGGGCGCCTGGGTGGCTCAGTGGGTTAGCCCTCTGCCTTCGGCTCAGGTCATGATCTCAGGGTCCTAGGATCGAGCCCCGAATCGGGCTCTCTGCTCAGCAGGGAGCCTGCTTCCCCCTCTCTCTCTCTCTGCCTGCCTCTCTGCATACTTTTGATCTCTCTCTCTCTCTCTCTCTCTCTCTCTCGCTCTGTAAAAAAAAAAAAAAAAAAAAGAAGCCTGCCTGACCCCTGAGGCTCCAGGTGTTACTCAGGTGCCTCTAACGGGCTGGAAACGGATGGATCTGAGCCCCTGCTCTGAGCCCGGTGAGGCGCGCACACGAAGCTGGAAGACAGGACACAAAGGGTAAGTGCCAACATGTGAGAAATGTCATGGAAACGGAACAAGGGAGGGTCATCCAAACAGAGTTCCAGACTTTGGCCCTTAACCCCACCCTCAGCCTCCTCAGCTTTCTCCACACAGCAGGCGGAGGGGTCTTTCACAAATCAGACGAGATCGGGCGCGTTCAGGGTGGTATGGCCGTAGACGTCTTTCACAAATCAGATCAAGCCATTGCCAGGCTCAAACCCACCAATGGAGCCCTGTTCCTCACTCAGGATGCAAGCCAAAGCCTTCTATGACCTGCTTCCTCAGCAGAGGACCCGGTCCCCTAGTTCCTGTGCAGCTGGCAGAGGGCACCAGGCCAACCTCTCCTAAGTGGGCCAGGACTGCAGGTGGTGGTGGGTGCATCTCACCTCTCCCTGGCCTACGAAGAGATGCTGCACTTGACCTTCTCCACTTTCACTTCTCACCTCTGACGGAAATGGCCACAGCCAGAACAGCCTAGAAGCCACAGGTAAAGGTGACTCCTGAATGATGGACCCTGAGGAGCAGAGCTGCCTTTTTTCCCTCTTCTTTCTTCCTCTTTCTTCCTTCCTTCCTTCCCCCTTTCTCTTTCTTTCTTTCTTTCTATAACTAAATGCACAGCGGTGCCTCCAAGGCAGAATTGAGCTGCTGGACTTTGCTGCCCTCTGATATTCCGTCACCTATTTTTGAGGATCTGGACTTTTCTTTGTCATTCTTAGTCATTAGCATGCTTTCTTCTGGCCTCTCCTCTTCTAAGCGGAAGCTTTTACTTTGCAGTAGGCTGGGAAACCAGATAATCAAGTTTCTTAGAACAGTGACTAGGGTAAAAGCGAGCAGGTGCTGAGGGAGGCCGAGAGGTTCTCCTGTGACAGCATGTGATTTCGCGCAGAGACTCTGGGGTGTCTATAGCTTCTCAGAGACCTCTTGTGCCCTCTGCTTGTTTTCTAGACGTGGGAGGTTGCTGGAAAGTAACCTCAGAATGGGTAAGGTGTGACTGCCTTCTTTCTTCTGAGGAAAAAAAAATTTTTTTTTTTTTAAGATTTTACTTATTTATTCGACAGACAGAGATCACAAGTAGGCAGAGAGGCAGGCAGAGAGAGAGGAAGGGAAGCAGGCTCCCTGCTGAGCAGAGAGCCCGATGCGGGGCTCGATCCCAGGACCCTGGGATCATGACCTGAGCCGAAGGCAGAGGCCTTAACCCACTGAGCCACCCAGGCGCCCCGAAAAAAAATTTTTTTAAAAAGTTCTCCTCACTCCTTACTACCAGAACTGTGGCCCATGGACAATAATAATTAAAATCCAGCATTTTTTTTCTATAGAAATGGACACATTTTCCTTTAGTTTTTGTAAAAGAGTTGGGATACTCTAGTGGGAGAATAAGGAGAGAGAGGTTGTCCTGCCACGTACAGAGATTGATTATTAGCAAAGGTAGCCAAAGAGCATGGAACGGAGTGGAAGACCCAGAGATGGATCACATACTGATAGGAACTTGGGTCATGACAGAGGTGGTGTTACTACAGATCAGGGGGAAGAGAAGAGACCAATGGATCATGCTAGCAGAACAGTGGGAAAACAAGCAAAATATAACATCAGATCTCTTTGTGAGACTCTACTCGGATATTTTTAATTTTTTAAGATTTTATTATTATTTTTTAAAGATTTTGTTTATTTGACAGAGGGAGAGAGCACAAGCAGGGGAAGCAGGAGAGGAAGAAGCAGGCTCCCCAATGAGCAGGAAACCCGATGTGGGACTCAATCCCAGGACCCTGGGATCATGACCCGAGCCTAAGGCAGACACTCAAACAATTGAGCCACCCAGGAGACCCAATAAATAAAATCTTTAAAGAAAAAAGTCAGTCCTCAACAAGCATGAAAAGATTGAGATCATACCATGCATATTTTCAGACAACACTATGAAACTTGAAGTCAACCACAAGAAAAAATTTGGAAAGACCACAAATACAGAGATTAAAGAACATCCTAATAAAGAATGAATGGGTTAACCAGGAAATTAAAGAAGAAATTTAAAAGTACATGGAAACAAATGAAAATGAAAACACAACTGTCCAAAACCTTTGTGTACGCAGCAAAGTTGGACCTAAGAAGGAAGTATCTATTAATACAGGCCTACCTCAAGAGGCAAGAGAAGGCTCAGATACACAACTTTACCTTACATCTAGAGGAGCTGAAAAAAGAACAGCAAATACGGCCTAAAGCCAGCAGAAGAAATGAAATAATAAAGATAAGAACAGAAATAAACAATATAGAAACAAAAAATCCAGAACAGATCAACAAAACTAAGAGCTGATTCTATGAAAGAATTAATAAAATTGATAAATCACTCGCCTGACTTATCAAAAAGAGAAGAGAAAGGATCCCCATAAGTAAAATCACGAATGAAAGAGGAGAGATCAAAACCCACACCACAGACATACAACTGGAAGAGAATATTATGAAAAATCATGTGACAACAAACTGGGCAATCTGGAAGAAATGGAAAAATTCCTAGAAACGTACAAACTACCAAATGGTCATAAACAGACAAAAATGCTCAACCGCACTAGTAATTGTGAGAATTCAAATACCAATAATGAGACCTCGTTTCAGGCTGATCAGATTGGCCAGAGTTAAAAAGCCTGATCACACCATGTTGATGAAGACAGGGGAAAAGGAGAACTCATACATTTCTGGTGGGAATATAAATTGGTGGAAGCCTACAGTTCCTTATCTGCAATTCCCAAATTCAAAAAACTCTGAAAACTGCAAGTTTTTTTTCACCCTTAAGTTTGTTTGCCTTAAATGCAGTTCAGGACAAAACCTGATCTAGAATAGGAAGCAGGGTCTCAAAGAGATATTTATTTCCCCATATACACGACAGCATTATTCACAATAGCTAAAACATGGAAACAACCCAAGTGTCCACAGATGAATGGATAAGCAAAATGTGGTCTCTACACATGCAATGGAATATTATTCAGCCTTTAAAAAGGAAATTCTGGGGGTGCCTGGGTGGCTCAGTCGGTTAAGCATCTGCCTTCGGCTCAGGTCATGATCTCCAGGTCCTAGGATTTAACCCCGTCTCTGGCTTCCTGCTCAGTGGGGAGTCTGCTTCCCCCTCTCCCTCTCTTGCACTCTCTCTCAAATAAATAGTCTTTTTAAAAAAATTTTTTAAAAATGAAGGAAATTCTGACACGTGCTACAACATGGATGAAACTTGAGCATACTATACTAAGTGAAATAAGCCAATCGCAAAGAAACAAATACTGTATAATTCGATTTATGTGAAGTACTTAGGTTGAACAAAATCATAAAGACAAAGCAGTGTTTTCCGGGGTCTAGGAGGGCAGAATGGGGAACTATGGTTTAATAGGTACAGAATTTCAGTTTCATAAGACGAAAAGAGTTCTGTGGGTGGATGATGGCGATAGTTGCACAATAATGTGATTCATTGTATTTCATACTATGAACCATACTATGTACTTAAAAATGATTAAGATGGTAAATTTTGTTATGTGTATTTTACCACAATGAAAAAAGAAAAAAAACTGAATTGCTTTGAGTTATTTATAGTCTTTTTTTTAAAAGTTTTATTTATTTATTTTAGAGAGAGAGCGCGCGCGCGTGTGAGGGTGAGTGGCGGGGAGGGGCAGAGGGAAAGAGACAGAGAGAATCCCAAGCAGATGCCACACTGAGAGCGAAAGCCAATGGGGGGTTTGACCCTAGGACACTGAGATCATGACCTGAGCTGAAATCAAGAGTCAGATGCTCAACCGACTGAGCCACCTGGGGCACCCCAAGTTGTCTATAGTCTTAGCCCTATTTAATGTGATTCTTCATATATTTTGCTGAAGAAATATTATTGTTTGATTATGGGTGCCCCACTGGGAGTTTTAGGTACTATGTGGCATATCCACCACATTACATTTAAATATTTTTTTATTTTAAAGATTTTTATTTATTCATTTGAGACAGTGATCACAAGTAAGCAGAGAGGCAGGCAGAGAGAGAGGGGGAAGCAGGTTCCCTGCTGAGCAGAGAGCCTGATTCGGGACTCTATCCCAGGACCCTGAGATCATGACCTGAGCCGAAGGCAGAGGCTTAACCCACTGGGCCACCCAGGCACCCCTAAATATTTTTATATTTTGGACATTTTAGAATTTAAATTATTTTGGACATTTTAAAATTTTGATTATTCTTTCCTTTTTGTATAGTTCTAAGAATTTTATTTTATTCTCATTTTTTGAAGATTTCATTTATTTATTTATCAGAGAGAGAGCGCGCAAGCCTGGAATGGCAGGCAGAGAAAGAAGCAGGCTTCCCGCTAAGCAAGGAGCCGGATGCGGGACTTAATCCAGGGTCTTGGGATCACGACCTAAGCCGAAGGCAGACGCTTAACTGACTGAGCCACCCAGGTGTCCCTAGTTCTAAGAATTTTAACACGTGTATAGATTTGTGTAACTACCATCAGAATCAGGATACAGAACAATTCCCAATAACCCTTATTTCTCCCCTTTATCATCACACCCTCCCTTCAAACACTCCTACGCCTGGCAGCCATTGATCTGTTTTCTATCCACTCTAGTTCAGTCTTTTCAAGAAGAAATAGAATCATTTAGCATATTACATTTTTAAGATCAGAACCATTCTAAAATTGGAAACAATATGGTCGCAAGTGTTTCAGAGGAACTTTTGAGAGCTGACGATAAGCAACTATTTGCCCAGAAACCTCCTCACAGGTTTGCATGAGGGACTTGTTCAAGAATCTTCCTCACAGTGCTATGCATAATAACAAAAGGGGAAACAGCGAACAGTCTGTCGGTAAGAGAATGGGTAAATAAACTGAGGTTTATTCATAAAATTTAAAACTATATAATAGTATTTTAAAAGAAGGGATCAGAATATCAGAATGTATCAACATGGTTGAATTTCAGGCATTTACACAGTATCTTATTATTTGTAAACACATATTGCTAGTATATGTATTATATGTATTATATACATTACTTTTGTGTATTTATGTATACATGTACTATTAATATAACATTGTACATTTTGACATATAACCATGAAGTAAACGCATATATGGGTAGACAAGAAGGATCTGCGGTAACCTGAATGTAGTGGTTAACTAAACGGGAAGAGAGCTTTAGATGTATCAGAGTTTTTTTTCTGTTTGTATTTTTTAAAGAAATATGGAAACTGCAAAGAAAAAAAGAAAGAAGGAGCAAATATGGCGTGACATTAATATTCATTAAATCTGTGTAGACAAGTACATGGGTGTCTGTCATAGTATTTTTGGTACCTTTTTATTGAACATATTTCATCCTTAACTTCAATTAAAATTGATTAAAGAAAAACAAAGAGATGAAGATTTAGAGCCAGGCAAATCTTACCCCCTTGTCCCTTCCCTACTTTATAGATGGGAAATAGAGGCCCAGGGAGAGTAAGCCACGGTCCACAGTCCCAGAATGAGTTCAGAGCTGGGAAAAGAATTCTGGTCTCCAGACTCGTGCAGTTTCACCATGACATTTGCTGAAGGATGTGTTCAGTATCCTTGGCCTCCTGCTCATGCTTGAAACTCACATCCAGACTTGGAAAACCACACTGAGCTGTTCACCAGGCCGCACCAGGTCAGTGGGCAGAGCCTCTCAGGACCGCCTGCTACTTGACTGCAAAAGACCCAGGTTACTGCTGGGGCTCATTTATGCTCTGCGGACATCGTCCATCTGCTCGTACATCTATGACTTCATCCATCCACCCACTTACACATCCACTCATCCGTTCTTTGACTATCATCCCCAGCCGCCCCTGAGCCAAAAGCAGCCCACAGTCCATTAGAACAATAAATGTGTGAACTAAAAGAAACAAATGCCCAAACCTCCACAGGCCAATGTTTTCCTGGAGGTAGGAGTAATAACTCCCATGCCCCCCTTCCCTGCTCCAACCCTGGCAACGCTTCTGTCTCTTTGTTTGATCTAGCTGCGATCTCCATATCCGCTTATGCATCTGTCTATTTACATAGGTCTGTATGTAATTTTCTACTCTAGGTACCTCATGTAAGTGGAAATGTATATTTGTCCTTTGGTGACAGATTTTTCGCACAGTGTTTTCAAGGTTCATCCATGTTGGAACCCAGATCAGAATTTCCTTCCTTTTTAAGGCTGAGTAATATTCTGGTGTACAGATATCCCACATTTTGTTATCCATTCATCTTGTGATGGACACTGGGGACATTTGCTTCCACATTTTGGCTATTGTGAAAAATGGTGCTATGAACATGGGTGTGCAAGGATCTCTTTGAGTTTCTGCTTTCAGTTCTTTCTACAACATTGTTAGATCATATGGTAATTCTATTTTTAATTTTTTGGGGAATGGCCATACTGTTTTTGAAGGCAGCCACCCCATTTTACATTCCCACCAATTGTGCACAGAAGTTCTGATTTCTACACATCCTTACCAACACTTGTTATTTTGTTCTTTTTAATATTTATTTATTTAAGCAATCTCTACACCCAATGTGAAGCTGAGATCAAGAGTTGTCCACTCCTCCAATCAAATCAGCCAGGTGCCCCAGCTTTTGTTTTTGCTTTTTAGACAGTAGCCATCCTAATGGGTGAAGGGGTATCTCATTTTGGTTTTGATTTGTATTTCCTTAATGATTCATGACAATAAGCATATTTTTGTGCTTATTGGCCATTCATAGATCTTCTTTTTTTTTTAAGATTTTATTTATTTATTTGACAGAGAGAGATCACAAGTAAGCAGAGAGGCAGGCAGAGAGAGAGGAAGGGAAGCAGGCTCCCTGCTGAACAGAGAGCCCGATGCAGGACTCGATCCCAGGACCCTGAGATCATGACCTGAGCCGAAGGCAGCGGCTTAACCCACTGAGCCACCCAGGCGCCCCATAGATCTTCTTTTGAGAAATGCCTATTCAAGTTCTTTGCCCATTTTTAAATCATGCTGTGTGTGGTTTTTGTTGCTGAGTTGTAGGAGTTCTTCACATATTCTGGATATTAACCTCTTATCAGATATATGATTTCAAAATATCTACTCCTATTATGTGTGTTGCTTTTTCTGTTGATTGTACCCTTTGATGCACACCATGAAGATTTTTTTTTTCACCATAAAGATTTTAAAGGGTGGTGGAAGTTAGCCTGTTAGGGCAGCTGTGGAGTGAGGAGAAGGTGCTCCAGGCACAGGAAACAGCCTGTGCAAACATACAGGGGAAAGAAAATGTAAGCAAAATCTAAGTAGTCGAGTCTTTTTTTTTTAAGATTTTATCTATTTATTTGACAGACGGAGATCACAAGTAGGCAGAGAGGAAGGCGGAGAGAGAGGAGGAAGCAGGCTTCCTGCCAAGCAGAGAGCCAGATGCAGGACCCTGGGATCATGACCCGAGCCAAAGGCAGAGGCTTTAACCCACTGAGCCACCCAGGCACCCCTAAGTAGTAGAGTCTTGCTAGAACCTGCGTGGAGTGGGTAGGAAGCAGGGAGAGATGAGGTTGGAGCAACCCCATCACAGTAGGCCAGCTAAGTAGCTGGGACTTTGGTCTACCATGCTGCTAGGTTCAAGGAGTGCTCCCAGGACCTCTGCCTCAGCAGCACCCAGTGGGAGTTTGTTAAATATGCACATTCCTGTTGCCCCAGCTCTGACATGTCTGGAGTGGTGCCCCGACCCATGAGTTTTAAGAAACCCCTGGGATTTTTCTGACGTTCTGTCAAGTCTGAGCACTGTGCAGAAGGCAATGCGGAGCCGTCGAAGGGTCGGGCTAGGGGCGCTAGAAGGGCAGCACGGGGCTTTGGGGGGCCCAGCCATATCCTCCCACCAGGCCCCGCCCCGTCCCCCACCATGCCCCGCCCCGTCCCCCACCAGGACCACCCCTCCCCTCTGCGCCTGCGCCTGCGCCGGCTACGCCCCTCCGCGCGGCCAGGGTTACCGAGGGGCAACCCCTCAGTGTCCGGGTTCACATTCCTCTCACTTCCCGCCATTGTCCCGGGTTCCTGTGGCCGCGACTCCGCACTCGCCCCGGCCGCTCCTTCGGCCCCGAAGAGTGGTGACTCATATCCGTTCTCCGCGGTGACATAAGCCTGCGCGCAGCGTGGCCCGCCCTCTCCGGCCCGATCGGGGCGCGGGCGCCACGCGGCCCTTTTCGGCCTGCAGGGGGTGCCAGAGCCCGCAGCGCCTTCCCCGGCGTCTGTGAGCCGGGTTTCCCGGGCCCCCGCCGCCGCGACCCTGTAGCCAACAGCCTGGCTGCTTTAGTCTTCGCGCGGAGGGAGGGGTCGGGGTAGGCCTCTGACCCTGCTCTTCCTCACCACCCGTCTGGCTATCAGGAGCCAGACGCTAACGGTCACGGGTGGGTAAACTGAGACCTGGGACAGGGGTGTGCCTTGGGCAAAGTGGTGCAGCCGGCCATGTCCTCCCCCCCACCCCCGCCAGGCTCCTGGGTTTCCCCCAGACCCGCAGATGTTACTTTTATCTTCCTTGATGTCCTCATGCCATGTACTGGTGTTTCCAGGACAAAGTTAGGAGTCTGCTCCAGATCCTGATTATTTGTGGGCCCTGAAACATGGCCGCCCCTGGAACCAGCAGAAGCTGAGGGCAGCTTGGCTTCCCCCTGGGAAGCAAGTGGAGTCTGCTCTTTTGGGTGGAGCTCCCATTCCCTGCGCTGAGTGACCCTGTCACTAAGTGCCGCCCACCGCGACCCGTTCCCCAGCTCCTCTGCACACTGACCTGTCCACTCCCTTCTGGTTTCCCTCCAGGTACCACAAAGGCAGGGAACCTCACTCCAAACCAGGCATTTCAGGTTACTTCACAAGACCCAGAATCATCCAAGTACTCCTTCCTTTAGGAAACACAGAAGGATCCTTGCGAAGGCCACACCATGAGCTGGGGCTCACACCACACCCATCCTACCTCACAGCTGTCCCCTTCCTTTCATGCCAAATGTGACCTGCCGGGCCCAGTATGTGACATAGTGAAAGGACTCATTAAGTGGTGGTTATTGCTATTACCTCTTGTGCCTCAGTTTCCTCACCAGTGCTCTTGCAGAATTAAATGAGTTCATACATGGAAGGTGCCTGTAGCAGTGCCTGGGGCCTTGTAAGCACCTACAGCCTTCCAGAACGTGGGCTCCAGGAAGCAGGGACTCCTCCATTGTCTTTTTTTGTGCACTGCTGTATCTTTAGCACCTAGAGCATTATCTGGTACAAAGTAGGAGCCCAGTAAACAATTGTCGAATGAGTGATTGTTAGCTATTATTATTGCTGAGGCTGATTTTACTTTAGGATTTAGACCTATTAGGGCAGGTCTGGAGGACCTGAGGGAAGATTCTTGAGGGTCTATTTGCACAAGGGATAGAAGGCTCCTTGGGAAGAAGTCATCCTAAGGAAAGAAAGTTGAAGAGGATAAAAGAGATTCGAGGACAAGGAGAGAAGAGGGTGATTCAGGGGAGACGATCCTTGGTGCTCACACCTGAGTCCCAGGAGCACTGTGTAAAGGAGTGGACAATTTCATGAACATGCCAGAAGGAACATCAGCACTGTTTGTCGATGGTGGCTTCTTGACAGTTTGGCTTCATACCTCCTGTGGACACTGAGGATTTGTTTTTTTTTAAAGTCAACATTTTTAATGTGGGTGGTTTAGTTCTGGGAAGCATACCTCCCAGAGCAGAGCACCATTCCCAGGAATGTCTGCAGGAACTGTTGGGGGCAGAGCCAGAAAAAGCTGATTATTGTTATACGCAGCCATATTTCTGTCAATAGATTGATGGGATTTGGAGGGCTTGGGCCACAGCTCCGAAGGGTAGCCCTGTCAGGGCTGCCTTAGTGGGAAGTGGACTTGCTGTCTTTGGAAGTGTTCAACAGGGGTTGAACTACCTCTCTGGGGGATAACATAATGGGATCCACTGTCCGATGAGAGCTTGGGCTGGATGGACTTCAAGGTTGCTGCTTTGAAGCAGAAACAGTGAAGCAGATTGGGTGCCTGGCTGGCTTAGTTGGTAGAGCATGCAACTCTTGATCTCAGGGGTGTGAGTTCAAGCCCCATGTTGGGCATGGAGCATACTTAAAAGGAAGAGGAAGGAAAAGAAGGAAGGAAGGGGAAAGAAAGGAAGGGGAGAGAACGGAAAGAAAGAAGCAAGAGAGGGAGGGAAGGAAGGAAAAGAAATAGTGAAGCAGAGGGTATCTCTGAGACCACCCATCCTGGTTCTGTCACCATGACGCCTTGGGAATAGAAGCTTGTGGGGAATGGAGTTTGCCATGAATTATTCCTGGCTGATCTACACTTCTTCCTGAGGGGCAGGATTGCTCTGACTTAACCTTGCCCTTCTACTTCGTTGGTGGCCTGGCTGCCCTTGATGAGACAGTAAACTGTAGTGGAGGCAGCCTTGAAGAGTCTGGAGTTCCCAGATCTGGGTTCAAATCCCATCTCCACCAAATTCCTCAACAAGTCCTCTTACTTCTCTGAAACTCAGTTTCTCCAGCTATAAACTGAGAATGAAAATATTTACTACTCAGAGTTGTTGCAAATTCGTTCACAATGCCTAGCACATATTAAAAGCTTAAAGAGCATCCATTCTCTCCTTCTTGCTTCAGCCCAGGGGCCAGGCTTTGCCCTCTTGGAGAGAAATGACATCATTCTTCAAAAGAATGTTGAATGTTGAAAGGGTCAAGTGTGATCTTGGGCAACTTCCTTTACTTTCCCAGTTGATTCCCTTTTAAAATGAGAAAAGTGGGAAGGGGATTCTCCAACTCCAGCTGGCCAAGTCCTGTAGCCTTTCCTAGATGTGGAAGAACATTGCAAACCATGAATGCTGAAGGTCACATCTTAGCTCTTGCTCTCCAAACCAGTTAAGTGTTTCCACCCCTGAGCCCCATCTTGATTGCTAGCACGCCAGCAGTGGTGGGAGGTGGTGGCTCTGGCCTCTTCCCATTAGAACCCCTGCCCCCTGTTTCCCCCATTGGCTTGTTTTGTGACATTTAGAAGTCTCGGAGTCATAGTTTTCTAACTATTGAGGACAATGACAGCGGCTTTGCAGGGCTTCAGGGAGAACTGAACACTGGAGCACAATATAAATGTTTACTAAGTCACTAGAAATGTAGATGGATTAAAACCGACCTATGTAAATAGGCAGATGCATAAACCGAGATCGCAGCTAGATCAAGCCTTCCCTTCCTAAACCTCCCACTCTTCTGAAAATTTCTCTGCCAAACTCTGCACCTCCCAGTTCTGGCCCTCACTTCCTCTGACCACACCAATGAATTCAAGGCTTGGGGAGTATGAAGGATGGTTCTTCACAAAGAAGTGGAAGGTACTGAAAACCACCCATCCAACTTTCATCATTGGAGACCCCTCCTTTGTGGTAGGATCACTTAAGATATTTACCTGCAAGAGCTCCTATTTGTGTTCTCCCAACAGCCCGGAAGGGTGGTCAGAGTAAATATTAGTCACTTAATTTCATGAAAAGGAATCAGAGGGACAGGGAAAAGAGTTGGGGTTTCCCCTTCCAAGCCCCAGTTAACCAGCCTGGAACCATGAGGTCCCATCATAATCATCACCACTACTTAATGAATGACCCCTAAGTGCCAAGGACTCACCCAGCTTATCCAATGTCAGTGGTTCCCCTTAGATCAGTGTGAAACCCCCACGTGACAGCCGAGGGAATGGAAGTCAGCGGTTGAAGTGCCTCAAGGTCATGGAGCCTGTAAACTGCTGACTGGGAGTTGCAGACCCAAGTCTGGAAAGCCATTAGCAGTAGTCTCTGATGTCTGACATTCTGCACTGGGGAAGCGAGACCTGGTGCTTCTCCTGGGGAGGGTTCAGGCCAGACATCATGACCAGACTGGGAACAAGTGCCGCCTGGACCCCCGTGCCCATCTTCCCCAAACCTGATCATGCCTGAGGTCTGCACCCTCCGAGGCTCACAGACTCATATCAGAGGAGCAAAACCACTTCCTCTAAAGGGATTTGTTGGGGTCTCAGATAGTATGCAGTTAATTGTGCAAACAGTCTCTATAAAACCGTCATCTTCATGTCGAGGCAGGGCAGGCCTCTGGGAAGGGCAGATGGATATAAGGTGGGGGAGAGTGAGGGCAAGCTGGAACCCATGAGAGTGGCCTGCGACTCACACTTGTTCTTGACTCTGACCTTGACGTTACGCTGCCATTCTTTGTGGAGGTGCTGCCCGTCCCCCCTCCCCCTCAGCAGAGTCTGAGAAGCTGCAGGAAGATTTCAAGAAGTCAGAGCTGTGGCAGGCTGGGCCTCTGTCCCACCCATCAGGGTCAGTCAACAAATAAGAGATAATATATAAGCTATAGAAGGACCTGCCTGGCCTTCCTGGGCATTTAAAAAAAAAAAAAAAGTGTATTAATCATCTACTGCTACGTAACAAATCACTCCCAAACCTAGCATGTTAAAACAGTGTAAATGTGTATGTCATACAGTTTCTGTGGGTTGGGAATGTGGCAGTGAGTCTGCTGGGTGATGCTGGCTTGGTCTCTCAGGAGGTTACAGTCAAGGTGTCAGCCAGGCCTGTAGTCAGCTGGAGGCTTGGCCAGGGCTGGAGGACTGACTTCCGAGATGGGTCGCTCTCCAGGTGGTCCCCTGGAGCCTTCGTTTTCTTGCCACGTGGACCTCTCCATTGGGCTGCTTGAGTGACCTCATGATGTGTCAGTGTATGGCTCCCAGGGAAGGTGACCCAAGAGAAATCAAGGCAGAAGCCATGATCATCATGAACTACCATTTCTGCAGACTCTTACTTATTGTCACTCAGCCCCATCCTGTGTGAGAGAGGCCATTTTAAGAGTGTGAACACCACGGGCGCCTGGGTGGCTCAGTGGGTTGGGGCCTCTGCCTTCGGCTCGGGTCGTGATCCCAGAGTTCTGGGATCGAGCCCCACATCGGGCTCTCTGCTCGGCATGGAGCCTGCTTCCTCCTCTCTCTCTGCCTGCCTCTTTGCCTACTTGTGATTTCTGTCTGTCAAATAAATAAATAAATAATCTTAAAAAAAAAAAAAAGAGTGTGAACACCATCAAGTGGGGGGCCTTGGGGTTCTCCGAGAAGCTGGCTACCACGAGGGGCGCCACTGTGCCACTGGAATCAAGAGAGCCCAGGGTACCCTGCCTTCCCAACTAGTTGGAGAGCTCTTCAAGTTCATGGACAGCCTTCCACCTCCTGACTGTTCTCCAGAGTCCCAGCAATATGCTGCCTCAGCATCCCCACTTGGAAACCCAAGCGGCATCCCCCAACTTCTGGATTTCCCCAGAACTTCTCCATGAGTGTTTTTTCCCATCTCAGAAGAGGCAACTCCATCCTTCCAGTAACTCAGTCCAGAACTCGGATATCATCATTCCTCTTCCCTTTGTCTCATTTGCCATGTCCCATCCACCAGCAAATCCTGCTGGCTCTACTTTCAAACAGATGTGGGGTCCTCCTACTTCTCACCACCTCTGCTGTCCCTGGGCTGTGCCCCATTCTCTCCTGCCGGATCACTGTGATTGCCTCCTGACCAGTTGCCCTGTTCCCACCCCCTAGAGTCTGTCTCCCTACACAGCCGGAGCGACCTTGTTAAAAGCAGGTAAGGTCGAGATGCCTGGGTGGCTCGGTCAGTTAGGCATCTGCCTTCAACTCAGGTTACAGGTTATGATCTCGGGGTCCAGGGATCAAGTCCTGCTCAGCAGGGAACCTACTTTTCCCTCTGCCTCTCCCCCAGTTTGTGCACTCTCTCTTTCTGACAAATAAATAAAAATTTAAAAATCTTCAAAAGATTCTCCAAAAAAAATAAAAAGCAGGTAAGTTCATGTCACTCCTTTGCTCAGACACCTGCAATAGCTCCCACTGACTCAGTGTAAAAGCCAGTCTCCAGAGTGGCCTGCAAGACCCATCTGACCTCCAGCTTCCCCACCTTCAGGCCCTTGCCGACCTCACCTGTCCCCACAGCCCCTCACCCCCTTGCTCCAGCCACACTGGTCTCTGCCACATGTCAGATCCCCTCTATCTTAGCACCTCTGCTGTCCCCTTCATCTTGGACACTTCCCTCAGAAGCAGCCAGGTCTCACTTCTTCAGGTGTCACCTTCTCAGTGGGGTCTTGCCTCACCTCCGCTATTTAACCCAGCAACCGTCACACCGCCTATGTGCCCCAGCTGTCTTGCCTGATTTGTGTTCTTCCCACTCTACGCCATCTATTACCTGACTTAGTTGTTTATCTCTTCACTGTCTATATCCCCCTTTGGAATGTCAGCTGGATGAGGACTGAGACTGTCATCTGTTTTGTACACTGTTGTGTCCAGAGAGCCTAGAGCAGTGTCTGGCAGGTGCTCAGAAAGTACCTGAATAAATAGCAGATTCTCAAGAACATTTTTTTTTTTTTAAAGTAGGCTTCATGCCCAGCATGGAGCCCAATGCAGGGCTTGAACTCATGACCCTGAGATCAAAAGCTGAGCTGAAGTCAAGAGTCAGTTGCTGACTGAGCCACCAGGGTACCCCAACAACAATTTTTGAAAGAATAAATGGAGCATGAATAATGGCTAATAGACTGCTTACCAGTAACTCAGTGTGTGGCGTTAAATGAGTCACCTCCCATCTCTGAATCTAGGACCAGATCCGGGCTCATCCTCAAGGATATGGCTGTCTTAGAGCATTCTCCAGTTGCTCAGAGTTCCAGTTACAGTGGCTCTGACACTTCCCTTGGTGAGACCTTAGGCAAGTCACTTAGCTTCTCTGCCCCTTGGTTTTCCCCTCGATAAAAAAAGAAAAATAAATATCCTAAGATGCTGTTATGTGAATGCCCCGAGCGTAAGGTCCAGCCCAATACTTGGCACATAGTAGGTCTTCCCGGAGAAAGTTCCTCATCTTGCACCCTCTAAAAGTCTCCCTGTTCTGGTCATGGGACATCTGTGCCTCCAGGGCTCTTGGCCTCTGGGATTTTCCAGAACCCAGATCAAGATCTCTTAGGATTGCCAGTATTTTTCCACTGTGAAAAACCAATCTCTCCAGGTTCTACCCCTGAGAGTCACAGAAAGCTGTGAAAAAGCTCACGGGGCAGCCCTGTCTGCTGAGAGATCCTGTCAAGAAAGGAAGGAACTCAGAGGACACTTCACCTCATGTGACCACAGATCTTGAGTAAGGTCCTCATCACCCACACACTAAATTACAGAAATCACTCATTGTATCTGGAGACACCTTGGAGGGAAGTTTGTCCAGAGGCTGCAGACTGGCAGCCAAGTGCTGGATGGGACTCAGGGACCAGATTGTTCTGTTGGGCCCACACCATGTTTTGAGCACAGCAAAATCTGAATACCTATGTGCCCAGAAGAGTCAATGTCTGCAGACCCTACCACTCCCTATCGCCTCACACCCTGCCAGATTTGCATATTTGCTTTGTTTGCCTGGACCCCTGAGCAGGCCACCTGTGCATTTCACAGGCTAGATTGCAAGATGCTGACTCCTTGGAAAATCGTCTGAGCCCTTGCTACTAGGATCCTCTTGGATTCCTATCTAGCCAGCAGTTAAGAGCACAGTAGTCCCTATCATCCAAAAGCATGGAGTCATCTCCAGGCCCCTGCCCTTTGATTCTTAACCTGCCCCCCTCCCCACTTTTCATATTGACCTCCTAATCCTCTCTACTTAATTCTAAGAGGAGGGGAGCCAGGCAGCTGTGCTCTCGGTCAGGACATCCGGCCTCTGTAATCTGCCCCATTGGCACCTGCTAAAGATCCTGCATCACCTCACTTAGAGCTCCCTGTTCTGATCCTCAAACAGCCTAATCTGGACACGCTCTCTGGATGGACACCTATCAGTTCCCTCTGGGTTGCACTGATTTCTTTTTGGATCTGCTTCCCCCACCAGACCATGAGCTAGCTCCTTGAGGACAGGGATTGTAAATTACTTAGCTTTGTGTACTTAGGGCTCAGCTCGGCTGACGTGGGTACTTGATAAATGGGTCCTGAAACTGTAATAGAAGAAAGAATAAATGAGGGAAGGAGGAAAGGCGGGAGAGAAAGTAGGATTTGTTCTTCGCCTCCCACACATTTGCTCGGCAGGGTTCTGGCCACTGTAAGCCCCCAGCCCTGTCTGGGATGTGTCCATCACACATAGAAGGCACTCTGGGGCATCTGGCTCGCTCACTCAGAAGAGCACGTGACTCTTGATTTCAGCCTCGTGTTTGAGCCCCACGTTGGACATAGAGCTTACTTTGGAAAAAAAGAAAAAACTTACTAAAAAAATTTTTTTTAGAAAAACCGCCAACATCTAAAAAAGAGGAACCCTGCGGCCGGGCTGACTGTACGTGACAGTCACCCCACCCCATTCCTGGCCACCATGTCACACCCAGCTTCTGCTCCTTCTGGGTTTTGTTGTTGTTGCTGGTATTGTTTTTGTAAATTTTATGACCTAACATATATGCCAAAAAAAGACAATCATTTGGGTGAATTTTCAAAGTGAACACACCCACGTAAGCAGCACCCAGATCAAGAAAGAAAACATAAATAACCTCACTTCTAGTCACTACTCTCCCCAGGGTTGGCCATTATTCTGGCTCTTGTCACCATGAATTTTCTACCTTTTAACTAATACAAATATGACAATATAACATATGCTCTTTGACTCTGACTTCTTTTATTTAATGCTGTGTTTATGAAGTTTATTCAAGTTGTAGTTTATTCATCCTCATTGCTATATAAAGTTTCATGATTTAATATGCCACAATTGATTTATTCATTTCACTGGTGATGGACATGTGGGTTGTTTCAGGTTTGAGTTATTCAGACTAGTGCTTTCTTTGAGGGGCAGAAGGAGAGAGAGAATCTTAAACAGGCCTCACACCCAGCATGGACCTCACAACCCCAAGATCATGACCTGAGCCAAGCATGAAGAGTCGGCCACTTGACCACCTGAGCCACCCAGGTGCCCCCAGATTAGAGTTTTCCTGAGCATTCTTGTACATGCCTTAGGGAGCATGTACACACCACATCTATCTAGGTGGGAATCGCTGAGTTGTAGGTGAGGCATTTAGTCTATTTTCGTCAAGACTTGCCACTTTCCAGAGTAGCCGTGACCATTCCAGCCCATCAGCAGCGTGAGAGAGTTCTGGTTGCTCCACATTCTCCGGAATGCTTGGTGTTATCTGTCTGTCTGTGTCCCGATGTTCTGGTGGGTAGATTCTTTTGTTTTGACCACACGTTCCATCTCACTGGCAGTGTGGTCCAGCTCCCTGAGTTTGGGAACTTGGGGAACCAGCTCCTCAGCTCTCTCCCTGTAGTTCGGATCTCTAGCTCATGTCCACCCCTGCAGATCTGTACAGGCCCTGCAGGTGTGTCGGAGGACTCCCTTGCATGAGGAGCACTCCACCCTCAGATGACAGCACCCTGAGGTGTGGACCACCCGGAGTCCAGCAGCTGCAGACTCCAGCCCTCCCCATTCCTCGTCATCACACGAAAGCTGGGTCTCACCCCAAGCAGCGGGGTCCCTTTGAATGGCCTTAGTCATCAGGAGCGCACCGGCAGGGGACGCTGTGCTGCAATCCCGGGGCGGTGTGGGGTGGGGATGGGGGGGGTGGGGGGGTGGGGGCAGGAAAACCTCTGTTTTGTGTAACTCAGACATCGGTGACGTGGCCGCCGCCATCACAAGCTGTGCATTTTCTCAGTGTTTCCAGTGAGCTTGATGTCTTGCTTGGAAAGTGGATGCGCATCTGATGGGAAGGGGGAAGGAAGGCATGTGGAAGCTCTTCTTTGAAGCCCACGCAGGCCCTTCTCAAGACCACAGCTTACGTAGCTGGTCCCCCGTGGGCCCTTTTCAGGTATCATACTCAGAGTAATGAGCAGGCAAAACAAATAATGGAATAAGGGCCCCTGGCTGTCTCAGGGGTAAGGGCATGTGACTCTTTATCTCAGGGTCATGAGTTCAAGCCCCAGGTTGTGCATAAAGCTTACTCTAAAAAGAAAGAAATGTAAGAAGTAAAATTGTAAATTTCATAGAAGAAAACAGGGTAAATATGTATGACTTTGGGTTTGTCATTGGTTAGATGTGACTACAAAAGCACAAAGGAAACAGTGGGTAAACTCGATATTATCACAATCAAAAACTTGTTTTTCAAAGGACACTATCAAGACAGCAAAGACAACACAGAACGGGAGAAAATATTTGCAAATTATTTTTTAAATTAACATGCATTATTTGTTTCAGGGGTACAGGTCTGTGATTCATCAGTCTTACACAACACCCAGCACTCACCACAACACATACCCTCCCCAGTGTCCATCACCTGGCCACCCCATCCCCCACTCAACCCTCTGTTTGCTTCCTGAGATTAAGAGTCTCTTATGGTTTATATTTGCAGATCATTTATCTGAATGATTTGTATCTAGAATATATAAAGAACTCTAGAGGTGCCTGAGTGGCTCAGTCAGTTAAGTGTTTGCCTTCTGCATAGGTCACAATCTCTGGGTCCTGGGATCAAGTCCTATGTGGGCTCCCTGCTCAGCAGGGAATCTGCCTCTCCCTCTGCCCCTTCCCCCAACCATGGTCTCTTATGCACGCGTTTCTCTCTCTCTCTAATAAACAGATGAAATCTTAAAAAAAAAAAAAAAAACCATTCAGAACTCAATAATCAAAATACAAATAACCCAACTAAAAAATGGGAAATGGATCTGAACTGCCATGTCTCCAAGGAAGCTATACGAAGGGCCAAGAAGCACAGAAAAGATGCTGGACACCATAGTCATCAGGGAAATGCAAATCAAAACCATGATGAGATACTACTTCACACACTAGGATGGCTTTAATGGAAAAGATGGACAATAAGAGGTGTTGCTAAGGGTATGAAGAAATCGGAGCCCTCCTATACTTCCAGCGGGACTAGAAAAGGTGCAGCCACATTGGCCAAAGATATGGCACTTCCTCAAAAAGTGAAACACAAGGTTACCATTTGATGCTCGGTATCCCCCCAAGAGAAATGGAAACATATGGCCGTCCAGAAACTTGTACATGACTGTTTATAGCAGCATTGTTCGTAAGAGCCAAAAGATAGAAACAACTCAAATGTCCATCATCTGATGAACGGACAAGCAAGACGGGGTATATCCATACAGTGGAATATTATTTGTTCTTAGGAAATACTGAAACATGCTACCACGTGGGCGAACCTTGCAAATATTAAGCTTCAGTGGAAGAAACCAGTCACAAAAGAACACATATGCTTCCATGTATATGAAGTGTCCAGAGTCAGCAAATGGATAGAGATGTAAAACAGAACGGTGGTTCCCCAGGGCTGTGGGAGACGGTGGGAGTGACAGTGACAGCTCATGGGTACTAAAAACCATTTTGGGGGATGAGAAGAATGTTCTAAAGTTGTGATGATGACGGCACAACTCTGCAAATAGACTAAAATCCATTGAACTGTGGACTTTAGCATGTTGACATATACGGTATTGTGAATTAGATCCCAATAAAGCTGTTATAAAAATAATTTAAAAGTCATTGACATCTTCACTGTTTTTCCTTGGGAAAATGCTGAAAGGGAAGGTAAGAGTTAAGTGGTGTCCCCTTCCCCCCACCAAAGATACGTCTGCATCCTAAGCCCTAGAACCTGTGAATGGGACCTGATTTGGAAAAAGGGTCTTGGCAGATGTAATTGAGCATCTACAGTGGGGATCATTCTGAATTATTCAGGGGGGCCCTAGATCTAACAGCAGGTGTCCATATAAGAGAGTCACAGATCAGGGATCCATAGGGAGAAGGTAAGGCCATGTGGACACAGTGGTTGGGTGATATTACCACCAGCCAACGGACCCCTGGAAAGTCCAGAGTCTGGGAGAGGCATATCTTCTCCCTTGGAGCCCTCAGAGTGCTCCTTTGGGTTCAGGCCACCAGCATCTCCTCCAGGACTGCATGTCTGGGATCCTGCCCCCTCAACCCATCTGTCTCAAATCCACACAGGTTTTTCTAACAAAATACTATGGTCCTAGTTCGTGGAGGGCCGCCCTCTCCTGCATTTACTCTCATTCTCGGTGGTGAAAGGGACAAAGGCACGAATCCCAGAGGCCTCAGGACCTCATCACTGTGCTAAGGTCCTACCTCCTGATACTATCACCTTGGGGGTTAGGATTCCATCATGTGGATTTTGGGGAAGGGACACAAATGCTTGGTCTGTAGCCCCACTCTTCCCATGTCAGCCCCAGAGAGTGTTCTAGCAACACAAGTCGGAGCATGCTGTGCCCCAGCTTAGACACCCCCCCCCCCTTCAGTGTCTCCCTCTGCTCCAAGCCTGTATCCGAAGTCTTCAGCCCAGCTTGGGAGGGCCACCTCCTCCTCCAGCCTCCTCAGCGCCACCAAGCATACTCCTCTCAGTCTCTTTGCTCTTGCGCAGGCTGTTTCCTCTTCCTTGAAGACTCTGCCACCCACGCTCCCCAGTCCCCACGCTACTTCCTCCTCAGGTTTGGGCCTGAGCCAACACTTCCTCAGAGGAGGCCTGTCTAATCCTCTAAGTCAGGCCCTGCTATTCGTCTCCATGCTCAGCTCTCATATCCTATAGCCGCTGGAACTCCGTGGGGGTAGCTCTTTGGGTCATTCTTGCTCATCACTGGACCTCTACTGCCCAGCCCTGGAATATACTAGGCAGTTTGTATCAACAGATACTGCTAACTTCATTATTTAGGGAATTGGGGGAGCCCAGGAGGGGATTGACTCACTATCCAAATTTAGAAGAAGAGCAATAGGGAACAAGAAAAGGTAAGATTGACTTTGCTGAGATCATAATGTAAACTAACATTCATTAAGAATTTTATAAGTTGGGGGCACCTGGGTGGCTCATTCGGTTAAGCATCTGCCTTCAACTCAGGTCATGATCCCAGGGTCCTGGGATCAAGCCCTGCATCGGGCTCCCTATTTGCACAGGAAGCCTGCTTCTCCCTCTCCCTGCCATTCTCAATCTCTCTGTGTCAATAAATAAATCTTAAAAAAAAAAAACTTACAAGTTTTAGGAGTACTTAAACACATTTAGTCATTTCACAAACATTTGAGCACCCACTGTGGGTCAGCTACTAAGAACACATATGTGGATAAAACAGTGCTGGTCCTGGGGCACCGGGGTGACTCAGTCAGTTGAGCAACCGACTCTTGATTTCAGTTTAGGTCGTGATGTCAGGGTTGTGAGATGTTGGGCTCCATGCTCTGTGGGGCATCTGCTTGAGATTCTTTCCTTCTGCCATTCCCTTGCCTCTCTCTCTCAAATAAGTAAATAAATCTTAAAAAAAAAAAAAAAATGCTGGGCCTCAGAAAAGCTCATAACCTACAGCTGTAATTCTGTTGTGTCCTACAATAACCTGCTGAAATGAGTAATATTATCTGGGTTGATTAGAGCACTTTTGTTCCAAGTGACACAAGACCCAACTCAAATAGGCTTGAACAATGTAGGAAATGTACTGGATATGTGAGGGAAAGGCCAGAGTGGGTAGATTCGGATTTGGGTATGGCTGGATTCTAGAAGCACTGATGTCTCCCCAACCACACCGCTCAGTGTCTCCGCTCTCCCCTCCTGGAGGGTGGCACCAAATTGCTGCCCCAGTGGCCCTGGGTCCTTCTCACAGCCTCTGTATGGCAGCAGGTTTTCTCCCCAGAGCTTTAAGGCCAGCAGGAGAGCAAAAACCCCTTTTCCAGGAGCTCTTGCAAAAGCCAAGCCATTCACCCTATGAGGCACTCAGGTCACGGGGCTGTTCCCAAATTTCTCGCTCCACCAGAGGAGGCCATGTCTCAGGGGTTGAGGCTCCCATCAGATGCTCCAGGCCTCACCCTAACGTACCATCTAAATAAGGTTTGGGGCCTTCCTAGGCCTCACAGACCACAAGCAGGGTAGGGCTAAGCCTTCTAAGCGACAATCACAGGGGGTTGCTATGAGAAGGGGGAGGGGGAGCCACAGAGGCTGATGATACATGTTGGGTATCCTGTCTTCACCAGAGGGAGGCCTAAGGTACCCAGAGGTGAAGCAACACCCAAGGCCACACTTAATCCTGGCCTGCCTGGTTGCCAGTAGCTCTTTCTACAAAGACATCCCGCCCCCAGGGATCGCCGTAGACACAGGAGGCAGCCCAGGGTCCCTGCACAGAGACCTTTCTTTTCAATCATAAGGCACTGAGACTGTTCTGGCCACAAACGGGGCTTTGGTCGGTGGTTCTGTAAATGCAAATGCTGCACTTTGCCCCTGGAGTCTTACTCTAGCTCTTTTCTTTTAAGAAAAATTCCTCTGCCAAAAAAAAGAAAAGAAAAGAAAAGAAAAAAGAAAAAGAAAAATTCCTCTGCCTTCTAGTCTGTCCAGCCCTTGCCAAGGACCCATCAGCCCTAGACTGAGTTACTGCTTGATAGGTGAGGTCACTTTGGCGGCAGCCGGGACCCAGAGTCTCGCAGAGCCATGCAGCGACCAGCCCAGGGCTGACGGCTGGTGGCCAGGAGGGGTCTGGAAGCTGCTGGCCTCTCTCCTGGGTTCCCTCCCCTGTCTGCCGTCTCTCCTGCTGGCTGGAGGGCAGACAGAGCAGACAGGAAGAACACAGGACAGTCTGGTGACCGAGCCACACACCAACTCCTGTCTGGGCCTCTGTCCCTGTGTGTCGGGCAGCCGGGCCTTCTCCATGGGGCCCTGGCATTTCCCCATCACACCCGGAGGATGGGCATCTCCTCCCCACACACAGTGACTGCTCAGTCTCCACCTGCTGAATTAATGTCTACCACATTCGGCATGGGGGTTTCTTTTAGAGTTCTTTTTTTTTTTTTTAAGATTTTATTTATTTATTTGACAGAGAGAGATCACAAGTAGGCAGAGAGGCAGGCAGAGAGAGAGAGAGAGGAGGAAGCAGGCTCCCTGCTGAGCAGAGAGCCCGATGCAGGGCTCGATCCCAGGACCCTGGGATCATGACCTGAGCCGAAAGCAGAGGCTTTAGCCCACTGAGCCACCCAGGAACCCCTAGAGTTCTTTTTTTTTTTTTAAGATTTTATTTATTTATTTGATAGACAGAGATTACAAGTAGGCAGGGAGGCAGGCGGAGAGAGAAGCGGGGGGCGGGGGAAGCAGGCTCCCTGCTGAGCAGAGAGCCCGATGCGGGGCTCTATCCCAGGACCCTGAGATCATGACCTGAGCTGAAGGCAGAGGCTTAACCCACTGAGCCACCCAGGCACCCCTCTTTTAGAGTTCTTTGACCCCGATTTTAACGTGTGTCTGGGAGTGAGGTCCCCCCACACAGCACCAAGCAATTTGGACACTGTGTACCAGACTTTGTGTACCAGAGATGACATCAGATCCCACAGATCGAGGACTCAATCCAATACGACTTCTTCCCCCACCTCTTTAGACACCAATCACAAGCCCCAGGCTGTTCCGTGTGCTGCAGACTCATTTGCTCAGAGGGGCTCACGGAACTCAGGGAAACACCTAATTGCATTTTTGGGTTCACTAAAGGATATGATAAAAAGATACTAGATAGAGAGATGCTTGGGGCGAAGTCCTAATCAGAGGAGCTTCTGTTCTCGTGGAGCTTGGGGCCCCCGGTCCATGGCACAGTAAAGTGGTCTGATTCCCCTAGCTTTCTGAAAAGAAGGAAAAGGACCCACAAGCTGTCCTTTTGGGTTTTTATGGAGGCTTCATGATGTAGTCATATTGACTAAGTCATTGGCCATTGGCTGATTGAACCTCCCCAGAAGTCAGGTGGGGGTAGGGCTGAAGGTTCCAACCCTTTCTTTAATCCCAGCGTCAGTCCTCATGCTCACCAGCTCCACCCTCAGTGGGTCCAAAAGTCACCTTCATTAATAACAAGTCAACCATGTCACCTTCACAGTTCTGGAGCATTTTCAGGACCCGTCAAGACCAAATGTATCCAAGAAATAGATCTGAGTCAGCTGAATGACCAAATATTTAGTTATTTATTTATTTTCAAGATTTATTTATTTATTTATTTATTTGACAGAGAGAGACAGCAAGAGAGAGAACACAAGCAGGGGGAGTGGGAGAGGGAGAAGCAGGTTCCCCAATGAGGAGGGAGCCCGATGCGGGGCTCAATCCCAAGACTCCGGGATCATGACCTGAGCTAAAGGTAGGTGTTTAATGACTGAGCCACTTAGGCTCCCTGAAATATGTATTTATTATAAGTCATTAGATCTGGGGGGTGTTGTAGGTTGAACTGTGTCTCCCCAAAAGACATGTCCGAGTTGTGACCCCTGGTATCTGTGAGTGTGACTTCACTTGGAGATCAGATTTGGGTTGATTTATTGGATTAGGATGGACCCTCCATCCAGCAGCTGGTCCCCTCACAAGAAGAGGGAAATTTGGCCACAGAGGCATGCACAGAGGGAAGACACACAGGGAGAGCGCCATGTGAAAATGAGGGCAGAGACTGGAGAGATGTAGCCACAACCCAAGGATTGCCAAGGATTGCCAACAATCCCCAGAAGGTAGGAAGAGTCAAGGTAGGATCCTCCCCCAGGACTTGCAGAGAGAACGGGGCCCTGCTGACACCTTGATTTTGGATGTCTAGCCTCTGAACCCATGAGAGAATAGCTTTCTGTTGTTTTAAGACACAGGGTTTGTGGCAATTTGTTATGGCAGTCCTAGGGAATGAATGTGGGGGTAGAGAGAATGCTGACAAAGGAGTGCTGGTAGCATGGAACCACAGAAAGAGCTAGACAAGCAGAGGTTGGCTTCTTAGCTGTGCAAACGTGGCAGATTACCTCCCCTCTCTGAGCCTGGATTTGTACATAGAAGCAGTTAGCAAATTTTAGGAGTTGGCTAGGGTCCTTGGCCGGAAGAGAAGATGGGGCTGCGGGGCGAAGACGGAGTGAAGATAAACACTGTATTTAAATAAGATCTTAAAAAGATTTTATTTATTTATTTATTTATTTTGAGAGAGCACAAGCTGGGGAGTGGCAGAGAAAGAGGGAGAAACAGACTCCGTGTGGAGCAGGGAACTGGATGTGGGATTTGATCCCACGACCCCAAGATCATGACCTGAGCCGAAGGCAGACACTTAACCGACTGAGCCACCCAGGAGCCCCAAAGATGAATACTGTCTTTAAGCAGTGGAAGGCGTCATGAGGGTAAGGCACTCAGTCTATTCTGTGTGATGAAAACCTCAGGAATGAAGAGAAACCGAAGAAGAGATTATCCCATCAAGGGATAACCACACACACACACTAGGGGAAAGGGTTGCCGGAAGGAGTAGCAAACTCCCTGGGACTAGAGAAGACTGCTGAGAAGGTTGAAAAACCATCCGTGAGAAAGTCCCCACCAGCCAGAGTCACCCTGTGCTGCAACAGGGCCAGGATCTAACCCAGAGCTGCTGGACTTCAAAGCCCTTTTTCTCAACTGATGTGGGAAACAAAGGCAGAAGGAAATGTAGATAAAATAAAATTATAACCTGCAAATAGATTATTTGTTCCCCATTGTCAGGCTGGAGAAGACAGGGAATTTCCCCCCAAACAAAGGCAGTTTGGGCAGCTCCTTAGGAATATTCCTTAAAGACCCTGTCCCGAGGTAGACTAACCACACAGTTGGCTCCAATGATAGCCATTAAGCTGGGAATCGACAGAGAAACCCCTACACATATTAGAAGGAGCAGTGAAAAGAGTCCTGTCCCCTTCATCAGGGATGGCCTCTGTATCCTCCAGCAATCTGGCTTTATTTGCAGGAGGCCTATTTAGATAATTATCATCTAGTATGTCAGGAGGGGAACTGGTCTGGTTATAGACCAAACACATTCTGCAAGAGGCCCTTAGATCCGGGTCCTGATTTAAGAGCCCCGGAGGCCTGGGTGGACCTAGGGTACCTCTGTCAGCTTGCCCTGTTTCCAGCAGAAGAGATCTCACTGATAGATCCTACGGAGGGCCTTTCTTAAATTTTGCAATTGGAATTGTTCCCAGAGGTAAAAGGCATCCCGAGGGAGAATCCTTGGGATCTCCCATGGTCCTTGGGAACTGAAGACAAGATCCATTACCAAAAATCCTCTCTGACTCCTGGGTGGCATCCCACAAAGGTTATGTCAGAGGTTCTGGGTGTCAAAAGTGACCAGAGGTGTCTCTCAAATTAAAGTCACCATCGGGGTACCTCAGTGGCCAGGTGGGTCAAGCGTCTGCCTTAGGCTCAGGTTATGATCCTGGGGTCTAGAGATTGAGTCCCACGTCCAGCTCCCTCCTCAGCAGGGAGTCTTCTTCTCCCTCTCCCACTCTCCTGCTTGTGTTCCCTCTCTTGCTGTCTGTCAAATAATGAATGGAATCTTTAAAAAAACAAAACAAAACATTGGCAGCCATCCTGATAACTTAGGTTGCTGTCCCTTGTCCAGGATCCCATGCACAAGATAGACAACATTGTATAAGGACAGAAACAAAGAGAGGGCACAGAGAGGGAGAAGGAGAAGCAGATCTCCTTGCTAGGCAGGGAGCCCTGTGTGGGGCTCGATCCCAGGACCCCAGGATCATGACCTGAGCCGAAGGCAAATGTTTAACCAACTGAGCCACCCAGGCACCCCAATAATTGCCATTTTCAAAATATTTAAAAATTTCTCCCAACGCTTCCTCTTTGACTTATGTGTTATTTAGGAGTCTGTTGTCTCCAAATACTTTGGAATTTTCCAGCTATGTCTCTGGTTCCTACTTTAATTCCATTGAGGTCTGCGAATATAACTCTAGAGGAACAGAGCTATATATCCTGGACATTGTGCCTGTTATGTTGTGAGGACTCTGGGTTCTGTAATATTCTCCAAATATGTTGAATTTTTGTTTTATGGGGCAATTAGCCTCAAATTCTGCTCTTGGATGGCAGCCCAAATCTCAGTTCGGTTTTGGGTTTGGTTTTTGTTGTTGTTTACATTTTCCCTCAGCTGAAGTTGCTTCCGTGGGTACATGGTTTAGGGGTCAGCCAGAGATCAAACCATGCTTATCCACAGGATCTGGGGCTGGGGCTCCCCTTCTTTGTGTTTCTTCTCTCTGGGTTGCTCCCTCTACTTCCCAGGGGCTGTGCTTGATCTGAATTTGTCCTCTGGTTCCTTAGGCCAGGATGACTGCAGGTTTACTATCCGTGGGATGCTAACTGTGGCCTGCTCTCAAGATCAGAGATAAAAAAATGGGTGACGTCTTCCTTGTCATTCCCTCCTGCTCCAGAGTCTACTTGATTTTATTCACTTTCTGGGGCCTGGAGGGGTGTGTGTGTGTTGTCAAGAGTTGTTTTCTGTGGGAGAGTCTGTTCGGTAAGATCTTAATTTGATTATCCCAGAAGAAAAACTCTCCAAACCAACTCACGGAGAGGTAATACCGCCGCCCAGGCAGCAAACTGAAGAACTAAGATTCAAACCCAGACCTAACCCGTTCCAGCCCCTACATGTACTTTTGATGATTCGGATCTGTCTTCCGCTCACCAACTGAGAATCCTAGAACTTCAGGTGACAGTGGTGGGGACTTCCAGAGTCTCGGACTTTCCCTTTGCGCAAAATCTATCGGAATTAAGAAGAGGATTTTATTCAAAAAACAACAACAACAACAACAACAAAAAAAAAACAAAAAAAGAAGAGGATTTTATTCATTGCCTTTTTGTTTGTTTGTTTGCACATTTTCTGTCTTAAGAAAGGATGGTGATGGACGGGACTGGAGGAGATAATGCTGAGTGAAATAAGTCAAGCAGAGAGAGTCAATTATCATATGGTTTCACTTATTTGTGGAGCATAACAAATATCATGGAGGACAAGGGGTGTTAGAGAGGAAAAGGGAGTTGGGGGAAATTGGAAGGGGAGGTGAATCATGAGAGACTATGGACTCTGAAAAACAATCTGAGGGGTTTGAAGTGGCGGGGGGTGGGAGGCTGGGGTACCAGGTGGTGGGTATTAGAAAGGGCACGGATTGCATGGAGCACTGGGTGTGGTGAAAAAATAATGAATACTGTTTTTCTGAAAATAAATAAATTGAAAAAATTAAAAAAAAAAAAAAGAAAGAAAGAAAAGAAAGGATGGTGAGCCAAATACATCAGCTTTGAATTTAGAGGTATCTGTGTTCCCATCCTGCCCCTAACACTATGTGACCTTGGGCAGGTCGCTCCAATTTCCTCACCTGTAAAATGGGGGAAACAATGGGATTGACCTCAAAAGCTTGTGGTCAAGATTAAATGAGATACTTCCCATAAAGTTCCAACTACCGTGCCTGACATGTAGTAAGCGCTTATTAGATGAGACTGTTGGTTACGGCTTCTTCCTACCGGGAGGTAGGGGTGGCCCCAGTGGGCTGCCCCGTGAGGTATTTTCTGGAGAGAGGAGGTAGCAAGTCCCTGAGCCCAGGACCCTGCAGAGAAGACACTGCTGGCCTCCCTGACATCTCAGCCTGAGTGGCACGGAGCCTATCTGAGCCTATCCCCATCTGGGGGAGCAGGGACGTGTTTGTGGGGAAAGGCACCCAAATCCCAGAAAGAGTGAGCTCCCACCTGAGAGGCATAACTCGGAGGTCGAGGCCAGCTCCCAGAGCTCTGCTTTCTGCAACACTGGTATTTTCACTCCAGGGAAAAGCCCTGTTCCCATCACAAGCTGAGCCTTGGGAGCTGGGGGTGGAGACAGGCTTAGGCGGGGTGGGGCTGGGGGGGGGGTAAGAGGAGGGGGCTGTGAGCATGGCGACAGTAGAAGGGCGACAGAGAGGAGGTTTCTGTTCTATTCTTCTCCAGTGGGCTGGAACGGTGTCTGGAAGGAACACAAAGACAGGCAGGGAAGGCAGGGAAGGAGGAAGGGAAGGGACGGAGGGTGAGAGTGGGGGATGGTGAGTGGGAATGGGAAGGCTCCGAGGAAGCAAGTGGCTGCTGCGGGGATGACAGGGACAGGGGCAGCACTCGGTTCTGCTCTGGGCCTGGAAGCTGGCCAGCAGGCAGCTGCTCCCTTGGCCCTTCTTGGGGAGCCGGCACTACATTGCGGCAGAAGAGAAAGCAGGGCAGGGTGCTAGGGTGGGGCGGTGTGTCTCTGCCCACCCACCGCTGCCTCGATAAGGAAATGCCCATGCAGTGAGTACCGCCCTTTGACCCATCTAACTTATTTAATTGGGAAAAAACCTCCCTGCCCACACTGTCTCAGGGATCAGGAAGCTCAGAAAAGGTCAATGAGTCAAGGTCACCCAGCTTGTAGGTAGCAGAGCTGGGAAGCTCCTTGCCCTATACCAGCTGCCTCTACCATCCCCCGCTGGGGCTTGGCCAATGGTAGGGAGAAGTGGGGGCAACAGACCAATGACTTCTCAGTCTTATTCCAGTGCCCAGATCTGGCAGGCTCTTGCTGAAAGCCATCCGCTCACATCATTCATTCATCCATCCAACCACTCATTCATGAGCGTTCTAGGAGGTGTGATGGGTTCTGCGGAGACCACACCAAACAGGCTACGTATGGTCCCCTCCTCCCAAAGCTCACAGCCTAGTGGGGTCCCTGAGGAGACTCAGAGTGATTTGGAGTAAATTTTAAATCCAGTACCCCTTCCCTAACTTCCACACATACATATAAACACACACCTGTCCCCTCTACCACCACCACCACACGTACCTGCATTCGCACGGGCCCCCTCCCCACACACAAAGTCTCTCAGCTGAGAACACATGTTCCTCTGTGAGCCTCTAGGGTTTCATGCAGCCACGCTCTGCCCCGTCCAGCCCTCATCCCCACAGGCCTTAGTTTCTGTGGTCACTCAGGCTCAGGCTGGAAGCGATGCTACCCTTGACTAACAGGCGAGCTCCAAACCAGGCAATGTAGGTGGGGAGCCCCCCCCACCGTCAGCTAGACCCGAAACCAAGGCTCTCTTCCTCTGGTTGATCCCCTTCTCAAGGGCAAACCCTAGGAAAAGTATGAAGAGCAGTGGATTCCAATTTTTCCAGGCTGGGGGTGATCCGGGGTTCGGGTTAGGAGAGAGGTAAAAGGGAGAGAGACACAGTGATTGCATGCCAGGTACTGTGCTGTGGCAGCTCCTTCAACCATCTCTCAGCCCTGATATGGACTCCGCCATGGCATTCCCTTTGTATTGGACAGGGTAAGAAATGTAGACTTGGAGGGGTTAAGTAACTTGTCCAAGGACACACAGCTAGGAAGTAGCAGATCTGGGACTCTTGCCCCTTCCCAACAATGCAGTGGCTTCTGGTCCTCTGGCCGCCTTCTTGGTGCTGCAGACAGCACGGTGTCCTCCACCTCTCCCTCATCCGTCCCACCTCTCAACGCCCCCACCCCCCTTCCCTCCCCCCAGCTACTGGACTTGGCTTCTCATCTCCTCTTCCACCTCACAGCAAGCAGTCAGGGCTACCTTCCTCCATGGTGCTGGGGAGGCTCTGAAAAAAAGCATAGCCCCCCTAGAGGCCACGAACAGACCAGGACCCCAAGGCCCAGGTGACTCTCAAACAGAGTCTTGCTGGGATAAGTGAAGCGTTCTCTCATTGAGCCACGTCATCCAAGCCACAGAAGCTGGACCAGAGCCAGAGGAGGAGAAAGAAAGCTAAAGAGAGGGTTTGGGAAACGAAATGTTCTGATGGAGGCCAGGGCCTCTGGGGCTGCCCACGTGGTGGGAGGCCAGACTCCCCTGTGCCCATTCCACCCCACCGCGGCTGCGCTAAGCCTGCCTTATAAATAGCTGGGAATGTAAATGTTGGGCAGGGACAGCGCAGTCTGGCTCGCTCCTGGGCTGAGAAATAATGGATTGGAGGTGAGGGGGACAGCAGCTGGTCTAGGACCAGACGTAAGGTCTGCTGGAAATATCTGTCTCCTCCAGCATTAGCTGTGAGAGAGATCTGGCTCCCAAGCTGTCCTGGAGTGGAGACAACCACGGGACCCTGGGATTCACACGGGACCCTGGGATCCACACACCCACCCTGCTCAGGGTATTCTGGGGTGACTAAGTCCTTTCTAGGTGACCTTGAACCCTCTACCAGGGTCAGGATGCTCTGAGGTCTCTGCCAATGGGGTGAAACTCACATGCATCAAGCTCCTACTAGGCGACGCAGACTGGACACGTCATGACGCCGTCACTGAGATAAAGGCATGAATAACAACCACTTTTTGAGTAGCTGCTCCTCAGCAAGCCCGTTAAGCACTTCACATATAATGATGTTGTTGCGTTATCGTTGTTCATGTCAATAAAGCAGTAATGCAATCACAGTAACACAAAAACACAATGACAGGAACTAGAATACCAGTAACTACAATTTATTTATTTATTTTTTAAAGATCTATTTATTTCAGAGAGAAAGAGACCAAGAGAGCACAAGCGGGGGGAGGGGCAGAGGGTGAGGAAGAAGCAGGCTCTCCCCTGAGCCAGGAGCCTGACATGGGGCTCCATCCCAGGACTCTGAGACCATGACCTGAGCTAAAGTCAGATGCTTAACCACTGAGCCACCCAGGAGCCCCTATTAAAGATTGTTTTTTGTCTAGAGTAACCTAATCCTTTTATCTGCCTTGTGAGGTAGGCATTCCTTTTTTTTTTTTCTTTTCCTATCTTTATGTCCACTTCATGTATTAACTCCCTCATTTTGAACTTGAAGAGATAAGTGTGAAGATCGTACTTGGCTGGTCATGAGATGGGAAAACAGTGAGATTCCTTGAGGTGGATATTGTTACCCCCATTTTGCAGACGAGGAAACTGAAGCACACAGAGAGTAAATGACTTGCTCAAAGTCACCTGACTAGCCAGTGGCCACGGAGATTTGAATTCAGCTCTCTCACTCCAAAGCTTAGTTCTCCGTCCAAGGGAGCAGATGTGAAGAAATGCTTGTTGGGTGAATGAATGAATGAATGAATGAGTGAGCATGAATGAATGAATGAATGAATGAATGAATGAACCTGTGTCTGCCAGAGGCGATGGGTGGAATTTCCAAGCCCTGAGTGGTGAAGCGGGTTGTTCAAGGTCACAGAACCAGACAGCAGCAGGCAGGGTGAGGAGTCCTGGCTCTGGTCTCTCGATGCAGGCTTCCCTCCCGAACCTTCTTGCTTCTTGGAGTAGACACAGCCTCTTTTTGGCAACCGTCTTGCCCTTACTCACGTCTGGGATAACGGTAGATTCCAATTTCCAGGCCAACTCATTTCCCACCCTTCAGGAAGCCTGGCAGAGGCCCAGGGCTGGGCACCGCCCCTCCCCACGCAAGCAATCCAGGCTAACTGGCCAGCCAGTCACTGGAGAGTCATTTTCTTATCTCCCCCTTTTCTTCCAGGTTCTTCCGGCTGGGGTGGGGGGGGTCGGGGAGCAGAGTTCCTGCTGGGTGCAGGGGTGATCCCTGGGGCCTCAAGACTGGCTGGGCACCACCTCCCCACCCAGACTTTCCCATGTCTGCCACTGGGGTCTGTGCAGAGGTGTGGGGACAGCTCTGCGGCCTTGGGCAAAACAGAGGCCCTTCTCCGGGTCCAGTTTTACTCCTCCCCCAAGATGGGGGGACCGACTGAGCTGCCTTCAAGGTCTCCCCCTGCTTCCTGGGCTCTCCCTTGATGAACCAGGGCGTACCTCCTGCAGCTCACTCTTGCCTGGAAGGAGGGGGCGGGGAAGCAGCCTGGGCGGCCTGCCAGGCTCCCTGAAGGGTGGGAAATGAGTCGGCAAGGAAACTAGAATCTGCTGTTAATCCAAGCACGAGTAAGGGCAAGACGGTTGCCAAAAAGAGGCTGTGTCTGCTCCAAGCAGCAAGAAGGTTTGGGAGGGAAGCCTGCATCGAGAGACCAGAGCCAGGACTCCTCGCCCTGCCTGCTGCCCGCCTCCCGCTGTAGCTCCCACTTCCCCGTCCACCCTTCTCTCAGACACACTTTTCCAAAGAACTCTACACACCCTGCTGTCATCTTATTTACCATTTCGCTCTTGCAGGGGAGTTCCTGCCCCCGCTCTCCCGTCCGTGATCTCCGCCTTCGTCCCGCATGACCGTGACCGCGACTGTCTGCTCTGTGGCCTCTGACCTTTCTGACCACTGTCCAACACACCCTCTGTCTTCCTCTGATCTCAGGCCACATTCTCTTCAGTTCTTCCCACTCCCTCTTCAACACAGGTGTTCTCCGGGGCGGGGCTTCTACTCTCCATCCTTCCACCCTCCCCCAGCCTCTCCTGCCCTCCCAAGGCTTCACCAGGACTCCAGGACTATTTTCAGCAAATGCCACCCTTCCGAGCCCCTGGGTCCTTAAATGCCCTGACTTCCCACCATTTCCTCAGGGGGGACTCACAGCCCCTCTCCTCCTCTTCCTCCCCTAATCCGATCGCCTTCCCAAGGCACTGCCATTCCCCTGATTGCTAAGGCAGAAATTCCTGATGCATTCAGCTGTCCCCCGTTGCTGCCCAGCCCCTCTCCAAATCCTTCTAATCTGTCTCCAGAGCCTCCTCTACCACCTAAACGACTCCCTGCTGCTGCGGCCCGCACACTTAGCAGTTCCGGCCCTCATTTCCTCTCACCAGAGCCTTTCTCCACAGCGTGGCCAGAGAGACTGCTTTACACACAAATCCGATCATGACACATCTGCTTGAAACGCCACGTGGCTCCACGTGGCTCCCCGTAGCTCTAGGGAGCAGGGCACACCTCTCAGCCTTGTAGATCCATCACTGAGCCCTTGTCTGCCTCTCCATCTCCCTCCCCTTCCAAATCTCCCCTAGAGAATCCATCTTCAGTGTTTTTTTAAAATTACTTATTTATAGAGAGGGAGAAGGGGGGCAGAGCAGAGGGAGAGACTCCTACCTCAGCCTCCACGCCCAGAACGGAGCCAAATGAGGGGCTCCGTTGCACGACCCTGAGCTCACCACCTGAGCTGAATTCAAGAATCAGACACTCAACAGAATGAGCCACTCAGGTGCCCCTGTCTTCAAGATTTGACATGTAGTTTTATTGAAGTGTAATTTATATTTAATAAAAGTCACTCATTCTCGGGGTAGAGCTTGATGAATGTGGGGGATTGAGTACAGTTATACCCACATTGCTGTTACCTGGAAGGTCCCCTGGGGTCCCTTTGCAGTCCCTTTCCCAGCCCCGAGCTGCCATGAATTTGCACCTTGTCACTATGGCTTTGTCTTCTCCAGGATTTTATATTAAACGAAATGATGCCGTCTGTAATCTTCAGTGTTTGACTTACTACATTCAGCCTGATGTTTGTGGGATCTACATCTCCTACTGCATGTGTTAACATGTCATTCTTCTCATTGCTGAGCAGGATTCCTTCGTATGAATGTCCTACGACCGGTTTATCCGTTCATCCGTCTGTGGACATTTGCATTATCATTTTCGTTGTCTCCTGACGACGGCTCGCGCTCACTAGTGTGAGCTTCTCTAGTGTGCTCTGGCTGTTCTTATGTCTCCTTTTGGGTGTGCTTGTTAAAATCTTCTGCCCGTTTTTTTTTTTTTTTTTGAAGATTTTATTTTTAAGCAATCTCTACACCCAGCCTGGGGCTCGAACCTACAATCCCGAGATCAAGAGTTGCGTAGTCTACCAACTGAGCCAGCCAGGCACCCCGGGCCCTTTTTTTTTTTTTTTAATTGAGTTCTTGCTCTTGCGCTTTTTTCTTTTCCTCTTCCCTTTTTTGGGGGGAGGGGTTTCCTTTCTTTAAGTCTTAGCAGATCTTATTCTTTAAAAATATTTGAGAGAGAGGAGAGGGAGTCCGAGAGCACAAGTGAGAGGAGGGACAGAGGGAGAGAGAGAGAGAATCTTAAGCAGACTCCACACTGAGCACAGAGCCTGAGATCATGACCTGAGCTGAAATCAAGAATCAGACGCTTAACTGACTGAGCCACCCAGGCGCCACCCCCCAACAGAGCTATACATTTGCTTTATATTTGCAGCTCTTTATCATATACGTTTTGTAAATATTTCTTCTGGGTTTGTCACCTTAGTGGCTTTTATACTGTAGATTATGATCCATGAATGAGTTAGGAAATCATTTGAGTGGGCTAGGACTATTATATAATTTTGGAATCAAGTAGCATAGAAGAGTCACTCAAAGAAGACACTGCACACAGTAAAGGCTAAGCGTCGCTTCATACACTTCTGGTTGTATGTGTGTGTGTAAAACTGGGTCAGGAAGTAAAATGTATTCCTTCCCAGGGTTGTCAGTGCTTGAAAGCCTCTGCTCTAGCCCCATAGGTGCTTAAACTATGTATGTTTGATGACCAAAGAAACAAATGAACGGACTGGCCGTAGGCTTGGAAAGTCTCCCAATCTGCTGGATTTCTCAAATTCATGTCATTTTCAGTGCCTCCAGCTGCAGCTGCAGGAAGGGGCTGAAAAACTTTTCATAGCCAACTTCCTTTCATTTGAGACGCCCCTCCCACCTCCGCTGGCAGCTTCTCTTCGGTCAGATCACTATTTCCCCAAGTATACACCTGATGCAAAAATCCCTGGGATTTCTCTGAGTAGAGAAGTGAGAGAAGACTGGGAAGCAGTAGATCAAGGAAAGGTAAATAGTGGTCTTTATTGCAGGACTTCTCAGAGCCTTTAATTTGCTAAGGGACATAGTGGATCTCCAAGAGGGAGACAGAGCTGGCATCATTCCCCTGGTTTATTTGAATATAAAATCTTTCCTCAGTCACGATAGCCAAAGGTGGAAATAAATGTCCATCAACTGTCCATCAACTACGGATAATGAATAATGTCCATCAGCTAATGAATACATAATCAAAATGTGGCACATCCACACAATGGAATACTCTTCAGCCAGAAGAAGGAATGAAGCACTGAGACATGCTACCTACATGGCTGAACTTCGCAAACACTATGCTATGAAGGAGCCAGACACAAAAATAGCACAAATTGTATGCTTCCGTGTTTATGAAATGCCCAGAATAGACCAGTCTATAGGGACGGAAAGTAGATCAGTGGTTGCCTAGGGCTGAGGGAAGTGAGGAGTTTGAGGGTGATAGCCGAAGGGCTGAGTTTCTTCTGGAAATGATGAAAATGTTCTAGAATCAATTGTGGTGATGGTTTCACAGCTCTCTGAATACACTGAAAACCACTGAATCGTACACTTTATGTTTTTTAAAGATTTTATTTATTTGAGAGAGAGAGAGCATGAGCAGAGGGGAGGGTCAGTGGGAGAGGGAGAAGCAGGCTCCCCACCCAGCAGGAAGCAAGACTTGGGGCTCAATCCCAGGACCATAACCCAAGCCCAAGGCAGACGCCTAACCAACTGCGCCAACCAGACGTCCTGAATTGTACACTTTAAATGTATGGAATGTATGGTATATATGTTATATCTCTACAAAGCTATTACAAAGAATGGGTTGGTTCTTGAAGAACTGGTGTTCTAAAGATTTTACTTGGGAAACAAAGACCCAAGCAAGGCAAACTGGGTCCCCCTGGTGGCCTGGAGGACAAGGTTCACCTGTGATTCTTGACATAACCCCCCCACCCCCCCAGTGAAGTCAATGTGATTTTCTTTGCCAAGAGAGCCAGAGTCAGAGTCCCACACTGCACAGTTATATTTCCCTCCTGATGGCACAGGGGCAGAGCCAGCTGGGTAAGTGTCGAACACGTTTTTATCCCCCATTCTGACCTGGACAGAGAGGACATGCCCTCGGGTGCTCGTTTACCAGCTTCTCTGGGGGAGTCGCAATCCATGCTGTGCTGGTCCCATAGGCGCCCTCTGTCCTGGCAGGGGAGCCAACCCAAAATAGCGCAGGCTGGGACACCAGTTGGGAAACCAGATGGGAAAGTCTGGGGCTTGGAAAGGAGCAGATCAGGGTTTCATTCCCAGTCCTGCTGCCTCTCTGTGTGACCTTGGATGCAGTGTTCAGTCTCAGCTTCCCCTTTCCCACTTGGGGAAAGAAGAAATGAGTTTCTGCTCTTCTTCCTCAACAAGGCTTCTGGAGGAATCCAAGCCACAAAGACTGTTAAGGTTGGAAGGGATGTCGATACTTGAATCTGGTTTCTACTCTCTGCACCAAGCGAGCTGCTTGAAGCCTTCCAATACCAAGGAGCTCACTACCTCCCGTTTCATTGCTCAGCAGCTGGGACTGGGGCTGGGAGAAGCCCTTCGTCATATTGGGATGATTTCTGTCAGCTCCTTCCACTAGCCTTTGTTCTCTCCTGAGGGTATCATGGAATGTGACTTCTACCTCTGCTATGATGCCCAGCAGAGCCCATCTCATTGGATCGTCTGACCTCCCTACATGCCAGGAGGCCACTCCCCACCCAGAGCAAGCTTACATCTTCCTGTCTTATGCAGGGTCAATATCCCGCACCATTCTAACCCCAGCCCCCCAGACTGTCCCTCGCCTCCCTGGTCTGGGCCCTCTATCACAGCCTCCCGTGGCCTCTCAGACCTGCTGGTAAATGACCCCTTTGGCTGCTCCCCTTCCCAGATGCACCTTCTACTTGCTGCTCAGGTGAACGCTCTTCTGACCTTTGCAAGGACCCCTCCGCAGTCCTCTGGCCCCAAGAGGCCCCTTCCCACCGCACTGAGCCTGTGGCTGTGTTATTATACTTCTGAGGAGGGAGCCCAACACACTGGACAGCTCACTGCATCTTTGGAAATAGTGACTATGTCCGTCTGTCTCGGTGTTCCCATCCAGTGGTGAACCCTGGTCCATCCACCTCTTGGAAACTGCCCATCCTCTCCGGGAGTGCAGCACCTTGAGCTGACCTCAGGCCTCCAACATGACCTGACCAGGTTGGCTTGACCACAGCAGGACTGGGCAGGCAGGGGAGCACTGCCTATCTCTCCTTCTGGAAGCCACCTTCTATTAATTAATTTGATGACTGAGGTCACAAGGAAATCCCTTGGCATCTAAGAATGCCATCTTCCTAGTTTGCCTTGTTCCATGCCCTGATGGGTGTGACATACAATCAGATGAACTCCCTAAGATGATGGCTCCCTTCCTTACTGGGCACCCCAACCAGGTCTTCTCTTGCTCCCCAGCCCCCCAGGCCTTCATTTTTCTCCTCCATATGATAGAAAGCTGGGATCTGTCACGGGCAAGCTTCTCTGGCTCTTCTGAGCAGCTGGTGCCCAGGCCATCCTCACCCTACACTGGACGTCCTGCTGGGTTGGGAGTCCCAGGCCACCGCCATCCCTTGTGTCACTAAGCAGCTCCGTCCCGCAGAGCTGCTGTCTCAGTGAGTCACTGCAGCACGGCGTGTTTATTAGGCTGGTGGGAGCTCATTTTGCCAACTTTGGAACCACGGGAGCCGGCTAAGTTTAGAGCAAGCCTCGAGCGTGAGGACGCCGTGTTCCTTCTCCTTCTGGCAAAACACGAGACTTGAGCTATTCTTTTCATCTTCATTCTCCCAGACAAGTCCTAAGCTTTATTTACCACTATCTCTGTCTTCTCCCAACACAAACTCCTCTGTAATTAAGGGGAAAAACACCCCCGATCATCCTAGGGTTGAAAAACATCAGATCATTGGAATGTTTCAAGGAATATAACAAAGGTTCTGAAAAATAAGACGCTGTTCTACTGAAAGCAGATGCAAATCTAGTTCCTGGGGATGGGTTTCAGGAGATGCAGGGAGAACCCCTTATATTCTGATGTGAATGTGCTTTTGCCTGGACAAAGGGTCCATAGCTTTTATCGGATTCCCAAAGGACTTTGTGACTCCTGCTCAAAATCACAAATATCAGATTTAGGAAAAAGATGGCCCCTGGCACCTGCATTGTAGAATCCTCCCCAGCTTTGGGGTTTCCATGATTAGATATCGGGATGTCTTCTCAGGGATGGGTGCTGGGAGGGGAACCCTGCAGCCTGAGTCAGGTTGGACATGCACTGCTGGGAGGAGAAGCCTGGGTCTGGTGGAGGCGAGTGACATCATCTGGAGGGGGTGACGTCATCAGTGGAAGCTGGCGAGTAGGCCACAGGGGTGAGCCATTCAGGATTAAGAGGGGGATGAGAGGAAGCAACAAGAGGCCAGCTGGGATGGGTTCCCAGCTAAGTCAGACACTGAGATGGGTCCAGTCTTAGCATTTAAAGGGCCACGCAGGGTTGGTCTGTCCACTCACCTTCATTTACCCCGCTCAGTGATTGCCATTTTCCATCCTGGAGAATGTGTGCTTGAGACTCAAAGCCCACATTTATCCTTCTGTTGGTTGCCTTAAATCAAACAAGCTCCTTCCTGTCACTTAATCCCACTGTCCCACTCATGCAAACAGGGAGTACATGGCCTTGACATGACAATTCAGGTGCATGCAATTTCCTATGTAATTGGGAAGTAAGTCTGCTGTCAAGAGAAAACAAGTGGGGCGCCTGGGTGGCTCAGTTGGTTAAGCGGATCATGACCTTCGGCTCAGGTCATGATCCCAGCGTCCTGGGAGTGAGCCCTGCATCCAGCTTCCCGCTCAGCAAGGAGGCTGCTTCTCCCTCTCCTTTTGCCCCTCCACTCCGCTCCGCTCCGCTCCGCTCCGCTCATGCTTTCTCTCTGGCTCTCTCTCCCCGTCTCTCAAATAAATAAATAAAATCTTTAAAAAAATGAAAAAAAAAGAAAACAAGTGATGCGTTCAGGTGTTAAAAATGCCTATGACCCTCTGCTTATCTACACCCCATACCTCTCTCCACTGACCTCCAGGTTAGGGAGAGTTATAGGTATCCTGCCATTAGTGTCCAGGGTGTGAAAGAGAGGGGGGCGAGTCTTCCTGGCTAGTATCCCTCTGTGCTCAGCAGATGAGCCCGGTGCTAACACCTCTGCTTTCCACTGTGTAGTTTGGCCGTTTCACTGAAGCACACATGGAAATTTCTGATCCTGTCTCTTTGGTCTCCTTCAGCCTGGAGCAATTCCTCAGTCTTCCCTCGACTATCACGACCTTGATCCCTGTGAGATTACTGGCCAATTGTTTTGTAGAATGTTATCTCAATGAAGGTTTACCGAATGTGTCTTTAGGGTCGGACTAGATGACGCATCTCCAGAGGGAATGTTACTTAAGGGCAGCTGTTCTTCTCCTGTGGCACCCTATCAGGTGGCGTGATTCTGATTTGTCCCGTTACTGGGGATGTTCACTTCCTCACTTGATTAAGGTGGTGTCAGCCAGTCTTCTCCGCTGTGAATTACACTTTCCTTCTTCCTAACTAACAAGTATTTTTTAACAATGTAAATATCCCATTTTTCCCTAAGCACTCAAGTGTACTTACTTATTTATATCCAAATGGATTAATTTCTTCTTATTTTATCCAATGGGTTATAATCTCTTGCTCTCATTATTTATTCTGATGCTGTTTTTCCCCAGATTTGGATTGTGAGAGCTCCTTCCAGCCAGTGTCTCTGGCCTTTTGACAAGTCCCCATCATTCTTCAGTGCCTCCTTGCCTTCTGGTTTAGTAAGATATTTTAGGTTCCTCTTGTACTTTCCCAGGCTCAGCCTTGAGATCTTCCATTTCTCTGTGGAGTTCTAATTCCATTTTGCTCAGAGTGCATCCAGGAACCAAGCTCTATACCCTAGCTGTGCTCACTGTCATTGGGGACACACACACACACACACACACACACCCGCCGCTATTAAACACCCTGAGTTACACCTTTTGAAAAAAAAATTTTTTTAAGATTTATTTATTTATTTGTCAGAGAGATAGAGTGCGCATGCACAGGCAGGCAGAGTGGCAGGCAGAGGCAGAGGGAGAAGCAGGCTCCCTGCTGAGCAAGGAGTCCGATGTGGGACTGGATCCCATGATGCTGGGATCATGAGCCGCAGGCAGCCACTTAACACACTGAGCCACCCAGGCGTCCCTACCTTTTGAAAATTTTCTCACGGACTCTAAAACAGAGTCCTCTCTGGAATTGCAGCTTCTCAGGCTATGTAAGCCTGGAGCCACTGGGAGTCATCTTCCTACTACTAAGACCCTGTTGGGGAGTGAAGTCAAGCAGAAGCAAGTGGACGTGAGAGAGAAAGGCACACAGGGTCCCATGACACCATTAGAGCCCGCCATGCCTAAATCCTTTGAATTTTCAAGGTTGAATTTATTGGTTACTTGAGCCAATATGTTTCTTTTTTGTCTAAGGGTAATGCGCATCAGGTCCCTCGCAGCCGAAGGAGTCCTGATCAATATACTAACTAGTCTATGAGTGGCTCTTCTGTGGCTTTATGTGATGGGATCTAGGCTTCAGCTTTCAATGTTTGTTTGCCTGCCCCGGAGGGAGAAAGGGGAGTTATTTCTGCCTGGTCCCTGGCCATCAATGCCTGAGGCTTGTGACTACACCACCACCTAGCTTCCTAGCATCACTTTCTCCTCCACATGGGGCCTCTCTCACTTGGCTTCTAGTGTCCCCGGGAAATGGCGCTGCGCTGCCGCACAGGCCACAAGAAGGAGGCAGTGCGGGGAAGGCGAACAGCTCCCTCGGGGGTCCGTGCCAAGCCTGGGCACTGGTTGCCCTTTCATGTCCCAGGCAACGACTAGGCTGCAGCGGTCAACCCAGCGTTCCTGGAGGCATGACGAGAGCCGGAGGCAACTGCAAGACTGGAGAAACCACGGAAACCCAGATGCTGACAATGACCACATCCAGGAGAAGACGTGACCGAGTCCCAGCCCCAGCCACACTGGTAGCCTCCTTCCCCCTCCTGGGCTTTTTTTTTTCCTCCTCCCCAGTTAGAGCGGTAGAACCTGCGGCCTCTCTGGCCCGGAGCTCTGTTCTCTACACCCTTTTCTAGGGCGACAGGTTGAGGGGCTGCCTGGCTACTTTAGCCCGTGACAAGCTAGGAGAAGCCAGCATCTGCAACCATACATGACCAAACCCAAGGGTTTCCTTCCCCTTCTGGAATGACACCAGGGGGCTCAGCACAATCGTCGAGGGGTGCTCAGCACTCTCCACCCAGTCCTGAAGGCTTCGTCGTCAACAGGAAATAAAGACAGGCCTGCAGCACCCTGCCTGCAGATAGAGACCTGATCCTCTGGGGATGCTCCTGGACACAAAACTCAGACAACACACACACACACACACACACACACACACGCTGCTTGCACCATGTGCATGCCACACCCACATGCTCACACACTCACACGCACATATACACTGTGCCCTCTTCTCCCCGTAGACAGACAATTTTCAAAGCAGTACAGTCCATGTCTGTATGCCAAGCAGGGTTGGGGATCTGGTCCCTAAAGATAACATCGGTGATACAAATTCCCATCTGTGCACATTCTAGGCAGCCTTTTATGGTCTATTCCAAAATAAGATTGGGTCTAACCCGTGGTCAGCCAAGGGCCATGGAAGTGTTTCTCCCAAACCAAGAGGGGCCTGTGCCCCAAAGGCTATTTTAAAACTATTCCTCCCCCAACACAGAGGACAAGAAAGCTTTGAAGTTAGTATTTTTTTTCTCATTAAGAAAATATTTCAGGGGCGCCTGGGTGGCTCAGTGGGTTAAGCCTCTGCCTTCAGCTCAGGTCATGGTCCCAGGGTGCTGGGATCAAGCCTCGCATCGGGCTCTCTGCTCAGCGGGGAGCCTGCTTCCCTTCCTCTCTCTCTGCCTGCCTCTCTGCCTACTTGTGATCTCTCTGTCCAATAAATAAATAAAATCTTTAAAAAATATATTTCAAAAGTTTCAGATAAATGTTTGAGACAAGGCTCGAGTGTAAAGTACCTGGGCTTCTCTTTCCCTTCCTTCTGCTCTCAGGATCTTTGCATGTAGGAAGTTGTCCCAAGCTCAGCCCTCTTGGGACAAACCCCAGGACACAAACTGGAGGGTTTCCTTCTCCTTCGGAAAGACACCCTTCTCCCTCCTCCACCGCACCCCCTCCCAGCAGTGTGGCTTTCTCCTTCATGTTAGTCATCACACGCCCTTCATCATCTCATTTGTGCAATCTTATTTGCAAAAGTCACGTAACGCAAACTTTCTGGGGTTCCTGGTGACCCCAAGTGGTCATATCCTACAGACAGGATGGCTTCTAGGGCAGGGAAAGGATGCAAATAAGAGGTGTCTTGAGGGCGCCTGGGTGGCTCAGTGGGTTGGGCCTCTGCCTTCGGCTCGGGTTGTGATCTCAGGGTCCTGGGATCGAGTCCCGCGTCGGGCTCTCTGCTCGGCAGGGAGCCTGCTTCCTCCTCTCTCTCTGCCTTCCTCTCTGCCTACTTGTGATCTCTCTCTGTCGAATAAATAAATAAAATCTTAAAAAAAAAAAAAAAAGAGGTGTCTTGAATTCTGTCCTGGCCTCTTCCCAGCCCTGGGGCTCTGGGGCATATGCTGAGCCTCTCTGAGAATCAGTTTCCTTGTTTTGAACTTTCTTCTGATTGGACTCTTGCGAGGGTTAACTGGAATAAATGTTTCATTCATCCCCAAAATATTTCCTACTTGAGTGAGTGACATTGAGTATCAAACATAGAATCACCAAACTTTCAGTTCTGGAGCCTGCATTGAAACAGGTGAGGACATACACACACACACACACACACACACACACACACACACACCGTACTCAGTAAAGGCGGAGTCCCTCCTCCCTCTCCAGACGGCAAAAGCTCTCTTTGTATTGATTTCACTGGAAAATTTCCCATTTCTCTCAAGTTTCCCGGGAACAAGCAGTCTCTGGTGCGGTTTTGCAAATTAATACATCCCTCTGCAGATGGCAGGCCCGAGATCAGAGCAGTACACGATGGGTACAAAGTCAGGCTGGTGGCAGGCTGGTGGGTGGGTGACAAGGATGACACCAAATTGGGTTGGAAGACTCTTCTGTCCTGCGTGGATAGTTCCAGGCCTTGCTGTGCTCCTGGTTCACTCTCTTATCTTCTCCCTCCTGGTGTGCCTAACTTTGCTCCAGCTTGCACCTGCTCAGAACAAAAAGAACGTAAGGTGGCAAGTCCAAGGGCACGTGTGGGCACGGCTGGATCCAGAGCTCCAACAAGGTCTTGAGGGCATTCTCTGCCTCATGTCTCTTTTCTGCTTCCCTCCCTCTGTTGGTTTGAGTCCTCGGCCGACCTTCATGGGACAAGAAATATGTCCCAGGGCAGCCCCAATTCTGTTTCCTACTTACTTAGCACCTCCATGGAAAAGACTCTCCTTCCCAATAGGTCCAGATCCCAAGTCCCGGGAACACCTCTGATTGCCCCTGCCTGATCCTGTGCCCCTGGCTGAGCCAGTAACTCTGAATGCGGGATGGGTCTGCCTCCCTTTGGGAGCTGGGTGAAGAAAGGGCAGGGCCAGCTCACTGTCCCCTCACAGAATGAGCTTCCGGCTGGAAAGAGGGTCAGGAGGAGGGCTGCAGTACAAACTAGCAGATGTTGTCCATGGAAGCCTAGGCTTCAAAACCCAATAGTTACTATGCCCACAGCTGCTGCCAGTGCCTCTGCCTCTTGGTCAGAGAAGCTTCAGGGACAAAAGAGCGTGGTTGCTGGGATCATGTGGATCTGGGCACAGAACTGTGTGACCTTTTTTTTTTACATTATTTATTATTATTATTATTATTATTTGAGTAGGCTGCATGCCCAACGTGGGGCTCGAACTCACAACCCCAAGATCAAGTCACTCGCTCCATGGACTGAGCCAGCCAGGCATCTCCAGAACTGTGTGATATTAACCAGATTCCTCAGACCATTAGAAGCTCAGTTTTCTCATCTGTAAAACGAGGATGACAGTTGCTACCTCCCAGGCTCTGAGGATGCAACAAGTCAGCCACCAAGTCCAGTAGGAGGAGATAACCAATCTACATCTGATCTTGCCTTTGGTTGCAGACCTTTAGCTTGGCTTCTGGGTCTCAACTTCCTGGACCCAGACCAAGTTGGTCCATAATTAGGGGACCATCTGCTCCTCCCACCTAGACTGAATTCAGAGAGGGGCTCAGGCCATTGAAATAGCTGAAGGTCTCACCAGGAGATGGTGCATGTGGTTTTGTGTTTGTTTGTTGTTTCCATCTTGATGAAAATGTGCAAGTTTTACGCTGTCACAGAACAAAGAGAACCTTGACATATGGGCCCCTATTTATGTGCCTGACTTAATTAATCATGTTTCATGTTCCATCATCTTTCTATTAGTAAGAATGTTACGTTTCTTGGGGACTTTCCTTCTTTCTTCCTTTCTCCCTCCCTTCCTTCTGTGCCAGGCTCTGGACTAGATGCTGGGGGGCTGGTGCTGAACAAGACAGATACACCCTTACCTCCACAGAGCTTACAGTCCAGCAGGGGACTTAGATATTAAGTGACAGAGTCATTTAAAAGCATCTGTAGTGGGTGCTAGAAGGAGAAAGTGGGTGCTAGGGCTTGGAGAAAGGACTTTGACCTTGCTTGGCGTATCCAAAAGGGTTTCCTGTAAGAGGTGCCATTTGTGCTGAGCTCCTCAGAATAGGTGGGGTTCTTCAGTGAAGGAACTGGTTGTGGAGTTGAAGGAGGTGGGAGCTCCTGCCGCGGAAACAGTGTCAGGAGACAGCCAGAAGGGAAGCAGTGTCGTGCCTTCTAGGATAAGACAGAGGGCCAGAGGGCCTGAAGGAAGCAGGGCACTCAGCAGAGAAGCTTAAGACCAGGGAGTGGACAGGGGCCAGAGCACGCAGAGCCTAAAAACCACCCTAAGGCTTTTGATCCTAATTCTAGACTACAGTGGTTCAAGGACTGCACTGTGCTGGGAGGTGGGGGCTCTTTCCAGGAAGTGGCACTTGGCGGTTTTGCTTGTCATTTCCAGCCTGGTAAAGAATTGTCCATTTCTTTGCAGTCAGCAAGCAGAGAGCGCGACAGTGCCGCACGCACTCTGCTTTTTCTGTCTCTCCTGGACTCCCCCTTGGGAGTCCCCGCAGTTCCCCCTCCAACCCAGCCCTCAAGGAGCTCAGACTTTAGGGGGAAGCCTAGGTCGGGAGACCACAAAACAGGTGCCCAAAGTGTCCTGTGGTATGTGCTGTGAGGTGTGTGAGGTTCTGAGGCCAGAGGAAGAGTCTGATTCCTCGTGGGGAAGCAGGAGGGCTCCCAGGAAGAGGTGTCCCCAGAGCTGAGTTCTGAAGGATCTGTAAGCATGAACCAAGCTGGGTCAGGAGAAGGGAATAGATGCAGGCTGAGGACTGGGCTGGGCCGAGAGGGTCTGGGACACTGAGGGAACTGCTAGGAGCTGTGGGAAACTCTAGGTAGCGAAAATAGCCCTGGAGCCTTGCCCCTTCCCATGCTAGAGGATGCTTGGCAAAACCTTCCTTTGATCGTGGCAGGCCTCTTTTCTGGTCCTTCTCCCCCACCCCACCCCAACCTGGCCCTTCAGTCCTGGGGCTTGCTGGCCACCACCCTTCCTGATTATAGTTAAGTCTATGCTGGAAATTTTAGCCCTTAGGCACACTTCAGCACTGGGGAAGGGAAGGGGAGTGGAGGGGAAGTGGAGTGGACCATATAACTCTTAATGTCTGACCAAGGACTGAGCCCACAGCTCCTGACTCCAGCCCTGGGATCTCAAAGGAGACAGATGAGTGGTGGGTTAGAGACTCATTCTTTAAGACAGCGCAGGCTACAGATACGCATAACAAAGGGTCTGGATGATAGCAACAATGGGGAGGAGAGAATGTGGATATTCTTAGTTTTCTTTTCAAAATCTGTGCTTTCTGACTTGTGTGTAATTGGCAGGTACTGGTTTTGTGATTAGAAAGAGTAAAAACAGAGGAGAAACTTCGTAGGAAAAAAAGCCGAAAAGCAAATCATATCCGCCGTAAAAATCCTCGCGTTTTAATAAAATATGCAGAGAAGAAAGAAAGGAAATATGTTAAAATATGTTAATAGTAGCGGGCTCTGAGGGCGGGGGGCCTTTCTGTCTTCTTTACATTTTTTTGTATGTGCACATCCAGATTTGAATGTGTTACATGAACCTATTCACCCACTAGCTTCCCTAATCGGTCTCCCCGCTTCCGTGGCATGGCACTGTGCTGGAGAAAACCCCCATTCTCTGTGCCTGGTGAATTCCTACTCATCCATCAGTAACTAAGGGTCACCCCCACTTCTCAGGGAGGACTTCTGGGGTGAGTGCTGTGGTGTGTCACCCAGAAGTCCTCTTCAGGGTGGGTGCCCTCATTCCCCCAGCTGCTGGGAGGGCTGGAGGCTGACTCTCATAGAGGGGTCTCTCCATGAGCTGTGTGGGGGCAGCCTTCGTCCACTGCCTAGTGCATTGGAGGAGAGGAGGGACACGTAAGGAAGACCGGACCCCTTGTCTTCATTCAGAGCGCCCCTGAAGTGCCGTCTCTACCCCCAGAGCTCCCCGGGATCCTCTGAGACTTTGTTGAGCCTGCAACATGGTTTTCTCCCTCTGCCCAGTCCTGCTGCCTTCACTCTCCCATGGGTGCCGATCCCGAGAGTGTCCTGTCCGAGAAGCTTCTCTAACCAGAGATACCTTCCTTGACCTCCCAGGCTAGGGCAGCTCCCTTCATCACATGCTCTTCTAGAGCGCATGTCTCCTTTGTAAGTTTTATATCCATTGTGCTATCAGGCTACTGTCTGTTTCCTCCGCTGACGGGAAGAGTCACGCGCATTCCTCCACATGGGCGCATGGTTAGAAACATTGGTTGAATGAATAACCTTATTAAGCATCTAATCGAAACACTTAGGAGGCCATCAACTTTACTCAGGGCTGCAGAATGTCTGTCCCATTGATTCATTCATTTGATAGATATTTACGAAGAGAAACTAGGTCTCTGTCTCTCAGCACCCAAATAATTCCAGATGGTTCAAAGATGTTTACATGTAAGAAAATAAAACCTATGAAGTTCTAGAAAAAAGGCAGGTTATAGAAAATAGCTTCAGAATATTGAGGGCCTCCAAAGCACGACACACAAAATCTGAGAAAAAAAGTTAACTGCACACCATCGCATAAAATTCTAAACCTGTATAAAGCAAAAATAAAGAAAAACAAAACAAAAAACTCAATACAGATTATTTGTAACACCTACATATGACAGGAGGCTGATTCTTTGAGTACACCAAGAAGGCTTACAAATCAAAAAGAAAAAAGCACCCACAGAAAAATGGGCAAAGAATAGGAAAAACTATGAGAAACCTTCTTTATATCCTAAGAAATGCACATTAACAGTAATACAATATAATCTTTCTATCAGAATTGAACAAGTTAAAATGATCAGTAATACCCAGTCTTGGCAAGAATGTGGAATTCCTGTTTATTAACAAAAATTGCTGTGAGGTCTTTGGAGAGCAGTTCGGTAGTATCTATTAAATTAACAGCATTCACCTCTTTTGACCTCACAATCCTACCTTCGGGAATTTAATTGTCCAAGGGCATGAGTTTGCACAGAATGTACAGATTAGAGCCATGCCACTTTGTAAATGTAAAAAAGATAGGACGGGAGGCTTCGTCAATGGGGAATGGTTACATTGTGATCAATCTATTCAATGAAGTCTGAACATCTGTTTTGAAGAAGGAAGCACCTACCTACTGACATGGGAAGAGTCCATGATGTATTAAAAAGAAAAAACAAGTTTTAGGGGTGCCTGAGTGACTCAGTCAGTTAGGTATCTGACTCTTGATTTTGGCACAGGTCATGATCTCATAATCTCAGGGTCATGAGGTGGAGCACTGCATCGGGCTCCCTGCTCAGCGGGGGGTCTGCTTGAGGATTCCCCCCACGCCTAAAATAAAAAAATAAATAAATCTTTTTTTTTTTAATAAGAAGAAAAAGCAAGGTTTTTTTTTAAGATTTTATTTATTTATTTGACAGAGAGAGATCACAAGTAGACAGAGAGGCAGGCAGAGAGAGAGAGAGGAGGAAGCAGGCTCCCCGCTGAGCAAAGAGCCCGATGTGGGACTCGATCCCAGGACCCTGAGATCATGACCCGAGCTGAAGGCAGCGGCTCAATCCACTGAGCCACCCAGGTGCCCCCAAAAAGCAAGTTTTAAAGCAGGCATTTCCCAGTTTTGGTGGCAGGGGAGAATTTGGGGGCATGTGAGTGTGAGAGAGCGGGCACTAATGCATGCACAGAAAACACACCTGGAAGGATGTAGCCCAGAAGTGTATTGATGCGGGATGGACTCCAGACAGCTCTTACTTTCTGGGTCATGTGTCGCCCTTGTATTTGAGATATTGGTCATGAGTCTACATCACTTTTGAAGTCCTGGAGAGGACATAGGATGTGCAGTGAGACGCATCTGGGGGAATATGCTGGTCCAAAGGAGGATGGCGGGATGAGATGAGGCCACAGAGGAAGGCGGTGGCAGGTAGCCCCGAGCCCCAGTGACCTGCCGAAGAGTGCGGGGTTCCCTTTGGTGCGGAAGGGACCGCACCCTGCAGTCTCCGTGGACTCCCGTCCTCCACCCACCTCTGACTGGGAGTCTCTGAGGCTCAGTCCTGCTTTCCAGTCTCTTCCTCTCTCCCCTTGATTTCATCCATGCTCCTGGCTATGAACGCTATGTTCCCAGGAGCCCTTCTTACATTTTCTCTCTTGCTTGATCCCTTCTGACCACAGGCTTAGCTGTAAGTGCCTCCTAGACCCCAACATCTAATAGGCGTCTCAAACTCATCAAAACCCGACTTCTGACTTGTAGGCAGCCTCACTCTCCGGCTCCCCCTTCAGCTTTCAGCTCAGTAAACGATGCCCCATCCACTCAGTAAGTATCCTTGAGTCCCCTCTTTCCTTCCCAGGAGCCCTCAGCCGCTTCTAATCCCTCAGCAAGGTCCGCCTGCTTCATCTCCAAAGTCAACCTCAGATTGTCCCTTTCTCTTCATGACTCCTGCCGTTCCTTGTCCAAAATTCAGGAATGAGCGAAGAACAGACAAACATAGTCAGAGCTTTCCATAGGGAGTCAGCCCACATGTTTGGCAGAGCCCCAAGGGTGGCCAGACATGGCAATGCTTTACAGGGGAAAGAGGGAGGCGTCAGGTGCGCCCCGATGGGAGGCTTTTGGTGGGGAAGCTGGAGGGAGCTGATAGATGCAGGGTATCCCGCATGATTGGTTAGGGATGTCTATTTGGTTTTTGCTGGTTGGTCCTAAATGGAGACCAACGGGGTGAAAATTAGGGAAGCTGGCAGGGTTGTTTTTTTTTTTTTTTTTTTTTTTTAAAGATTTTATTTATTTATTTTTGCAAGAGAGATAGAGAGTGTAAGTCCAAGCAGGGGAAGGGGCAGAGGGAGAAGCAGACTCCCTTCTGAGCAAGTAGCCCGATGTGGGGCTTGATCCTGGGACTCTGGCATCATGACCTGAGCCGAAGGCAGATGCTTAACCAACCGAGCCACCCAGGCGGCCATACTGGCCGTTATTGATCAATTCCTGGCTGTTTGGGCCTGATGCCTCCAGGGGCTGTGGCTCGGCTTCCTGGGCTGGTGGCTGGAGGTTGTGGGGCAGAGTTCTGTTCTCATGGTGGCCTGGCCAGGGTCCATTAGAATATCCAGTCTCTCAAAGTGACCATCTCCTTTCTCACCTTAAGTTTCCCACCGATCCCTGCCTTCTGTTCTTGCCCTAAGAACTCTGCTTTCTTGTTTCAAGAACCCTGGCCTCTGTGGGGAGCAAGTTATGGGAGAGCTTCTCATACTTGCCCACAGCCCTCCTGCAATCCTGTCCCCCCTCACTCGAGGAAAATCCAGTCTCCAGCAACGCCCTAGCTTCTGGACTCGGAGAAATCCCCAGGTACCCAGCCGGTTCCTATCCCGGGGGCTTTGCATGAGCTGCCCTCTGCCCCACGAATCTGCACATGGTGGCCCCCGTGACTTGCACTGCTCAGATAAAACGTCACCTACTATATGACACTGTCTGAATTTACTCCCACGTAAATCTACCAAATCATCGTGCATTCTTTTGTCCAAAGCCCTTCTCAGTAGCTGTCTGAGTGTGTCTTGGTTGCTCTGTTGCATACTGGCTTATTGCCTGTCTTCCCCCACAGGAACGTTATCTCCATGAAGGAAGGGACCACATCTGTTCTTTCCCGACAGCGGCCCCTACCCCATGCTGAGAGTGGAGGCTGCTAAATCCTTAAGATAGACCTGGTGAGGAGGGAATGAATGAGTTGAACGGACGAATGGAGAAAAGGCAGACAGTCCTGGAGATGTAGTCCGTGTTCTCTCGTTCTACTCCGAGGGACACACAGGGCATCAGGCTATGGCTTTGGCTGCATCTCTCCTAAGAATGCAGAAATCTCGAGGGGGAAGTCAACTCTAGGGCTAGGAGGGGGCCCTATTTTGCAAGAGAGGACTTAAAGTCAAGGAGGATTGGAGCCTGTCTCAACAAGGTTGCCCTGGCACCTGGCACCTGGCACCTGGGGCTGGCTGAGGCCCATCACAGATGTGGGAGCTTTGTGTGGATAGGTTTAGCTCCCGAAGGGGAGGCCTAGACACCCTCAGGGACAGGGCCTGGGTGAAGACTGTGAATAAGGAGGATGAGTGTTTCAAGTCCTTACAAGTGTGATATTAACCAGAAACGTGACCTCGTTTTATGCCCCTGAACTTGAGAGTCCCCTCGGATCCCCAGGCCACAGGAAATGGACACAGGTCTGATGCATTTCAGCCTGCATAGAGTGGGGATGATTGGCAGGTATGTAAATAATTGTAGGAACTAGTATCTTTCAGCAGCCCCCTTCCCTTCAGGCACTTATCCACCCACCAAGCTCTCTGTAGTCCCATCGGGGGAATAAGAATATCAGTCCAAGACAACAGACTCTTCTCCAGTGATGGTATTTCAGGGACACGTTGTGTTTATGAGGAGCTGGAGGTGGCAGGAGGGAACCTTTCCAAGTCTGTCTTCTGCCTAGGACTAGGTTAGTGCCGCCTTAATTTCTTGTAAAACAAGTCTTCCCAGCAGATGAAATCCAGCTTGAGAAACATCTTTATACTCATTAAATAGGTTCATTCGGTTCAGTGACGAGCCACAAACTTTTTGGAAGCTCTTGCAACCAGCAAAGATCCCTTCCCTCGGATTACTCATGGTCCAGGGCAGGAGGCAGGAAAGGACACACAGTGTTTTGAGGTGGGGTGTCCTGTGATGCTGGGACCCAGCATGGTACGTTGGACATTTGGAAGAGGGAGCCAGGCCAGCTGGGAGGGGAGGGAGGCCTTCTAGGAAGAGGCGGAACCTAGGTCTGGAGTCTTGCATTGTGAGTTTGCTTGTAATACCAAGCAAAGTAAAACATGAGTAAAAGATGAGTGGGTGATCGCTAGGCGAAGAGTAATTCGAATAATTTGGCTTGTGATCTGGTAGGTCCAGGGGCCTCGGCTACATTTTGGTTATCCTGTGAATGTGGGGCCAACCCCCCAACAATCAATTTCTCTGGGTTTAAACCCAAGCAGTACCAACCACTTCCCGAAGATGTGGAGTTCAAGCAAAGTAATCTAGGTGAAAAGACTCTGATGAATTTCAAAAACAAAGGGACTGGAGCGCCTGGGTGGCTCAGTGGGTTAAGCCTCTGCCTTTGGCTCAGGTCATGATCTCAGGGTCCTGGAATTGAGCCCTGCATTGTGCTCTCTGCTCAGCAGGAAGCCTGCTTCCCACTCTCTCTCTGCCTGCCTCTCTGCCTACTTGTGATCTCTCTCTCTGTCAAATAAATAAATAAAATCTTAGGAGAAAAAAAAAACAGTGGGACAATAAAAAAGGCAACACACTATCATTATCATTAGTTACATTACAGCTGTTACATTACAGGTATAGAAGCATTTCTGGGCAGCCAGACCCTAGGAAATGTTGAACCCTGCTGTCGGATATGTGCTGGATTACCTGAGGGCAGGCAACACAGTAAGGCCACTGGAAGCTCAGCTTCCATAAATTTATCTAGAATTTTGCAATTAGAAAATCTAAGGAGAAAAAAAAGTCATTTGCACTTTAGCATACAGGCAGATTTTGTGTTTTGCGGTCTTATTTTGATTTTTTTTTTTTTTTGTGGTCTTATTTTTGATTCCTATTCATGGGAAGGGGGACACCATAACCTTTCAGTTCTTTGACCCTGGTGGGGATATTACATTATCTTTCATTTCTAGCCATTTCCTGCCACCTTTCAAACAACGTGCCAGAAACAGGTGCCAGCCCTCACCACCCCGATTCCCGTTCGTCGCTCCCTTTTGCAGGCTGTGATCAGTGGGAGGCTTCTGAAATTGGAAAATTGTATCAGAGCTGTGGAAATGATTGGAACTAATACAGTATGCTTCCACTGCCAGGCTCAGGGGCTGAGGGCTTTTGGAGCGCTGTTCACTTAATCCTTGTGACAGTCCTAACCAGGCAGTTATACAGGAGAACCTAGAGGCTCAGAGAGGTAAAGTGACTTGGGTAAGTTTATGAATGAAGGTTAACATGAAATTTTTAAAAAGATTTAATTTATTGAGAGAGAGAGAGAGAGAGAGAACACGGGGGAGGGGAGGGCCAGAGGGAGAGGGAGAAGCCAGCTCTCCTGCTGAGCAGGGAGTCTGACAATATGGGACTCGATCCCAGGACCCTGGGATCATGACCCGAGCTGAAGGCAGATGCTTGACCAACTGAGCCATGCAGGCGCCCTGCAGATGGAATTTAAATCTAGGTCTGGCCTCATTCCACAGTGCTGGCCCTTGACTTGGGCCTTGACCATTAACCAGATGGGGCCAAGAGATGATATCTTTCTGAGTCTTTACTTTATGGAGCTATGTGACACTAACACAGAGCCCCATCTACTTCCTAATCTGTATTGTCAGATTCTCTGCTCAGGTTATTTCCACATATACATATAATAGATGTGAGTATAAATTGAACAGGAAAGGGAATTGCTTTCAAAGGATCCAATAAGATATTTAAGTGCCTCTCAGGAAATTCAGCCTTGCAAAAGCAAAACAGCGTTCTTAAATTATTGGCTTTATCTTGTTATGTGACATTGGCAAAGTTCCTGATCATTCATGCAACAACTGTTATTTTAGCACCTGCTCTGTACTTTGCACTGGTGTTAAGTACTAGGGATGTAGGAATGGGCGCCACTGACGGCTACCAAGTCCCTATATAAAGAAGGAAACAAATCTATAAGACAAGCAGGTTGGCAAATAGCTACAAGGCCGAGGAAGGAAACAAACAGGGCAACATGACCCAGCTCCAAGGGCGGGAGTGGCTGCTCTGGGGAGTGTGGCCACGGGGAGCCTCTGTGGAGAGGTGGCATGTGAGCTGAGAGCTGAAGGGTAAGAAGCCTCCATGCACCTACTCAACCGGAGAACAAGCATGAAGGTGACGGTCCTCACAGGTGCCTGGATGGAGCTCCAGAGCAAGCTGATGAAGAGGAGGCGGGGCTGGCAAGGAAGACCAAGCATCAGCTCCCAGAGAGGCAGGAAGTAAAGCAGAGGTCTGAGGGGCACAGAAGCCACGAAAACTGTCTCAGGATGGTGATGCGACCACCGCTCGAGCGGCTGTCTCTCATCTGGGATCATGGCCACCCCTGGCGACCATGAAACGAGGAACTTCGGTGGAAAGGTTGGCAGGCTGTATGATGAGACCAAACTACACCAATGGGTTGGAGAAAGCATGAGAAGTAAAGAAATTGAGTGTAGACAGCTCTTTTAAGAAGTTCTGCTATGAAAGTTAGCAGAGAAACGGCAGAAGCTGGAAGGGCATTTGGGGTAAAAGCAAAGGGTGCTGTCCGGTCTCCCATCCAAGATCTGTTCTCTGCCCATCCGAGTCCTACTCTGGGCTCTGGGAAGGGGACCCTTTTGTACTGTATCACCTAGATGGTCCTGCTAGAATGTTCCCAAGAGGGTTCAGCCAAGAGGAGGCAAAGGCAGAAGAGCTGAAAAGTCTGGAAGGAAGGTGTTCCTCTCTTCTCCCTCACTGTCTGGGGGCCTTGTCTCCAGAAGGATCCCTGTCCCCTGTGGTTGCAAGTCCTTCCCAGCTGTCCCTCCCGCATGGTGTAGAGAGCACTATTTCTTCCCCTGGCCTTTCTATGCTAGGTGTTGCCAGCGCTCTCCAGCATCCTTGTTTGGTCCATTCCCATTGTAAGTGGCCCCTTCTTTGAGGTTAATTGAACTATCTGAGTGAAATTTTGCTTCTTACCAGGGCTCTAGCTACAACAGAGTTCTGCTTGCCTGTCTCCCGCCCGCCCGCTCTCTCTCCTTCCTTCCTTCTCTTTCTTTCTTCTTCTCTTCTCTTTTCTTTCTTTCAAAGATTTTTTAAAATTTATTTTATTTATTTGATAAACAGAGATCACAAGCAGGCAGAGAGGTAGGCAGAGAGAGAAAGAGGAGGAGGAGGAAACAAGCTTCCCGCTGAGCAGAGAGCCCCATGCGATGCGGGGCTCCGTCCCACGACCCTGGGATCGCAACCTGAGCCGAAGGCAGAGGCTTTAACCCACTGAGCCACCCAGGGGCCCCTCTGTTTGTCTTCCTTCCTTCCTTCCTTCCACTTTCTTTATTTCATTCTTTCTTTCCTGAAGGGGGATAACAGTACATGTTTGTTTGCAAATGAGAATATCAGGACAGAAAAGGAGAAAATGGTGATGCAGGGAAAAGCAGGATCCTTGCTGGAGTGGAAGCCTCGAGCCTGCTGGAGGGGATGGATCCCAGGGCACCTCTTCTGTGGTCTCAGGAGAATGGGTGGGGAGCACACACAAGCACAGGGCAGGAGGGCTGTAGATTTGGTCTGATGGCCTCTAGTTTCTCACTGAAGGATGAGTCAAGAACACTGATGAGTACAAGGTAATTGGTAGAAGAAAGCATGAAATAGCCATCTCCGGGACTCCTGGGTGGTTCAGTGGGTTAAGCATCTGCCTTCGACTCAGGTCATGACCTCAGGGTCCTGGATGGAGCCCTGCATCTGGCTCCTTGCTCAGCAGGGAGCCTGCTTCTCCCTCTGCCTGGCCCTCCCCCTGATTGTGCTCTTTCTCTCTCTCTCTCTGACAAATAAATAAATAAATAAAATCTTTAAGGAAAAAAAAAAAAGATATAGCCATCTCTGAGAATGGAAAAATGAACTTTCTAGGAAAGGTTGGTAGGCTTGCCAGGCCTGAGAAGTGCCAATTTGAGGTTTGCGGTCACGAATTTAAAGAGCAGCCCGTCAGCAGAGCTATGTTTTTCTCCAACATAGTTCCGCTGCTCTGGCATGGGCCTGGAGGCCTGTGGAGGGCTGGGTTTTATGAGGGCTGGTGTCGCTCTCGCCAGCAAGAACGACCCGCAAACGTGATGAGGAGCAAACTTCTTTATTAGGGTTTCTATTAGCGTCTCTACTACTACTACTACTGGCTCTCCACAGGCTGGGCCTTCGTTAGCCAGGTTCCTCTGGCGGGAAGAGGGGGCAGAGTTCACTGACGGGGGCTTGCTGGGGACCAACCGTCATGGTGGAACTAAGACTCTCTGTGGGTTAAGGAGGGCAGGAAGGCCAAGTGCAGGAGATAGTGGGTGACGGTGACAATGGGAGCCGGTGGAAAGCTGGATGAAGCATGGCGGTGGGGGGAAGCTGGAGACCACGGTGACGTAGCTGGAGCCTGTGGAAGACTGGTACGAGAAACCCCAGGATTTGGAGCAAGCTCTGGTGGCTCCAAAGGGCAAGGATTGGAAAGTGGAGGGGCTCTTGGGTGGCTCATGCTCCTGGGGTCCTGGGATTGAACCCTGGGTAGGGTTCCAGGCTCAATAGGGAGCCTGCTTCTCCTTCCCTCCCTCTCTCCCTCTGCTCCTGCTTGTGCTCCTTCTTCCTCTCAAATAAATAAATAAAACCTTTAAAGAAAATAAAATGCAATCCATCGTTCGTTTATTCAATCACATGTAAGCACTGTGGCGTGGCGGGCCTATCTCTCTCTCCTTTATCTCTCTGCGCCACCCTGCAGGGAGAGATTATTATTATTTTTTAATTTAAATTCCGTTACTTAACATATAGTGTATTACTAGTTTCAGAGGTAGAGTTCAGTGATTTGTGGGTTGTCTAAAACACCCAGTGCTTGCTACATCCTGTGCTGGAGGGAGAGATAATTAGACTCATTTTTACAGACAAGGGAGCACAAGCTCAGGGAGGTCGCTCAGGGAGCACAACTTCTCTCCAGGTCATACAGAATCTGTCTGAGTCCGAAAAGGCTCATTATCCAGTCCAGGGAAACGGGCAGGGGAAGAACCAAAAAATACGTGGTGTGTGCAAAGTTCTGTGGGCATTTGGAAGTTAGAAAGATCGATTCTGTTGTGGGAGAGGGGTAGGGGGCATGTGAGCTCCCTCTCCAGGATCAGTGGAAATGCACATGGGGAGGTGGAGAGGAAGGACTGCAGGCAGAAGCGAGAGCTGAGCAAGGTCACAGTGACATGACATTCCCTCCTGTGACCCACGATTGTTGAGTAAAGGCAACCACTAAGCAGGGCTTCTAAGCTTATCTACGGCCCTCAAGTTCACAGATACCCTTAAGGGGGCCCCACAAACCCCAGGACGTTGTTTCACAATTGCGAGCGTGCGTGTATTCTTCTCTCCTAGAGAGACACTTTTTATTGTCATCAGATTCTTAAAATTGGGACATTGACGCAAAAAAAGCTTTGAGGGGCCCATGAACTTGGACAGGGCAGTGGGCCCTGGGAATGAAGGAGCTTGTGGGCTTGTTTCAGGAATTCATACTTCACCTTGAGGTCAACGGGGACCCCCGTGGGGTTTTTTAGATGGCGAGCAAGACGGCACGGGCCTTAGGAAGCACAGCACAGGTGACTGTGAGCTTTCCTTTCAAAAAAGAGTCTATTTATAAGCTATAAAGGGATGTATCACTTATTGTTCTGCACCCAGAGGCTAGCACAAGGTGTAGCACATTGCATATTGGCTCAGTGAATCTTTGGCGAATGCATGAAAGAATGAATGAATGAGCACCGGGAACAGATAACAGAGTCCATCTCTCCAGGGTTACTCTGTGCATTTCCTGGATAGTTTGACTGAGGGTAAAACCCATGAAAACAAAGCTTCTCCTGTACTAGGTTCTTTTTTATTTCTTCTTTTTTTAGATATTTAAACTTTATTTTTTCAGTGTTCCAAGATTTATTATTTATGCATCACACCCAGTGCTTCATGCAATATGTGCCCTCCTTAATACCCATCACCAGGCTCACCCAACCCCTAGGTTCTAAGAGAAATCTGACACCTACCTGTCAGTCCTGAGACCACTGGGCTTAGAGGTGAGAATGGCGCGAGTGGGTGTGGCCACCCCTGACGGCAGGGTAAGGCTCCTCTGACAGTGCCCCCCCAGTGTCTTGGGGGGGCGGTCAGTGGCCAAGATGGCCCAAAGTGTTTCTTTCCTCCTTCCACATCCAACCCTTGGGCTTGTCGGGCATCCTGTCTATTTCTTCCGTATCTTCCTCGCACTCCTAGGCTTCATTCTGCTCCTGGGACCTCACCTGAACCACTGCAACAGTCTCAAAACCAGTGCCGCTGCTGTGGACCCCTGCTTCTCTCACATCCACCCTTCATGGGGTCGGAGAGATGTTTTAAAACCCTTAAAATTGCTAGGAATGTGGCTTTCTTTACACATACTTAGAGAGCTATGCTTCTAAAACTTGAACATACACTCACTCAGGTCAAATGCTAAAATCCAGGCTGTGATTCAGCTGCTCTGGGATGAGGCTGGAGACCTTGCATTTCTAACAAGTTCCCAGGTGATGCAGGAATCTTGGACCACATTAGGAGTAACAAAGAGAAGAATCCAAATTTCCTGCCCAAGTCCTACTTGATCGGCCTCTTCCCAACAGTCCCTACCCCCCATCCTCTCCATCCCCTATTCTTCTCTGCTTGTGCTGTAGCCACACTGGCCTTCATTCTGTTCCCAGAGTGTGCCAAGTTGTTCCTGCCTCAGGCCATTTGCACATGATGTTCCCATTGCCTAGAATGCCCCCTTCCCGGAGCTCCGCATGGCTTGCTCCTTCTCCTTATTTAGATCTTAGCTCCCCCCACTTCACACCACTTATCCTTCGAATTTATTCTGGTAATATATTTTTTGACTTGTGAACTTCCAGTCTCCACTCTCAGGTTTGTTGCATAGGAATAAGGACTTGGTTTCCTTTGCTTGGCCTATCCCAGAGCCCGGAACATGGCAGGTGCTCCTCTCATGCCTGCTGGGTCTAAGCGTGAACTTGCCCACATGACTGCCATGGTGTTAGGACACACACAGGGTTTTTCAAGCTTCCAAGACCTAGTGTGCAGGTAAAGCAGGTGCCTGAGGCAGAGGGGAGGGGGAGAGGAAGGCGAGAACTCTCTGTACTGAGGATGCCACAGAAAAAGTCTCAAGAACCTGGAGATGAAGTTGAACCTAAGAATCACCGCATAATGAATGAATTCCTTGAACCAGGAGATTCTCACTCGGGAGGAAGGGAAAGGAAAGTAACTAACATTAGTTAAGTGAGTTAACTAAGGTGCTTGGAACCGTGCTGCCCATAGTAATCATTTAACCAATAAACAAAAATAAATATGTCAGACCCTTATTGGTGACCATGGCTTTGCAGAATTCTCTCTGTTCACCCTCACAACACGTGACCTCCATCTTGCAAATGAGGAGAAAGACTCTGAGATTCCAGAGGGCTTGCCCGGGGTCAGAGAGCCATTCTGAGCCAGGACTGAGAACCGCACTCCCTGAAACAGCTCCAGGGAAGGTGGTGAAGGCCACACTCCCGATCCCTCTCCCTGCTTTCTGCTGTGTCCCAGAACCTGTTACCATCTGCCACCCTGGGCATTCATTACACTTCTTTCCTTCTTGTCTGTCTTCTCTGGCCTGAATACAAATTCCCGGAGGGTAAGGGTTTTTGTTTTGTTCGCTACCGCTTCCCTGAGCCTAGAAGAGGGCCGGCCACATCAGTAAACACTTGAGGAGTACTTTCTGAATGTTAAAGGGATGAATGGAAGGATTATTTTTAAAGCCATGCTTTCTGCATCTCTAAGAGGTTGTTCTGTAAGCATGTGGCTGGGGGGATCCCAAAACCCGCTTGAGAGGGGCCTCCATGCCTCTGAGATGGAGGGGGTAGGAAGCCAGTGGCTGACTGACTGGTTTCAGCAGAACAGAAGGAAGGCCGTGTCCACAGAAGGGGGCCCAGGCGCTTGGAGCCTGGTGGGACAGCAACCAGAGCTGGGGCTTGTCCAGTCTCCAGTCCCAACACCATTGCCCGGCTGTTACTCTCCTCAGGATCTGGCTGCCTACCTGAAGTGGCCCTGGCGGGGAATGTGCCAACCAGGCGCCCGTGGCCATTATAGCATAAATAGGCACTTACCAGGAAATTGCTTGCGAACTGAGTTAGAGTGAGCCTGTCACTCAAGCCTGGCAGCTCTCGCTGCTGAGCAAACAGATTCTTCATCAGCTGGGATACGCTATGGACGGTCCCCGGAGATAGTTCTTTGGGTCCACTGACCTTCCTACACACCAACGCTTCTCAAAGTTCAGGCTCCCTGACCTGTGGAGGCAGCAGCAGCAGCAGCAGCAGCAGCAGCACCTGAGGACTTGTTGGAAGTGCAAATTCTGGGGGTGCCTGGGCGGCTCAGTTGGTTAAGCGGTTAAGGGGTTTAGCGTCTGCCTTTGCCTCAGGTCATGATTCCAGGGTCCTGGGATCAAGTCTGGCATCGGGTTCCCTGCTCAGCAGGCAGTCTGCTTTTATCACTCCCTCTGCCTGTTACTCCCCCTGCTTGTGCTCCCTTGTTCTCTCTCTCTCTGGCAAATAAATGAATAAATAAAATCTTTATAACAAATAATAAATAAAATCTTTATAACAAATAAATAAAATCTTTAAAACAAAATACACACATTCTCCAGCCCCATCCTCAAGCACTGAATGAGAAACCATAAGGGTGGGGTCCATCACTGCATGTTACCCAGCCTTCCAGGAGATTCTGATTCACACTCAGGTAGAGAACAACAGGGACACAGTTCCCTTTCAGGAAAGTTAAGACTCTTCTGCAACGACCGTGGACCGGGCTAAGGTGACAGTCAGGGTCGGGGGCTTCATAGATACAGAACAGGGAATCCTGTTTTAAATTAAGTGAGGAGTGGAAAGGGTCAAGGGTTAGGAAGGAAGCCTCTTATGTTTCAGAAAATTCTCAGCGGATGGGTGAGTTTGCAAAAGCACATTTTAAAGTTATCATAGTTTTGTATTTTAGTTTTGAAATTTCAAATGACATTAAAGGAAGGTTTAATATAAAATGCCCCCTGGTCCTATGTGTGGAGTTCAAGCAGGAATACAATGCTGTGCCCCTACCTCCTGTTCAATTCTCATTCTTCAAAAAAGAGGGGGATACAGACAAGACAGACACAGAGAGAAAGTGCCCAGGCCAGGGCTGGCCTGAAAGATAGGAGAAACTCAGTATAGGATCTGCCTGAAGAATTCGTGAAATGGGTTGCACAATTTCATGGAGCTCCTGCTGTGGGCCAGGCGCTGTATTTGGCTCTGGGAAAGAGGATATGAAGATAAATTAGCCAGCCACTTCTGCAGCCAAGGCATTTACAGGAGAAAATTTAGAGATATTCCTTCTGGATAGCAGATGTTGGAAGTATGGAATTGTGTGCTTTTGATTAGAGTCTTGGCTTTTCAGTTTAGCCAAGGGCACATGTGAACCCGGCAGGAGGTCGGGGGTGGGGGTTGGAGGGAGAGTGGGGAGATAGGTTGCAGCTTGAATGCTGAGTTAGAAGGCATAGACAGACACTGTGCCTGTGTCCACAGACCAGGTCTGGGGCCCTGTTTTTAAGAGGTTTTTAAGTTCAGTTTAGGAGATCTGAGGTTCACTCGTAGCAAATACCATCATTTATCCAGTGATATATGTGTCAGTAATCAGTTCAGGTCCATACATTAACTCATTCTTTATAGGAACCCTATGAGATAGGTACTATAATCAACCCATTTTTACTGATGGGGAAAGTCAGACACTCAGAGGTGAGTTCAATTTGCCCAAGTCACACAGCTAGGTAGAGTATGAATTTGAACCCAGGGCGTCTGCTCTAGAGCGCACCAAGCCCATGACAAATCAATGTGCCACCCCAGGCCTCTGGACTCGACTGCTGGGTTGGGGTGGCAGAGGGATGGGATACTTGTTTTGGTGGGAAAATAGGCTCCTGAAGAAAGTCCTTGCTGTTCTTCTCCAGGTCTGAGCATTCCGGTTGGTGTAGACAATTGAGAGTCCACTGCTCTGTGAACCAGCTGGAGGATGAGTACTTTAGGCCCCTTCCCACTAGATGGCGGCTCCTAAAGCCCACATAGAAACCCTGGAACCTCCACTGTCCCCATCTTCCAAGGGTTCAGCAGCGGCTGCAGAATTGCAGGAAGCGGACCCTCCGGCCCCTGCCCCGCCCCATCCGGGGGTCGTGGGAAGCCCCCAGGCTGGAGGCGGGAGTGCGGTGGGGAGGGGCGGGGAGGGCGGGGACACTAGGCTTCCCCCGGCTCTGGGAGCCCGGGGGGAGGAGCTGGCTGCTGCAGCCACTCCCGGGGCGCAGAGGCGGGGCGGTCTCGCACAGCCGGAGCCCGCAGCGGAGGGAGAAAGCCTGGACCACAGGGTGCGGGGCTCAGGGCTCGGGAAGCGGATCCGGGCCCCGAGGGCGCGGGCCGGGCGGCAGGTGCGCGGCGCGGACTACAAGTCCCAGCATGCTCAGCTCCCCTGACCCGGCCCCCGCGGCCACTTAAAAGCTTCGGGAGCCGCAGCCGTCGGGTCGCCGCGGCTTTCGCTTTGCCGCCGCGGCTCGGTCGGCGTGAGCGGCGTGTTCTGCGGCCGGTCGTCCCAGCGTCCGGGATCCGGCTGCGCCGAGCGGCGCTCCAGGTCCAGCTCTCCCCGCTCGCGGATTCCCTCCCGAGGCGCCCGCGCCCCCCGGGCTCTCCGCCTCGGCCACCCCGCGGCCCCGATGCCGAGGCATGGATAGAGCAGCGCTGCGCGCGGCGGCGATGGGGGAGAAGAAGGAGGGCCGCGGCGGGGGGGACGCGGCGGCAGCGGACGGGGGCCCCGGAGCCGCAGCCAGCCGGGCGCTGCAGCAGTGCGGGCAGCTCCAGAAGCTCATCGACATCTCCATCGGCAGCCTGCGCGGGCTGCGTACCAAGTGCGCGGTGTCCAACGACCTCACCCAGCAGGAGATCCGGACTCTGGAGGTAAGGGGGCCGCGCGCCCGGGAAGTGGCCCCCAGCACCTCCCTCGCTGCCCATGTGCACTCGTTCCCAGATGCATCCTGGAGTCGCCCCTTTGAGGCTTCCTCTCTTTCCTCCACTCGCTGATGCGGCGGCTTGGGGACCCAGGACTAGCTCCTCACCTTGGGCGGGATTTGGAGGGGGAGGGGCGGAGTGGGAACTGGGGTGGAGGCTGGAGGCGCCCGTGGGCGGGGTGGGCTGCCCGCGGGCATCCCGTGCTTCCCCATCTCTGCCCCCACCCCATTTCCATTTTGCGGGGCTGCAGGACTCATTCTCCCACTGAGTCACACCCTGGACTTTTCTCTGTGTGACTGTGACGAGCGCCCGTGGGCCGGGGTGACGAGGCGTGGGGGGTCCCCCTAAAGTGTGACCATACGCCCGCCATTCTCCCCCCCCCCCCACCTCTCTCTGTGTGTGTGTCTTCCCCTCACGCCCCAGACTCCGGCTTGTTCCTTCCTTTCCTCTCCTCCCAGGATTTTTGTCTGCCGCTTTTCAGCAACGTGTTTGCTGAAACTGCATTTTTACCGTTCAGTTGGTGCTTTCCTTTCGCATAGCCACAGCATTTCACTGCTCGAAATATAATTACCCAGCGACTCCCCCACTCCTCCTCACACACTGGATTTTGCTTTAGGGAGGACTGTGCTGGGGCACGACGCCTTTGGTGGGAAGATGACACTATTTAAGGGGTTTTGGAGGAGCCGGTCTCTGGTGTAAAGAAGAAATCAGATCTGCGGGCCCTCCTCCCTCAAATTATAGCCGGGAAGTGCAGTATTAAAAGGGTTTGGAAGAACCAGTCAGAAGGGTGGTTGGGTTCTCAGAAGGGGTGGGGTGGGCGAGTCTCACCCTCCCCCATACACAATAGAGGGAAACTAGTGCATTCCCAACTAGCTTTTGTCCAGAGACTGGAAAGGCTGCGAAATGCCAGGCACCACTTAATTGCTACCCCATCTTCTTTCCACCTTGCACTGGCACATCTGGCCTTCTGCAGATCTGGGGATGTTTTGTTTTATTAGAACCTTAGTTTCTCACCCCCCCCCCCAATTGCTGATTGCCTTCGCCAGCTGTCAGAGGGCCAGCCCATGATTTGAGCACACTAGAAGCTGGAATCCCTGTTTGATCCAAAATGACTTCTCTCCTGCAGTTCTGTTTTCTTAAGAGCTACAAAACCAGGAACACTGGAAGCATCTATCTAATCGGCGCTGGCTAGTCTCCTTTTTGTTCTAGTTGCTATAGCAGTGATGACCAGGGCTTTGCTTAAAAAACAAACCAACCAACAACACCCCCCACCCCCCCAGCTGTCCCTTCTTGCATGCATGCTGCTGTTTCCCAAGTGGCGAGAGAAACTGGTTTCTTGAACACAGCCGAATGTGTTTGCCCAGCAAAGTTCAGTTTTTAAACTGACACAATAGGGGGCCTGTGTGGCTTAGTTGTGGGAGGAGGGATCGTTGTCCGGCAGCATGTGTCTGGTTGGACTGCTGTGTTACTGAGAAGAGAGAAAGTTCTCTGTGTGGGCCTCTCTGGGATTGTCCCCATGTCACTCAGAGAAGCTCCTGGTTCACAGAGTGGATACAGGAGAACCAGTTCCTGTTCATTCTCTGGAAACAGCGCCTTACCCTCTGGGTACCCTGACTTCCAGAGTCATTTGTTTTGGCAAAGGTATGGCATCAGGACACCCCAAAGCATCCCACTCTTTAGGTCTCTGGGCTATGTTTATTCAGTGGTTTCCCTCCCAAGGGTTTATTGGAGGATGGGCTCTGGTAGCCAGAAACCCATCCAAAGTCCCAAAGGGGAATACCCAGGTCCCTGTTCTTTCCATTGTGATGTGGGTTTGGGTCAGTCCCATTCCCTCAAAAGGGAGGATCTGCTTTGTTTTTCGGGATGGGAATTTAGATCTCAGAAACTGGTTCCCTGGGGCTGCCTCCAGCTAGTTTGAATGAATCTCTTCACCCTGGAGGCCTTAGCCTCCTAACCTGAACAGTCAGGCTGGAGTGGATCTTTTCAGGCTCTCGTGGCTCTAAATTTGGTGGTTTCATGAAGGGGCTCAGTTGGGTTGAATCAAACATTTGTTAACATGTCCCCATTTAAAAATAGTTCGAATAGTTCTAATAGATCTACCAAAGTGATAAAATAGGGGAGAAGTGTATTAGTCATAGAGTTCTGCTGATAGGGACAGTGTGGTGGACAGCTTTGGTTTCAGGTCTGGGGACTCACTGTGTGACCTCGGGCAAGTCCCATGACTTCTGAACCTCAAGCTTCCCATCTGTAAAATGGGGATGAGACGGCAGAAACCTGCAGTGTTGCGAGCCTGTAAGTCCGTGTCTTACTAACAAAAGATTGTGCCTATCACCTTACCCTGGGAGGAGTCCAGTGACATTCATAACCCACGCCTCCTTCAGGGGAAGGTACTTCAACAGAGCTGGCTCTTGTTTCCTGGAGATGGCTGACCCAGCCTGGGAGACAGTCCCACCGGTGTGTAGTGAGATAGGCAGGGCAGTGGCAGTGTCTGCTCTGGCTTTCTTTTCTGTTCTTTGGGCTCCTCTTATCATATGCCAGGCCAGGGCCCCCAGAGACCGTGCTTGCAACGTTGGATTCCTGGCTTTTAAAGAAAGGGGCTGACCAGAGGGCTTGGCTTATCCGACTTTTCCCAGAATGGAGAAAGGAACCCCAGCCCACTCTGGCCTTCGTTGAGGAAGCATTCGCTGGCAGAAACAGCACGTGGGAGGCCGCTGGAAGTCGTGGACTTGGGCGCACCTGCTGGTGTCCGAGATTTGGCGTAGCGGTCCTGTTTGGGATTCAAAAGAGTGGAAGGAGCCGGGGCTTGTTTTTAATGTTTGCCTCCTACCTGCCAGCCGGTGGTGCTGCTGGGTCCTTCTCAGCCTCCTGATATTTCCTAGAAATCCACTAATCCTCACCACACAGTTGTTTTTCTCTAGGTGGGGAGGAAGGGGAGACAAAATCTGCACTCAGAGTCAGAACCTGTAAACAGTGCCATGAGGCCTCTTCATCATAGCAGAAGGTGGGGCCCTGTCTCCATCAGACCTTCCCAGGGGGTCTGAGAACTCCATGGAGGAGGGGTAGAATGTTCTTGTTCCCAGATGTGCTCACAGCGGGACACCTGGCTGGCCTCCCATCTGGGCCTGGAAGCCCCATGCCAGTTCATTCCCTCATGTATTCATCCTTCGTGGGCTAAGTCTCTGCCGGGCTCTACGGAGCTAACAGTGCCTCATGAAGATTCACATTTAGGGGCATGGTAACTTTGCCCTTTTCTGCCTCCCTGCTAGCACTTTCCAGAAGAGGCCATGGCATACCAAGTCCCCCTACCTTACGCTCTTTTAGAGAAACCCCTCTAATGCAAGTGACTTGGAGAAAGGAGTTCCGGAAGGATCTTGCCCATGGGCCTGCTGGGAAGGCAACAGTGGGGAGGTATGGTGGATATAGTCTGCCTTGGGGCCCTTCCCTGAGGAATTGCCCAGGAGCCAGGAGGCCCCCCAGGGAAGGGGGGCTGCTACTCAGAAGGTCAGTGGGGCTTGCCTCTCACCCAGCTTGATTATGGGTGACCCAGAGGTCAGAACCCTGCTGTGTGAAGTACCCGAGCTCTCCCCATGGTCCCCCCACCCCACCCCAAACTTCCGGAAAGGAGAGGGGATGCCGTTCGTCCTCACAGATCAGGCCCTTGGGCCTTGCATAAACTTGACACACCTTCAGTTATTACTGGTTTGCCTGCTGAGCTAGGGGCAGCCACCCTGGGAAGAATTCAGTGGTAGGGAGGTTGCTCTCCTGGTCTTTGGGGGACACTTGGAATCCAGTGGGGAGCCAGGCAGGTGAACCATAGTGCCTCCAAGTAACATGGCTTGCTGACTGCTTAGGAATCGGGAATATGACCAAATAGTTGGCCAGGCTAGCCTTCTGTTGTCATGGGACGTATTCGCAGAGTCCTAGTGTCCTAGGTCACGTCCCCTGCAGTACTTCGAGCAAAAGCAGGTTTCCCTTTCCCCTACCAGCTGTTGCTCTGGAGTGGGCCATTTCTCTCCTGCTCCATTGCCAGAGTAGCAGCCTCCTGCTGGAGGGGTGCAGAGATGAGACGCTGTCACCTTTGGTGTCTCCTTTCGTCTTGGTAGCTTTTCCCCTGGTGGAACTCGCCCCCAGCGTTCTGCAGCAGTGGTCTGGAGAGGGTGCTACCGTTTGCCAAGGCTAGGGAGGGCTGGGTGGTGCTGGAGGAAGGCCTCACCACGTCTGTAGCCCAAGTTCAGGAGGCCAGGAGTGAGCGCCAGGAGGCTGCTGGCTTGCTGCCTGGGGACGATAATGGGAAGGCCTCCTTCCCCTTTGGGCCGGCCCCACATTCTGGGGAGCTGCATTCCCCACCACAAAGATTCTGGCCCTGCCTGCTGGCTGCGGTCTGAAGAGGGACTGCAGAGGGCCTGGTCCTTGGTGGCAATGCCCGCAGTCATGGGGAGATGTAGGAACACCTGCGACCATGTCTCTCTAAGTTGTGCTTTTTAGAAGGTCTGTGTCTTTTCAGAAGAGATGGATCAGAATCTCCCCTCATATTCAGGGAAAAGAAAGCCATGCGGGTACCTTTGGGGATATGGGAATGCGTCTGCCTGCTCATTGAGGGTGGACATGGAACAGAAACAGTCTTGATCACCTGTTCTGGGGTCGAGCACTCTTCCAGGCCCTCGGCAATATGCCGTAGGAGGGTTTCGTTTCATTTGCAAATGAAGACATCGGGGGCTCAGAGGCCTGAGTGAGTAGATGGACCAGACCTGGATCAGACCTGGGTTACCTTGTCTTCAGAACCCACATTCTGAACCTTGCAACTGCCTCGAGCGGTCATGTTGGCCATTCTGTTCAGAATCATGGCTCCTGAGCCCCAGGACTTGGCCAGTAACACGGGCATTTCCAGGGGCGTTTGCTGGGTGGCTCCGTTCCCAGTGACTGGGTTTATTGGTGGCTGCCGCAGGCTGTGCAGCCTCTGAGCTGGGCTTGTGGCTGCTTCCCTCTAGTTCAAAGACAGGTCTGTGATGCAACGAGCCCTGTGCTGCTGGTGTCACTGAGAAACGAGAAGCTGCCTGGAGATCGGCTTGCTCATAATTTTTTTAATGGATACCTGCGTTATACTTTCTGAGTGATCCCTCGGATGCACAGCATATTCTTTAGCTTTCTCCTTTTTACAGAAATATTTTAGAAATACACATAATGGTCTGTGTTTGGTGTAAAAAAAAAGAAAATACGGATGAACAAAAGAAAAATAAAAACACCCAGAATGCCGCCTCTCAGATCTGGTTAATTCTTTTTTTTTTTTTTAAAGATTTTATTTATTTGACACAGAGATCACAAAGTAGGCAGAGAGGCAGGCAGAGAGAGCGTGGGGCGGGGGGGGGGAAGCAGGCTCCCTGGACCATGACCTGAGGAAGGCAGAGGCTTTAACCCACTGAGCCACCCAGGTGCCCCAATTTGGTTAATTCTTATTAACATTTTGCTGTATATTCTTCCAGTGTTTCTGTCTTCATTTGCATAAAAACATACACGTATGTATTTGTGGAGTATACCATGTGCATTGCTTTATTTTTGTTTTTAAGATTTTATTTATTTATATGACAGAGAGAGACACAGCGAGAGAGGGAACACAGGCAGTGGGGAGTGGGTGAAGGAGAAGCAGGCCTCCTGCCTAGCAGGGAGCCTGACTCGGGGCTCGATCCTAGGACTCTGGGATCATGACCTGAGCCGAGGGCCGACTTAACCAACTGAGCCATCCAGGTGCCCCATGTGCATTGCTTTATAATGCAGTATCCTTTCTCTGCATCAGTACATGCAGATACACATCATTTCTCTTGGTGGCTACATGGTGTGGTTATATATTCATCCAACCAGTCCTCCTGGTGTTGGCCGTTCAGGCTGTTTTGAAGTCTTGGTAGTGTAAATCGTGCTGCAGAGAGTCTCTTCCCAGAAGTAGAATTTGCTGCTCAAAGTACAGGAACACATGTAATCCTGATCCTGGTCTTTAAAATCTTTAGGGCATAGGGGATGCCTGGGTGGCTCTGTTGGTTAAGTGTCTGCCTTCGGCTCAGGTCATGATCCCGGGGGTCCTGCGATTGAGGCCTGCATGGAGCTCCCTGCCCAGCAGAGAGTCTGTGTCTCCCTCTGCTCCTGCCCCCTGCTTGTGCATACATGCATTCTCTCCCTCTTTCTCTCTGTCTCTCTCTCTCATGCTCTCCCTCCCTCAAATAAAAATAAATAAAATAAAATCTCTGGGGCACAATATTTTGCCCCTTCCCCCAACATGAATAACAGGATTTATAAAATATCGGCCTTTATGCATTTACCTCTTTTCTCCTTGCATCAGCATCCACTTTGAGAGCAAGGACCATAACCAGGAGACAGGAAGGACTGGGTCCCTGACACTGAGGTACTGGGTTCTGTCGCAGGAATTATGGCTTCTAGTTTTGCTCCATGGCTGAGGCTATGGGGTACTTGTCATGGACTGTGGATTCTGGTTTTGTGGTTGCCTGCAGCAAAGTTGGGCGGGGACTTGGGCTGGCCAATTAGAAGAGGGAATGTTCCTTGACCCAGGACAGCAAGAGTGGGTGCTGGGTGTCAAGTCTTTCAGTGTCCAGGGACTGGGACCGCTTCCGTGTGGTGAGGTCTTTATCCTCGGGAACTCACAAAAGGCACCTCATTGAACTGGAGCTTCATTTTCCTCACCAACCACAGATATTGATCAGCTAGCTCTTTGGGGTATCTTGGCAAGAGGGTTTCAAAGGATCTTGGGCTTTCTGTCTAGTCCGGCCCCTGCCGTCAGCAGGCGAGGCAGGTGACTGAAGGCCTGAGGGGGGAAGTGACTCCGCAGGAATCTCTGTGAGAGAATTAACCTTGTTAAAGGGTAGAGGAGGGACTGAGCTGGGGGTGGGATTCAGACCGCAGGGGCCATCTAGACAGAGGGCAGCAGCTGCTTTCTCATCCTCCTATGCTGCCGGGGTCCTCCGCCTCCAGGGGTTTCCTGCAAAAAGCAAGCAATTGGGTTTGTCTTCCCAGCCCCGATCTCAGTATCTTGGGGACCCTGGGCAGTGGAGAGATCCTTGGGGAGCAGCTTTGGGTATCCTGTGGGTGTGCCCTCTTTTGAAAACCAGTCTAGCCAATGCGCTGGCACAGTCAGAAGGGGCTCTCTTTGACCTGACTTTACTTTCAGGGGCTTCTCATCCTTCCATTGAAAGGTCCCCTGGGACTTGGGTGCATGAACTTTTACTCCTGTAGGGCCTGTGCCGTATTAAATAGGTGCATATGCTGCATTATCTGCCATGATACATTGTTGTTGGTTTTAATGTCAAGGTGACATTGTAAGTTACTTGCTAACACTTCTGGAAGATACAACCTTTTGATCCAATGCCTTTGTGTCCATCTTGGCCTTCTGCCCTATCCCAGACTGCCGGTAGAGCTACAGAGAGGTACACTGGGGACAGTTGCTGGGATCAGAAATGCTATGTCATTTGTTCCTCGGCATGACTGTTTCTCATCTGCATTGAAAAGGCTTCAGTTCGAGCTGTGGCTGCTTATAAAACCTATATATTTATATGCTTCTCTCGTTCTCCGCCATTCTGGCCTTGGTGGGCAGCCGTGTGTTTGAACTGGGCAGATTGCCTTTCAAAATAATGGAGCTAAAGTATCCTGTTTGCTTGCCATTTTTCTCCCCCTTTTCATTTTTCCACCCACAGAATAATTGCAAGAGTGAATTAAGTCTTGTGTTTAAAATTAAAAAAAAAAAAAAAAGATTGGGAAAGAAAGCACACTGCAGCCCATGGAAAGACCAGCTATTGTTAGGAAGAGTAGCTTTTTGCACAGAATGCACTACAGACTCCAGTCTGTAACATTGATGAGGGTTCTGCTTTCCTGGTGAGATAAACTGCATATAGAATGGCAGGGCTTTCTTCAGCATGACACCTGGAGGTTTTGAGTCCCCGGTTAGCCAGTTAGTTTGGGTTTGGTTTGGGCATGGATGAGCAGGACCAGCTTATTCATGGGGCATTCAGAGTTTTTGTTGGCTGGGGAAAAAAGTTACAGGCATGTTTATAAAGTTACTTGAGTGTTCTCCGTCATTGGGCATTATCTTGAGAGCCACCCCCCCAACCCCCATTTGGGGCCCCTGAAAGGGCTTAGTGCAGTTTTTCCCATACTGTATCTGTGAAAGAGGCCTTCTTGTGGTTGAGAATGCGCCACATCAGCCCCCTCCCTCCTGGAGATTCCTGAAGATGATTTTGTGTTTTAAAGGCTCTGAGAAGTTCTGCAGCAAGTATTCCCAAACTTATTTATCCAGGGCTCTTTATTCCACTGAACATCATTGGGGAAATAACTTCCTTAAGCCATGAACAGGGAAAGAGGCAAGAAAGTGTCAGCTTAGGTTTATGTTTTTATGTTGCTGGGGTCCCCTTTGAGATTCCAGTTTTTATCATACTGGTTAAGGAGAGGTTGGTGACTCCTGTGTGGGGTTGCCTTTGTCAAGGGAGGTGCTTTCCAAAGGGAGACAGAGTGTGTTGTGGGCGCCATACTAGCACTTAAAGACCCATTTCTCTTAATCCTCTCAACTAGGTGAGCAAAGCAGGTCCAGAGAGATTTGGGTGTCTGGAGTCCTTGCTCCTGCTCTTGCCCCCACATGCCAGATAGCCTGGTGTCAAGGGCACTGCTCACTCAGGGTCTACCAGGAACCTCATGACCTTGCTGGTGGGCAGAAAACTATCCAAGAGAAATGCAGATAACTGTGGGTGTGTTTGAGCCTGGGGCTGCTGAGGGCAGGGGAAGGGCTGGGCTGCAGACAAGGAATGCTTTTTAAAACAAAAAAGGAAATGCTGGCTCAGAATGGAAAGGAAAGGAAGCAGCTTCCTGTTTCTTGTGCTGGCTTTTTGAAAGGAGGAGCTCTTTCTAGCCCCTTGGCTGATGGAGGCTTGGGTCTGCTGGGGCCCACTTCGGGGCCCCTGGCCATGCTGCTCTCATGCCACTGCCTGAGGTCTAGAACTAGAGGGCTAGTTTCACCCTTGTTCCTTTTCTCCAGATTACTGATCACATGAATGCATGGTTTCTGAAATGACTATCCGTGTTACAGAATGGGGATATCACAACAGCTGACTTTTACTGCGAGCTTACTCCATGCCTGGCGCCACTCTTGGGAGTTTGGGGTGCCGTTTACGCCCCCCAGCAACCTTGTGAGGAAGATCGTATTGTTATCCCCATTTTGCAGAGGAAGAAAGTGAGGTGCAGTGAGGTGAAGTGTTTTGCCTGGAGGCACACAGCTGAGGAGTGACCAAGCTGTGACTCCAACCCGGACAGTCTTACTGACCTGCTTATCCTGTCTGCCTTGCAGTTGCAAATAACTTTCTCTTCCCCCTGAAAAATCTGAATAATAATTTTTTAAGACTTCGGTGGCCTTTGTCTGGGATCCAGAGGGCAGCCCCAAAGCCTGGGCTGGGTCCTGGTGAGTTTTAGATAAAATGCCTGGGTTTGAGTTCATGTGTTTTGAAAACTCTAATATGGAAGTGTTCAACATGTACAAAAGTAGAGAGAATGATAGGATGAACCCCCACATAGCGATTCCCCCTTTTTCGGTAATAACCAGCTCTAGCCAGTCTTGGGTCATCTGTGGTGTTTGCCGTCTGAGTAAGCCTGGTTTTGGGGAGTGGTGGTGCTGGGTGGTTAGCCTTAAAGAAGCAGAGTGACCTGGTGAAGTCTTCTAGTCCAGCCCTCTGCCTCCGAGCAGAGTGGTATGTATCCCAGCAGGTGGGCAGAGTCTATATAAATTTTTTCCTATGACATGACCATCTCCATTTCCTCCGGAAGCTTTCCCTGGCTTCTGGCAGCCCACACGGTGCTGGGAGGCCATGCAACCAGCTAAGCCAAATCTCCCACCTGCCCTTGACACCTGTTCTCAGACAGTGAAGTCCAGGACTGGTATATTGGCTTCCTTAGCCGCACCGCCCTGCTGTGGGCCACCGGAGCCCACAGTCTCACTGGGGCAGTCCCCATTTCCAGTCCACCCATCTTCCTGGCTCTTCTCTTCTGTCTTTTCTCTTGCTTTATTCACATACCATGAGATGTGTGTATTTCAGCCCACATTTATTGAGCACCACTGAGTGCAGGCCCGGGAGGGGCAGTGGGTAAGGATGGGCAGACCCAGTTTCCAGGAGCCCCCAGCTTTCTTGCCCTTCAGGCTCCCTATCTCCTGGTTCTGCTCAGTCCTTCCTGATGTCTGGTCTTCCTGATCACCCTCTGACTTCTTTCCTCTGTGTTTTCTTGCCCCCAACAAAGGTAGTTTCCTTTGACATTTTGTTTTCTTTGCCTCTTGCTGTATACTCACAGGCCTTTCTCAGGTACCCTGACACTTTTTGCTAGCTGCTTCTGATCTGGATTGGCCTCCCAAACACAATCATCATCAGAAAAAGAATGGTCTTGAGCACTAAGGAGGACCTTGAGTGGTACACTGAGGACCTCAGGGTAGGCATGAGCTCTGGGGGCAGAAAGTCACATACATGTCGGGACTCTCCTCCTCGCTTCCTCTATGATTGGGGCAAGTTCTTTAGCTTGCTGAACCTCCGTTTCCTTGTTGGTTAAAGGGAAATAGGAATAGGTTTCTTTCGGACTTGTGTGAAGTGTTGCTGGGATACGTACGGAAGGTGTGTTGGATAGTGCCTGGTACTTAGAAGGGGTTCAGTACTTTCCTTTTAATTTATTTGACAGAGGGAGCGAGGGGCAGAGGGAGAGGGAGAAGCAGACTCCCCGCAGAGCAGGGATCCCGACTCGATCGAGTGGGACTCGATCCCAGGACCTCGGGATCATGACCTGAGCCAAAGGCAGACGCTCAACTGACTGAGCCATCCAGGGGCCCCTGGACTCAATACTTTTTAAACTCCTCTCAGCACTGTTCTAAAACACTTTTCCATGATTCTCTCTTCTCCTTTCCGTCGTTTTAATTGCTGCATGATATTCCATCCAGCGGACATGCCGTAATTTGCCAAAGCATTTCCCCTATTATTGGACATTTCGGTTGTTTCCAGATTTCTGCTATTATAAACAATGTGACTGTAATCGTCTTTGTACAGGCGCCTCTTTATTTTTGTTCCAGTTCTGAATTCATTTCCTTGGGATAATTCCCAGGAATGGAATTATTGGGTCAAAGAGCATGGGTCTTTTTCATGATGGGAGTTGCTAAACTCTTCTCCATTTTATGCTTTTTGAATGATAGCTCTCTTAAAAATCGTGCTCCTGGGTAAATATATTGTTTTTTCTTTTTCTTTTTTTCAATCTTCTTGGCTTCTGTTCTTCTCCCCCACTTTTTCCTTATTTTTAATTTTTGGCCTTGTTAAATCATCCCCCTCTTTTATTTAAAACAAAACAAAACAACCCAGGTATAGTTGACAAGTAAAATTGTAAGGTATTTAAGTTGTGGAACTATTTCTCCATCCTGAATTTGCTGTTTATTGCTCTCTTCTGCTGATTCATTCAGTGACTGTTGAGCATCTCCTATGTGCCAGGCACTGTTTTAGGCCCTAAAAAGAAGCAGCCAGAATGGAGCGGTTTCCTTCAGGGCAAAGAAAAAGATCAAAGCCAGCAGAGAGGGGAGGGGGCCAGGGAGAAAGGAGCCTGGAAGTCGGTGAGAGTGATAGGGGTAGAGAGAAGGTTACTGCTTTAACTTGGGTGGCCAGAAAAGGCTACCTTCCCAGAGGTGACGTTTTGAGCCGAGGCTTGGCAGATGAGAAAGCAGCAGCCTTGTGAAAACCTGGGTGAAGTATTCCATGGGGAGGGACCAACTTGTGCAAGAGCCCTGAGGCAGAAATGAGCCTAGTGTTTTCAAAGATGGGAAAGGGGGCCCGTGTGCCTAGAGAGGTCCATGGGATGTGGTGGCCCATGAGGACCCTGGTTGGCTATGAGTGATGCGTCATGCAGTCAGGGATGTAAGCAAGAGTTTGGGACCATTTCTCTAGAGTTGGGCCATGGTAAAGAAGTCCTGTACTAACTCAGCGGGTGGGTGTTGCCCCCATTTAGCGCCAGGGCCGGTTCTGGGATATCAGAGTAAGTAAGTAAGTCGGCTTCACAGATGAGTTTGTAGATGAGTAAACCGCTAGAAGGTGCTGGTGAGGGTGTGAATGAAAGCCGGTTGGGCTGCACAGTGACTCATCTGTACATCCTGAGGTGTGCAGGGACTTGGGAAGTGTTTCTTGATTTGAACCAAGCTGTGCTCTGTGCCATCAGCCTTCACCATGCTCACTGAAACTCTGTTCTCTCCTGTAAGGCCTGGCAGCCACAGCCTGCTGAGTTGTTGGGGGGTGGGGAGGAGCCTGGGCCTCTTGCAGGGGAGGGGCCCTGAGAACTGAGGTTGCCAACTCAGTTGTGGAAGAAGTGGGGCTGCTGATACCAGGTATGAGTATCTAGGTGCCACTTATGGGAAACGAGGCTGAGAAATAGATATGGGAAACCCCCTTCTTGCTGAACAGCTCTGCCTGGCCCTGTCCTGCCCAGATCAGGGACTCTGACTTGTGAGACTTTTTGGGAATATAGACTAGAGGACACTGCTTTTTAAGGTTTTCTTCCCTTAGCGTAGAGCAAAGAGATCCAGGTGGAGGGGGCAGTGTGGTCTGAACAGATGGTTCGAGGTCAGATGCCTCAGGGCAGCCCAGGCTTTGACCCCGTGGCAGTTCTAGGAACTGGGCCTGTGGAAGCTGTTGGCTGCCATTTTGTTTTGGATGACTCGAAAGCTATAGGGTGTTCTGATAGCATTGAGTTGGGGGTCAGCGTTAACCAGCCCTTTGGGTTTCTAGTCTATGAGTTTATTGTCAAATGGGAAAGGAAGGCCAGATCTTAGGAATATGGTATCTTGGGCTCCCTGTGTCTCCCTCCCTCCGTGATAGCTAACCAGAGGTAGACTGGCATGACTTTAACAGATCAGGCTTTTTACAGACGTTCTCTTGGTTAATTCTGCAGTGATGATAACCTTACTAGCCCACTTTGTGATGAGGAAATAAGGCCCAAAGTCACACCGTAATTGGTGGAGCTGGGGTTGAAATCTAGAATTGTCTGAGTTCACATTCCTATTCATTTCTCCACACCCCTCAGAAATCTGCTTGGCCTTGGGTAGTGTCTGAACGGAAAGGACAGAAGGCTTTGGTAATGCTAGGTGTTTTGGAAGAACTAATGCTAGGTGGAAAAAGGTTTGAAAAATCTCTCCTTTCCCACACCTGTTTGAAAAGAAGTCAAGATGACCCAAGTGTTGGGAGTCCAGATTAGCAGGTGACCATTTGCCACAGAAAGAAGGCCCAGTGGGAGGTGGATGGCTCCTGGGGGGTGGGGGGAGCATCCTTGTGTGGGGGAGGCTGGGGAGAGAGCTGGTGCAGAGCTAAGGCTCTTATCTGACTCCATCTCAAAGAACTTGACTTTTGTTTCCAAGCGTTCGTGTTAGAAAGGTGACATAGTGGTTTCACTTGGGCCTGGAGCAGGCACAGTTGTATCTCATGCTGGTGGTGAATTTTAGGAGAAAGAAGGTAAGTATCTAGGGAGATTCCCTTTGGCGGCCCTGACGCAACCTGGCCCAGGGGACAGAACAGGGCGAGGAAGAATCCATCAGCGAATGGAAACTTGTCTCTTCAGGGGACAGGAAACTTTTTCTGTGTGGTTGGTCTGGTGGTTTACAAAGAGAGGTGAGCAGCAGAGACAAAGCCCTGGGCCGGTCTTGCAACGGCATCTTTGACAATTTTGAGAGGTTTAGGAAGTAGTTAAAAAAAAAAAAAAAAAAAAAAAAAGTAAAAAGAAACCAAAGACCAAAGATGTCATCTCGTCCCCATACCTGCAAGCGTCCAGCCACGTGGGCTGCGATTTGCCACGTGACTAGTGGAACCGGGTTCGTTCGTATCCGTCCCCACCTTTGGTCCCTAAACCAGAGGGGGCTTCTGACCATTCTTAGAAAGAGACTTAGGTGGCCTCAGATGACAGACCTTGTCTCGGGCATCTTCCAGCTTAAACTAAACTTCCTCTCAGGCCCTGTTTGGGTTTAAGCAGTTTCCTGGTCTGGAAGGATCGATCTGTTTTCTTAGCACCCTGCTCGTCAAAAGCCCCACTCCCACTTGTCACAGCTAACTGGCCTTCATCACCCTGTGGCTGCCAGACTAGGCTGGGCTTGCGTTCTGAGAGTCACACTTGCTGTTCTCCTGAGGAAGTGGAGAGGGAGTGGGCTCCTGGGGTCCACTGTCTGGGCTGGGCACTCCTGCCCCCTCTTCCCCATTTTGATAACAGGGTGGATTGGCTCTCTCTCCTTTTTTTTTTTTAAAGCAAATTCTGTCCCTGACATGGTGTTCGAGCTCATGACCCCAAGATCAAGACTCACATGCTCTACTGACTGAGCCAGCCAGGTGCCCCCACAGGGGGATTCTTTGTCTTGTTCTAGAAAGCTCTGCTGGCCCATATGGAGCTGCTCCTGTATTTAGTTAAAAGGCCAAGAGTGTGAGCAGCTTCTTGTAGGTCCAAGCCCAGATTCTGGGCACTTGATGGTCCAAGTTCAAGCTCCACTCCCTGCCTGGCTAGCTGTGCATCTTTGGGCAAGTTGCATAACCTGTCTGAGCAAGAGTTTCCTCATCTGTAAAATGGGGATTGTAATAGGATTGTTCCTCCTAGAAAGTGAGAAGAGTGGTAGAAGGTAGGATGCTGGGCGCAGAGTAAGAATCTTTTTATATTTGTTTTTTCAACAAGCATTTAATTAGTGGGTGGTTCTCCCACTGTGGCACTGTTCTAAATTTGGAATAACAGTTAACAAAATGGACCAAGCATCAGCTTTGTAGAACTTTGGTTTTGGTGTTGGAAGATGGTAAGGTAGTAAGTAAAATAGATTGGGAAATTGTGATTGTGCTGTGGAAACAGGGCAGGGAAGAACACCAGGGGCAAGGGGTGGTGTAATTTTTTTTCCCTTTTTGAGATTTTATCTACTTAGAGCGAGCATGGAGGGGAGGAGCTGAGGTCAGAGGGATAAGCCAACTCCGTGCAGAGTCGATCAAGCCAGCCAGAGTCCGATCAAGCCTGACTCAGGGGCTTGAGCCCACGACCCCAAGATCATGACCTGACCTGAAACCATGAGTCCGACGCTTAACCAGTGGGACCATCCAGGTGCCCCAGGGGGTGGTATCATTTCAGCGACAGGTCAGGATGGCTTTGTAGAGAAGGTTTTATTTGAATAAAGACCTCAGAAGGGTAGAGAGAGATACTACAGCTGGGAAAGAGCTCTGGAAGCTGAGTGCCAGGGCAGAGGCCCAGGAGAGTGAGTTGGGCGACTCTCAGTGAGGTGCCGTGCTCGGGGGGAGCCCGGGGCCCCGGCAGCGCGGAGGAAGGAGGGATGAGAACTGAAGGCCGTGAGGGGTGCCAGAACCACAGATGGCCCTTTAGCGGCCTGACGTCTGCCCTGTAGAATCCTCTAGGGATTTTGAAACTAGCCCTTATTTTTTACTACAAAATGGAATTTGGGTATAGTATACGCACTAAGCCTGTTCCCCAGAGCTCTGTTGCTGACCTTCTGGAAGGGTACTGGGAAGCGGGTCAAGTTTCTGACCATGAGGGTGGTCAAGTGGCGGCCGCCTGTGTTCATCCCACCAGCCTCCACAGAGCCCCCAGGAGAGTGGATCGTGCTGCTTTTCGGTAACACCAGGACAATAGACATCCCTCCAAGGGAGTTTATTCTAAGGCAGTTACTCTGTGGAAAACAAATGAAACATTTATGAGGTTATGTGCATTATCTGTAATACAAAAAAAAAACAAACAGCAAAACCGATGTGTTGCGCCGAGGTGATAGTTAGACATACCTCAGTAGGGCACGCAATGGGTTATTACATGTACAGCTGTTCTTAGGAAGACGGGGCGGCGACACGACTGTATTTATGATATCACATTAAGTGGAAATATACAGAATGCAGAATTGCATGTGTGCAGCATTTGTAGTTATATAAATACCTAAAAATATATCTGCCTGTGGAAAAATCTAGAAGAGAAATGCATTGTGTGTTGGGGGGAACTGCTCTTGGAAGAACTCCTTTATTATCGTTGCTGTTTTCGTTCACTCATTTATTAGGGTAGTGAATGTTCTGGGTCCTGGCACCCTTGAGGTGTGAGCTTGGGCTCAGCCACGGTGGCAGACCTGACCTGAGCCCCCTGGTCCCACTTGGCTCATACACCTTCCCTTCTCAGTGCCCTGGGATGCGAGGCTAGCAATATGAGCAAAGCAGAGCAGAGCTCAAACCTGCAGGAATAAAATGAGGCTTGGTCCTCAAGCTTTTCCCCAGGCTGTTCAAGCCTTTGTTGAGCCAGTCCTGGATTCGGCTGAGAAGCAGAGAAGTTTCCAGAGCCGCCACCCGTCCTGTGGTTGCAGAGCCTGCCTGGCACTGAGAAGGCTTCCTGGGTTTTGGCTGCCCGGCCTGAGCCATGCTGGGGGTCCCCAGGCAGCGCCCCTGTTCTTGTGACTGTGAGGCCACCGGTGTGAGGGGCTGTTCCAGAAAGGAGAACTGTTGTGGGCTCTGTCTCTAGGAGCCAGACACTCATGCGGTTGGTAGACCTTGCCTGTGGGACGTGGTGCCGGGAAGCTGGTGGTTGGCTCAGAGAGACTCTTGTATTTGGAAATGTTGGACAACCACTTAACAGTGCTTACTGCCCACAGTCTGAGTAAAGTGTTCTGTGTGTTTGGATGGTGGATGGGGAGGGGGTGAGGATGACGTTTATGACAAAAGCAAACACTGATTGAATGCTCTTGATTCTGGGTTCTTGCCTGGGACCCAGAATGCCACACCCCACCCGTCTTTCCAACCACCCTGGGAGCCTGGTGAGTTCTCACCACCATTGCACGGGAGGGAACTGAGGCCCAGAGAGGTGGGTTAGCCTCCTGATGCCAGACGGATGGGGAAAAAGGGGAGAACTGCGTTAGGATCTGGCTGACAGCAGAGCCCCACCTTTGCATTTTCTATGTCACTGCATACTTTGGCTCCACAGAGACAGGTGTCACCCGTGGAGCCCACTCTGCCTCCCGCTTCCGGTCTCTGTCCGCCCCTCCCAGAATGCCTTCGTCTTTCCCCTTGGCGGCCCTTCCACTCGGCATACCGCATGCTTCCAGGACAGCCTTCGGTAAGAAGTGTGATGAGAGCCCTTCTGCGATACAGGAAGGATTTCCTTTGTCTTTAAGGACAAAGACTGTGTGTGACCTCTTCATCCAGAAGTCTGAGGGCCTAGTACAGCACTTGGCACACCGTTTAAGTGCTGAGTAATTAAATGAGGATGTATTATAATCTGTGCTAGATTAACTTCCACCACATTCCCAAAGAAATAATGTGCCTCAAAATAATAATAATAATAATAATAATAATAATGTGCATCAATGCAGAATGCCCTCCAGTGTAGAAGTTGGGAAAACGGCCTCTTGAATCAGACCCAGACAGCCTGGGTTTGAATTGTGCCTGTGCCGCTGCCTGCTCCTAATCTTGGTGAAGCTGTTATTTCTCTGGGTGTCAGTTTCCCTGTCTGTACAACGGGGCCAGTCATGGTACGGTTTGGGCTGCTGTGAGGCTTAAATGCGAAATGTGGGAAGCATGTAGAGCAGAGCTTTGCCACAGTAAGCACATGATGAACACGAATTATCATTCTTTGCCCTTCCTGTTATTACTGTCCCACGCAAGGTTAAGGAGAGCTGGACTTCTAGGGAGACTCCCCACATCCCAGGTATGGATTCTTACCCCACCTGTGGCTGCAGAGTGAAGGCTGAGGACCGCCCCCATGGTTCTCCGCCCCAGTCCCAGGGCTCTGCTGGTGGAGTGGGTGTGAAGCTTATTCACCACAGGTGGGGGTGAGGGGGGGGCAGCCAGGCCTTAGTCCTAGCTGTGTCACTCTGAGCCTGGATAGGCCCGCTCAGCTTCAGGGAGCCCAGTTCCTAACCTGGGAGGTGAGGACAGTCATCACTACTTTATGGGATCATCATTGGGATGTTGAGAATAGGACCTGTGCTATAAGACTCGGGGCATTGCAGGCTCTCAGCCCGTGTCCTTCTCTCATCCTGGAGGGCCACCCTCAAACCTGGATGAGTCCCCCGAGTCCTGTAGCAATGAGGAGACCATGCGTGCATCCCCCAGGCTCTGTGCCAGCAAATGAAATTAGAATGGACAGGTGTGTGGGCTGTAGGTACAGCACTGAATCTGAGCCCACCTTTCCCCTTCACCCTGCTGCTTTGTCTCTGCTCTTCTTTTTGTTCCTTCTGAGGCAGGTGCAGCAAGGTAAGGAAGGTGTCCCCCCAGTGAGGTGACAGAAAGGCCACTGGGAGCCTCCCTGGCCCTCTCCCTGCTCAGACCCCAGGCCCTTCCTACCCCATCAAGCACCATTGGCTTCTTGGGGGTGGCAGACACTTTGATCGAGGTCCAGGCTTCCCTTCAGAGGTGGTTCCCCCCCACTCTCAAGGCTTTTCTCTGCAGGACAGCTGCCCCTGCCAGCGAGGGTGGTGGGCATCGTGGAGAGGAATCTGGAGAATTCTTTGGTGTGTGTGTGCACACGCGTGCCTGTGTGTGGGTAAGTCTGAATGTAAAGAGGATCTCAGGGGGCGCCTGGGTGGCCCAGTCGTTAAGTGTCTGCCTTTGGCTCAGGTCATGATCCCGGCATCCTAGGATCAAGTCCCACATCAGGCTCTCTGCTTGCCAGGAGGCTTGCTTCTCCCTCTCCCACCCCCCACGTTTGTTCATGTTCCCTCTCACCGTGTCTCCCTCTGTCAAATAATTAAATAAAATTTTCAAAAAAAAAAAAAAAAAAAAAGAAGGATCTTGATGAAGCTGAGAGAGATAGCTAATGTGGAAGAGTTCCTTTAAAAATGTAAGTCAGCTCACGTCAGCTCGCAGCCAAGATCTGTTCAGTGACTCCCAGTCCACTTGGCGTAAAAGCCAAAGTTAAGGCGAGGGTTTCTCCTCCTTTCCATTCTGCCCCAACCCCATTGGCCTCCTTCCTGTTTCTTGAAGATACCAGGCATCCCACCTTGGAGCCTTAGCCCCTCTTGGAATGTTCTTCCCTCAGGTACCCAACAAGGCCTGCTGCCCCTCCTGAATGAGTGAGGTCTTCTCTGACTTTCTCTGGATGAAAGCCCACCCTCCCTGTTGTCTCACCCCCTTGGGCTTTGGACACCCCCCCCCAAACATTCTGCCACCCATATGTGCCCTGTGGTGTTACTTGTGTGTACTGTCTCTTTCCTCACTAGAATGAGAGCTCTAGAAGGGGAGGGATTTATATCTGTTTTAGTCTTCATTGATCCTTGGTACCTCAACAGAGCGGACTCTTCAGTAGAATTCAAATGAATAGAAGAAAGAAGAAAGTCAGTGGTCAAATAGCCAATGCCTGGTGCGGTTTGACTGTCGGAGTCCCAGGGGACCCACTGAGTAATCTTCTGGTTTTGGAAAATTGGAGTCATTATGACCCCAGTCAAGCCTCCAGTGGGTCTGGGTGAGAACCTTATCTTAGATGTGTGTGTGTATGTATGTGTGTGCGCGTGCTCTTCTGTGTCTCCCGGGATGGTTCTGGGCACGTCCCAGGCTTTGGAGACTAAGTCTGTGACTCTGTGCTACAGATATAAGGCGCTCCTTTACTTAGGTTCTCAGCATGTAAGTTCAATATAGTTCTGTGTGTAGGCACTGGGAATTTGGGTTGACCAATGAGGATTTAAAAAGAAATTGGCCCCAAAGATGTTAATTGCAGTGGTGTTTATACTGACAAAGATTGTGAGTAACCTAAATATCCGGTATCCTAAACATACAACCTTGGGATGTTACATAGCTTACCCCGTAGTGCATATAGATCTGTTGGCCTTTAAAAATGCCAGAAACTGGGGTGCCTGGGTGGCTCAGTCATGGGCGTCTGCCTTTGGCTCAAGTCATGATCCTGGGATCCTGGGATCGAGCCTGGCTTCGGGCTCCCATTCCCCCTGCTTGTGTTCCCTCTTTCACCATGTCTCTCTGTCAAATAAATCTTAAAAAAAAAAAAATGCCAGAAACTTGCCAAAAATGTTACTACTTACTAAAGTGTTCTTAATATACCGTTAATAGAAAAAAATGGGTTACTAAATGGGATGACATCAGTTAATTATTAAAAATGAAATACGTGGAGGTCATGCATAGTGCTTGTTAGTGGTGGGTGGCTTGTCCCTAAGCTGGAGAATAATAGTTAACTTACTTCCTTCTTGGTGCTTTTCTTTCCCAGTTTTTCTTCCATAAGTATGCATTTCTCATGAATTAGGAAAAAAGGTCATGTTATAAATGTAAAAATATTTTGGTTGGGTTTTCATGTACTTTAAAACGTGACAGACATTTCTCGTGTTTTATTTTTTATGCCTATTGTAGTGTTTTATTTATTTATTTATTTAAAAGATTTGTTTCTATTTGACAGAGAGCAATCACAAGTAGGCAGAGAGGCAGGCGGGGGTTGGGGGGGGGAAGCAGCCTCCCTGCTGAGCAGAGAGCCCAATGCAGGGCTTGATTCGAGGACCCCGAGACCATGATCTGAGCTGAAGGCAGAGGTTTAACCCACTGAGCCACCCAGGCACCCCTGCCTATTGTAATGTTTTAACCATATGATTACCCAGACCTTGTCCCCACCTGAATGTGAATATCTGCTCGCTCATATGATGTGGCTTGAGTCGACAGATCAAAAAATAGATTTTTTTTTTTCAAATGTGTGAATTAGAAGCTTGAGAATGAGGAGGGATAAAATGGAAAATTCACAGAGCAACCCGTTATGGGTTCTTTGACGTGAAATTATGTGTTCTTAAAAATTATCTAAGCCCAGGAAAGAGAACGTTAGATCCTATCAGCTCACTTACGAGTGACATAGAAATAACAGGCAAGTGCTTTTCCTCTGTGACTCTCTGTGCCGTTTCATTCTGAGATTATTCGACCGAGCTTCTAGATGGAAACTCTGGTTGAGGAACCATTTAAAAGCCTGAGGCGCTTTGGAAAGGCTGTGGTGTGCGGCCCAAACCCCTTTCAGAGTTTACGCCCCCATCCCAGCTGCTAGCAGTGATGGCTGTGGACAGCTAACAGCTGCGTCCCTCCCGGGATTGGCCCTCAGCTAAAGGAAGGTTCCTCTCTTTCGATGGGGTACCGAGGCTGACCCCTTGCCTCCGTTTGGGACACCTCAAGGGGCTGTCCCAGCTCAGAGTTCTGTGTGGTAGAGTTCTAGCCCAGCTGCCCCTCTGCCCAGGCCTGCTTACCTCACTGGTGTGGACTGCTTTCTTCAGGCCCACCTCCACATCAGAGTCTACTTCTAGGGAAACCCTCCCTCAGACCCTGATTTTCCAGGGAGGAGGTTGTGGAGAAGAAAGTGGGACCGCCTTTCCAAGTCTGGCTCTCCTGACTGACATGAGAAAGAAGGGAGCTTGGCTGTCAGAGTTGCAGTCTGGTGTCTCCTTGTCCTCTTACTCCATTCAGAAAGAGTGGCTTTGATTCTTTTTTTTTTTTTCATAAGATTTTATTTTAGGGATGGAGAGAGAGAGAGTGAGAGAGAGAGAGAGAGACAGGCAGAGAGCCAGCACAAGACGGAGGAGGAGCAGAGGGAGAGGGACAAGCAGACTCCACGCTGAGCGCAGAGCCCAGTGCAGGGCCTGATCCTGGGACAGAGCCGCCCAGGTGCCTCTAAGTGGCTCTGATTCTTGAGGTCCTCAGTAAACCCAAAGGCTGCAGATGCTGGCCTGCCTGCCTCCCTCCAGCTGTGTCTGCCCCCATCTCCCCACAACTTGCGCTGGCGCTGGCCCTGACCGTTGGGGACAGGCTACCTGCCACAAGGGTTTGTGGGGCTGGACCTGAAAGGTCTTCGCCTGTGCCCAGGCAGATCTATCATTCTCCTGAGGCCAGAAGCTTTGGTGGCCCTTTGCTTGCTGCTCTCTGAGCTCCAGGTTTTACCGCAACTCTAACAAACTCAAAATAGTACCAGACCGGGTGACCTTTTGTTAATAAGTGGTTGGACAAGCGGAGGGCGGTCGTAGCTCCTTAGCGTTTGGTTGGGAGTCTCTCCTCGTGCCTGCAGGACAGACAGAGCTGCAGTTCTCCAGTATCACACCTTGCCTGCCAGTCCAGTGAGTCTAGTGAAGCCAAGCTCTTCTCTGGCGGCTCCTCCTCATCCTTTGAATCTCAGCGAGTAGCCACATGGAACTGTGATCTCCCCTGGGCCCCGCTGCTGTTTCAGGCCTTCAAGCTTCCTCTCCCTGGAATGCCTGGAATTCCCCCTGGTCTCAGTGGATGGCCTCTCTCATCTGTTTCCTTTCTCTTTCCTGACCTATCTCCCCAGTGGGGAATGTGCTGGGCCCTGGGCCCTGAGCATCTTGGTTTTTTTTTTTTTTTGGAGACTTCCCTTGTCTTTGTTCCTTTGTGGCCCCCTGCCCTGTGAATGCTGGAAACTTCTCTCCTGCCCTTTCCTCAATGTGTTGGCGTGGCACATTTCCTAGCCGCCCCTCTGACCTCCAGACTTGCTCTTGCAAACCTATCAGGAAAGGCATTTTGAGCATGTGTTCCCAGCGTGGGTATTTTCACCTATAAATTATGCACACATACTGTTGTGCCTACTGTATCATGTACATAAAATAATACCTACGTCCCTACAAATAGGCTTCTGAGAGGAGGAGATAAGGGAAGTTCTCTTTTCCTTTTGCGGGGTTGGGGGGGTGCCCTCTGAACTAGAATTCCTGAATTGAGCACTAGCTGGGGGAGTGTCAGGGATCCTATTTCCCTTTGCCCTCTCAGTGCCTGGTACAGATCAGGTGGACTTAGCTTCTTGGAGGGAAGTTCGTGTTTGGGTATGAGAAACATTTGCGAGGAAGCAGATGGCTCAGGGAAGTGTGGGTGTTCTGATGGTCTGGGTCAGTCTTAATGTGGGGGGGGCTGTGGGGAGCCGTCCCCCCCGGAGGTTTATATCCTGTTCACAACTTTCAGAGGGTGGTAATAACGCCACTAACACTTTCATTTATTTGGCAAACATTTACTGAGTACCTAATGTATGCCAGACGGCAGTAGCATGAATTAGTGGTATAGAGAAAGATATCACCTCAACCAGGAGGTTCCCAGTTCCTGTCCAGCGAGATGGGGAGGCACCCGAAGGTATGTGGGGTAGCTGTGAGTGTGAGGGGGTTGGAGGTGAAAAGTGACTTCTTCTGAGGAGGTGTTTTTTTTTTTTTTTCCTGAGGAGGTGGTTCTTGACTGAGCCTTGAACCTTCCCAGTCAGAAGGGCACTGAGAATATTCCAAGCCCAGGCAGAGGGTGGGTATCTTGGGAGCTGTGTGTGGTGGATGGCTGTGGTAGGGCACCAGGAACGTACCTCACATCTTTAAAAAAAAAAAAAAAAAAGTCTCTCATTCTCAAGATCTTTGGAGGAGTTTATGTGACTAAGGCCCTGTACCAGCACTCCCCTCCCTGTGCGACTTAAGGATTTATCCCCACTTTTACAGATGTGGAGACATCCCACAGAGGTTCAGGAGGGCTAGTGGCCGGGCCTCGATCAGAACCCCTCCCCATGCCCAGCCCACCTCCCTAGCCCTGCGGCCTCGTCCCTGTCTGCTGGAGGGACTGGCTTGGCTTTCACAGGAAGGGAAGTGAGAGAGGGTCTGCTGCTCCCTTGGGCCATTGCAGAGATGGCTCTCTATCAGGGGGGTAAGGGTGCCAGGTCCCCTGGGACACAAGGCCTTTTCACCTAGGCTGTCATCCTGGCTTGGCGTCAGCATGGAGGTCACCAGGGCCCTTGGTCTGGAGCCGCGGCAGAGAGGACAAGATCCTGGGGGAATCCTGGGCTCTTGATTTGAGACTCCTGGGGAAGTGCTCCGCCCTTCAGGGTGTGGGAAGGAGTGGGAAGTCACAGGCCGGATTGGCCCCTTGCGGGCAGAGTAGATTTAGAGGAAGTCTAGACCCCTGCTAGAGGGCAAGTTCCTGTGGATGGGGCTATGTCTTGCTCAATGGGCCAGAACGCTCTGTTTGCCACTTGCTAGCCCTATAACTTTGGATAGGTTGCCCCCAAAGCCTTGACTTCCTCCTCTGTAAAATGGGATACCAGCCGACTTTCTCCGTAGGACCGCCGTGAGGCTTCGAGGTGCCTCGTGGGTTAAATTCAGCCATCTGGTAAATGTTCTCCATGTACTAGCTTCGTCTTTACCTTCCATGCTCCCCGTGTGCCCGGCTCACGCTGGGATGCTGTGTGTTGAAAAGAACACATGAACTTGGGTTCGTTAGCATCTATTAAATAAGGAAGTATTAAAATCTGGATTGTTGTTTCTGGCTTCCAAGAAATGAAACCGGCGCAGTTTAAGAAAGCGTCCAGTTTTCTTAGACTCCCTGTGGCTCTGAGGTTTTATGATGCTCCTGCACAGCCCTTGAGGATTTTCTTCCGCATAAACACACCGACGAGGGTGGTGGTTTCCAACCCGAGTCTGGTTTGGCTCCTGGTGCCTAGCCACTGGCCTGGGTCTGGGATCTAAGGCTGTCGAGCAGGTAGGTGTGGAGCCTGGCCGCTGGCATGGAGACACTAGGGTAAGTGCTTTCTTCCCCCAGATGTGGTTATGACTGCAGAGCGGCCAGAATGTGGAACTCGTCCCGTGGGTTTGCTGGGCGGTGGTTTGCCAGGCAGCGGTTAGCCGGGAGGATGCCTACCGAGGACGCAGGAGTGGCCGGCCACGCAGCAGACGGTGCCTGGAGGGTCAGAATGGGAGCCCTGGAGCCCGCCTCCCTGTCTTATCTGTCCTTCTCTGAGGTACACTCCTGGTGCCCACAGGCTGGAGGCAGCAGCCCAGGGGATGTGGGGGCAGGGAGGCTCCAGACATGGGGGCTCCAACCTTGACTGTGTGTTTGACTCCCACCACGGGGACTTAAGGAGACCCCCACTCCATTCTCCCTGTCTAAGCTGTGACCAGGGTCGGGGAAGGGCTGCAGGAGGGTTTGACCAGGCCGGGCAGGTGGTCCTTGGCTTTGAGCAGCCGGGGCTCCCCTGGTTGAGAGAGTTAAAGGTGGAGAACGCTGGCCTGCACCTGGAGGCTTGGCTTCTCTTCCTGTCCGCTACTCACTTGCTGTGTGACCACAGATGGGCCACTCAGATCCTCTGGGCTGCAGCTTCTTCAGCTGCAAAATGGGGAAACTGGCCCCCTGGGTACTTTCCCGATCTATGATGCCAAAACACCCTGGAGGATTGCCAGGGACTGTTCTTTTTTTTTTTTTTTTTTTTTTAAGATCGGCAATTCGTGCATGTGGTAAAAGATACTGAGAATTATAAAAGGATATAGGGTCAAAGCAGACCTCACTCATACTGTACCCCTCGGCCCCCCCGCCCCCCAGTTTCATTTATTGGAGGCATTTACTTTGAAGTTTTAGAGATTTTCTGTGCATATGCACCCATCCTTAAAATTTTTTATTTGTGGAATATCGTGTACTCAAAAGCATGTATAAAACGTATGTGCAGTTTGATAAACTGAACACCTGTGTACTTACAAGTCACATTGAGAAGTAAGAGGATTCCCAGCACCTTAGGCAGGAATCATCCCCTTCACTGTGTTCCTCATACTGTTTACTCGCGAGCCCGTGCCGTTTGTGCTCTTCTGTACTTCCTTCTGCTCCTGTTCGACCTGGAGATCCGCTTACATCAGGACACGCAGAGCTAGTGGTCTTCTTCTTCTTCTTCTTTTTTTTTTTTTAAAGATTTTTATTTATTTATTTGACAGAGAGAGAGATCACAAGTAGGTAGAGAGGCAGGTAGAGAGAGAGGAAGGGAAGCAGGCTCCCCGCTGAGCAGAGAGCCTGATGCGGGATCGATCCCAGGACCCTGGGATCATGACCTGAGCTGAAGGCAGAGGCTTTAACCCACTGAACCACCCAGGCACCCCGGTCTTGTCTAATTAATAGCCGCGTAACATTTCCTCTCTACGATGTGCCATTACACACATACACACACACACACACACACACACACACACACACACACACACACACACACACACACATATATGTTAACAATCCCATCTTGCTGCATAAAAGGGTGTTTCCACTCTTTTGTCATTGCCAACAATGCTGCAGTCATTTTTCTGGCTTCCAGGAACCGCCATTAGTTAAAATATGCTGTAAGAGGCCTTATTGCATCAGCCTCCCTGACCTGCCAGTCATTTCTAGAACAAACATGGAATCGCTCTGGCAGGAAGCCCTGCATGGCTCTGGGGTCCTCGTGCATGGATGTTCTGGGCCACTCACCTAGAACCAGCGCTGCCTGTCCTATGCTGCCCTTTCCCCCAGCGCCCCTCAGGGCCAGGTCTTGGGGAGTGGAATCTCCAGTTGGGTGTGTGCTGCAGTTGCTGGGGAGAAGCATGGATGGGAACACAGCTGCAGGCTTCCCTCCAGGCAGAAAAGTTCCTTTTCTTTCGATTATGCAATGTTCCAGCGAGGGGCCTGGGTCTGCTCTTCTGCTTTTCTTCATCGTTCTGCAGACAGGAATGAGGCAGGGGGGCTGCATCGGGTGCTCCAGCCCAGGCCAGTGTGTTTTTGAACTGCTCCTCCTCATGTTTCCTTTCCTGCTTTATCTGCCTCTTCCTCATGTCCTCTTTTCCTTTTTGTCCTTCCTTTTGTCTTTCTTCATCCCCATACTGACTCACCCTTTGAACTCAAATCCACAGGAAGCTGGCTGATTCTTGCATTCCTGTGTGCAAAAGTTCTGGCTGTTCTCTCCTTTCTATCTGGTTCTTAATGTGCACAGTCCCGGGGCACCTGGGGGACTCAGTCGGTTGAGCATCCAACTCTTGATTTCTGCTCAGGACATGATCTCAGGTCATGAGATGGAGCCCGGCGTCAGGCTCTGTACTGGGCGTGGAATCTGCTTAAGGTTCTCTCTCTCTCTCTCTCTCCCCCTCTTCTCACCCCTCCCTCTTTTTAAAAAAATAAAAAGAGAGAGAGAGAGAGATGAATTAGAACAGCCCTTGGCATAGAAATTGTGGGGTGGTGTGCGCTGAGGACTGAGGCCAGTGAATGGGCGACATCTGGGTCTTGGCGGTTCTTCTTGCTTCTTCTTTCTCCTTTTGAGCGGATCTTCTGCCGCTGGTCTCTTTACTTCCTCCTTCAGGGTTTGTGGCTGTGACACGGGGAGGAGAGACCTGTCCAGGAGGTCACCAGCAGGCAACAATGGAGATGACAGCGTCCGGATCTGGAAGGGCGAGGGGCTGGGAAGTGGTGGAGTTCTCAGGGGGAAGGGGAGGCGCAGGCACCTTTTCAAAGTGACCTTGGTCCTTGGGTTCACCAGTCTGGGCAGAAAGGTGATGACCGAGAAGCTTGTCAGGGTTGTTTTGGAGAGGCCAGCATTTTTGGATTTGGGAGTGTGCTTGAACCTGTGTGCGCAGAAGGCCAGAAAGCGCTCAGTGAGTGTGTGGGCTCCTGAATCAGGCCGCCTGGGTCTATCCAGGCTTTCTTTACCCTTTGTCGGCGCACTGGAGGGACCTTATAAAAACTACTGCACCTCAGTTTCCGGCTCCGTGAAATGGGGCTGTTGAAGCACGAAATGAGATCATCCTTCTAGTGTTAAGCACGTAGTTTATGCTATAATGCTATATAAATGTTAGCAGTTACTACTGTCTTTTAGGCGGTTTCCGAACATTTCTGGCAGAGCAGTCCTTGTTTTTCCCCTGCTAGTGAACCGTGTGGAAGTGCTCTAGGACGCACTGCACAACTCTTAGGCGAAATCGAGTTGTACCAGTTGGTTCTACCTTTGTGCCTGGTACTTGGACAGTTCTTATTAAAACTGAAACTGTATATTGCTTAGGATTCAGCAAGCCACTGCCTGGGAATCTGACATGTGACACAAACCGTGCCTGCATACACACGGGCATATGTTTATTGTAGCTTTGTCCATAGAAGCAAAAGGTTAGAGATGCCTAAGTGTCCAGCAGGAAGAGAAAGATTGGGTCACTCTAAAGTACTCTGTGACTGTGAAACAGACAAGAGAGATCTATGGACTGTCTTGGAATTATTTTCATGATCTGTTAAGTGTAAAAAAAATCAGAGGCAGAATGATAGATAGATGGTTCATTTGTGTATTGCTTATGTGTGTGTGTCCATACCTCTGCATACAGATGGGCACAGACCCAGAGAGCACTCCATCTCTCACCAGTGCCTCCCACACTGCTCTCAGGGCTCAACTTGTGGGGGATGGAGGGGAAGTGGGCATTTTTTACACTAAGGAGTTCTTCCCTGCCCGTGAAAGATGAGTCCTTTGGGTCATTTTGCTTTCTAATGGGCATTTTCCTGCAAATTAAGAAGAAAGAGGCCATCCTAGAGCTAAGGATGGATTTGCCCAGGGTTGCACAGGTCTTTTTGCAGGAAAGCTGGGCTCTGGGTGCAGGCTGTGATGCTCTTAAAGCTAGCCTGCGAGAATGGAGGTTCCCGGCTCCTGCCTCGTTTGGCCCCTGGGCAGGCTGGCTCTGTGGGCTCTGTTCCTGATACGCTCTGCTCACCATCTGTTGACTTAGCAGGTGTGAGGCTGTTAGCCATGCCTCCCTCTCAGTAGGCCTCCCTGAGGTGATGGGATCACCCTTTAATTATTTACAGGGGTCAGCCACCTGATGGCAGGCAGACTGTACCGACAGGCAGATGAGTTGCCCATTGGGAGAGGTGGGAGCAGGAGGGTGCGGGCCACAGCTAAGAGCAGGTGACCTCACAACAGAAATTCTTGAAGCATCTAGGAAGGTAGTTTTACATACTGATGATCTCAAGCTCGTGGTTTAGGGGTGAACCAAGCTCAACACAGCCAGCCTAGCGCACATGGACCTGGTTTGCTTTCCCGGCAGTCTGGGGAGAGAGAGGGGTCTCCTTAGGCCCCCTTTGCATGGCTTTGAGATCTGTTCAGAGGTACACCTGCTTCTTCCTAGTGCTGACCCCTCTCCTCTGGGAGCTGCAGGGGCCTCCAAGAGCAAGATCCTTCTCCAGAGTCCATAGACCTGTGGCCAAATACCAGCACACCCTCTGGACCATCCTGTGACCTTGGACAGGCCCCTTCCCCCCATCTTGGGCTGAATTTCTAACACTCCTAAATCAAGGGATTGGAAGAGGCAAGCCCCGCGGTATCTTAGCTCTGGAACATTCTGTGAGTAATATACTCACACAACATGCTGTTGCAGGGTGAGGGTAGGAGCTAGACAGAGGCCCAGAACTGGAGGCACTGTACTTCAGTGCTTGCCCCCTTCAAGCACTGGACCCCGATCCTGACCTGCCGCATGGTCATGGAGACTCAAGGGGGTGGGCCGTGTTTCCAGACTGAGCTCCCCACCTGCGAAATGGAACTAACACGACTGGCCTTGCAGGATGACAAAGACTTGTGAATATATGATTAAATTCCTGGCCCATGCTGGGTGCTGATCAAATCAACTTGGTAGCTGGCATTCCCAGCCCTGCTTTTTGTCTTAGCTAGAAAATGTACACCATGTAGGGAGGGAAGTGGGATTATCCTGCTTTGGAGATGCTGCTTCATAGAAAGCACTGACTGGGGGGGCCTCACTGACCTTTCCCAAAGCAACGTGTTTCCTTCATCATCACTCTGATTAAGCTTGGCATTCGCTAAACATTTACCGCGTGGTGTGCGTGAGAGCTCTGATCTCCTTTCCTCCTCAAGAAACCCTATGAAGGAATAGCGGTATCATCCCTGTTTTATAAAGCAGGAACGAGGCTCTGGGGAATTAAGCGCTGTGCCCAAGATCACATAGCCAGTAATGGTTGGTGAGGGCAGAACTGGAGCACGTCTTTCTTTAGAGTCCTTGTCCGTGACCATCAATGTGCACTTTTCAGAACTGGGGGGTGGGGTGCATTCGGGGACCCAAGAAAAGTGGTAAAATACCTGAGTCAGACAGGAAGTCATGCACTTGAATTTCTTAGTGTGGTAGATTTTCTAAGAGACATTAATAGTCAGCTTTGTTCCGTGCCTAGGGTTTGTTAGACCCAGCAAGGTGGTGGAGCCCCATGGTACTTTTGATTGAGATGATTCAGTTTTCAGTCTTGTTTATTGCAAATGACCTTGAATTACCCAAGACCCAGGGAAATGTGTTCTTCATTTTGCCCTTTTAACAATGCTGATCTCCCCCCTCCAGCTCAGATTTAAATAACCCTTCTGGGTTGTCACACGCGTAAAAAGCAGCATCATAAAAAACCCCAACCCCAGACTCACTGTAATTACGGGGTAGGGTGGAGAGGGAGGGCCACTGAATGGGGGAATAATGCGATCTGCCAAGCATTCTAAGTTGTGCTGGTTATATTTGGTGGCAGGGTCAAAGGCTTGTGCCTGCTGCTGGAAAAATCACAAAGCAAAACAGCCCCTGCTTCAGCCAGGAGGTTTGGCTGTTTACTGCCTTTAATTTGGGGTCCCCGAGGTTCCCATTCTGTGGTGTGAGTGGCTGGCTGGATGGCTCGCTGGCCAGAAAGAGACAGAGCAGAGGCCTGGAAATGCTCACCGGTCGCTGTGAACTAGAAACTGGGCTCCTCTTCCACTTCTCCTGTTGGACAGCCTGGGAAAGAAGTACAACAAGCTTCCAGGAACAAGTGGAGTTGTGTTTTGTTTGTTTGTTTGTCTTTTAAGGCTCTTCAAACAAAGACTGGAAATCCAAGAGTGAAATTGCCATGGGGTTTTGGGCAGGGAGCATACAGGATTCTTCCCGGGGAGGTGGTATGTGCCGGGGTGTGTTTTAGGAGGTTCATTGAGCACGGGGATCTGTCGTAAGCGAGGAAGGGAAGGCGGGAAGGCGTCGGCAGGTGGCAGTACTTCGGAAGCCCCACCTCTGAGTGAGAATGCAGCCATCCCAGGTATGGAAAGCAAGTGAAAAGGTTGGATTTCACCTGCCTGGGGGTCCTGGGCCTGGTCAGGGCTTTAATCAGACCCCGGTTTGTTGCCACGCCAGCCTGCCGTGACTCCACAGGGTTAATGTTTCCGTGGAGACCAGTCGGGGGACTGATATTTTGGATTCCAGAGACGTGAAGGAACAGGTCTTTTAATTTACATTGAAAAGCAATAAAGAACAGGAAGGAGATTTCTGGCATTTGCATTTTTTAAAACCCAACAACGTAAAACGGCTCTTAAGGAGCTGTTTCCCCCGATCTTCCCCGATGGAGATCCATCTCGGTGGGCAGCCCCCTCCGTGTAGATGTCCTGGTAAAGGGATTTCCTCCGAAAGCGCTCTTGGGCGCGTCCCTTCCGAGTCCTCCAGGAAGCCGATTTTGGACCCTGGCCTCTGACTCAGTGTGGCCTGCTGGGTGGCTCCCTGAGCCTGGGAGGCGGCCCTGGCAGTGTCCCTTGGCCCAGCCCAGGAGCAGGTGCCCCAGGTGATCCTGCTCTGACTCTTGAGTCTGCGGCCGGAGAGACACGGGGAAGGGGCTCCCGGGCAGCACAGGTTCAAGGTGGGTGCAGTCCATCAGGGCGGTTGGGGGGTGTGTGGAACCCGAGTGAAGGGAGGGCGGGCTTCCTCTGGCTGGAGGCCTCAGGTGTGTGGAGCAGCTGTGAGGTCTGCCCAGAGCCTGAGGCCCGGGTTGTTTTCTGGCTGTCTCCTGTATCCGTTGGGTGGAGAAAGCAGTTGGAAAAACTGAGCCTGGTTTTGGAGAAGCTTGGTCTTCGCAGGGAAGGAGCTTAAAGGTTTGTGAGAAGGAGTGCCTTTGGGGGATCAGGGGTGTTTCAGGGGCAACTCCCCCTTCCTTACCTCCCCCCGACCTCCGCTCCCCACCCCCCCACCCCGCTCAGGTCTTTATTCTTGATCTCTCACTCCCTTGGCCTGATCTGGTGTCTGGGCAGAAAAGCAGTTTATCTGTGCATTTGCCCTGGTGTGGCTGTGTGTTAATTCAAGAGGAGACCACAGCGGCCCCTTCAACACAGACGAGGTGAGGTGCAGCCAACAGCCTGGACCCTGGGTTCCAGGACGTGGGTGCTCACGTCTGCTTGGATGATGACTTCGACCTATTTCCTGCGTCTCCCTGGGACACGGTCCCCCTCCTCCGGCCACAGGGGTGGAGGGGGGTAATGAGACAGGCTCAGTGATCATTTTTTTTTTTTTAAGATTTAATGCATTTATTTGACAGAGATCACAAGTAGGCAGAGAGGCAGAGAGAGAGAGGGGGAAGCAGGCTCCCCGCTGAGCAGATAGCCTGACACAGGGCTCTATCCCAGGACCCTGGGATCACGACCGAGCTGAAAGCAGAGGCTTTAACCCACTGAGCCACCCAGGTGCCCCTCAGTGATCATTTCTAATGCCCCCTCCAGCCCTGACATTCTCTGAACGGTGACCGGTGAGACTGTGTCTACCAGGTGACACATGACTACCAAGTGTGGGTGTTTTAATCAGTGCAATTTCAGAATACCGGAGCCATTTCTCACCGAGAGTTCCTTGGTTCATCAGTCCTGCAGTACCTTGGACGGAACCTGAGTCGATGGCGGGTCTGTAGTGGGTTCAGTTTTCTTGGAGCTATCTGTCTCCGATCAGGCACAGACATTCTCTTCAAAGCTTAAAATCACGTTTTGGGGCTTTTTTTGGGTTATGTTTTGTGAGATTCTATTTTCCCGTTATGGTTATAAACTTTGCTGCCCAGTGTTGCCCCTGGGAGCTCGGAGGAAACAGTTTGAAAAATGCATCATTTTTGGGATGGTATGCCATTGCCTGGAAGCCTAATTTAATGGCTGGGTCCTGTGTGAACAGATAGTAAATGTTTCTGGAACCTTCTAGGCCCTGCTGCTGCCTCATGAGGCCCCCCAGGCTTTGGCTTGTTGGGACCTCTCAGAGCAGTGGTCATTCTTGGCAGTTTGAATCCACATTGGCCAAGCTCCCAGGCTGGTAGGCCTGTCTCTCCTTCAGTAACTGCGGCCTTATTCTGGTAAGAGATTGAGGCCCGCGGGTGGTGGTTAATGTTTGCCGGAGGGACTGTCTTATCTCCAACCATCCAAATGTGACCAGAAAGAGACAGCCATGACACATCTTCTGTTTCTCTCTAGTTATGTTTAATAAGATAGGCAGGGGGAGGAGGGCGTACACAAAAGACGAGCTAGTATAATGAAACCCCAGTTTCCCTTGGAATTAGAAACTTTAAAACCCATGAGTTGAGTAGAAAAACCCAAATAATTTGCTGCCCTCTTTTCTCTGTTTTGTCCAGCCTTGCAGCTGATTCTAAGTTTTTGAAATTTGTCCCAGCCAGACTTCCTGGTCCCTTCTCCTCACGCCCCTGGGCCCAAGGGAGGCCCTGGCACTGCAAGGGCCTGTCCAGCAGGGCCTGTCCTGCTGGGCCTGTGCTGGGACTGAGGTGGACCCGGCCTGAAAGCAGGAATGCAGATTGGGACTTCCTGGATGCCATGGTAACCAGCAAGCGAGGCCTGGGGACCTCAGGTTAATGATTTAAGTCCTTCATGCCTTTTGCGATGAGGTCACGGCCCTCAGCCATCGGTATTCCCAGCCCCCAGCCAAAAGTAGGGGTGTTTTCCTCCTCTTAGTCTTTCCAGCTGAGGGTGGATGAAAAATGTGTTGGAGGAGCTAGCGGTGTAGAGGTGGGGGAAGCAGCTGTCTGGGGGGCGGGGGGGGTGCTGGTGAATCTGCTGGAAGGAACAGCCCTGCCCTGTCCTCTTGGGGTGAGGATGCTTGAGCACCCCAGACCTACCCTGTAAGTTCTGCTTCTCTCCTGATAGTTTTAAAAGCCCATATTTGTTTTCATTGCTTTGTAAACAGGAAGTGCCAGATCCTTCTGGTGTTTTCTCTGTGGCCAGCAGTAAGTGGTCTTTTCCTCCCTCTGGTGCGGGAGAAGGGGATGCTGGGAGAGGGGGACGAGGAGCTGTTCACCGTGGAGGGCTGGTGGGCTCATGGTACTCTCAGTTGCCCCTTCATTTCGACGTGGGGGACAGCAGCCATACCTCTGAGCCGGTCTCATAATCCTTCTCCACCCCTACCCATCTGCATGAAAGTGAGGGGCTGGTGAGCCTCTGGGCCGACTCTGAAGCTGGGGTCAGTTGAGTAGTCAGTACAGGGGGTTGGGCCGTGGGCTGCTGTGGCCTTCGGTGGGATCTGACCTCTTTGCAACACGGGGCGAGCAATCCCGGTATCTTTCACTTCTCCATATTGCCGTCCTTTCTGGAAGACTCAGCTAGGGACAGGAGGGTGGGCACCCCAGACCATTTTAGGGGATGCCCAGATGTGGCATTAGTTACCATAAGTCCCATGAGAAGCCCTTCAGTGGCCTTGAGAAGAGGTTCTGAAGCCATCTCCCTTTTGAAGAAGCAAGGAGCACAGGACCAGGAAGAAATGGGCCTCAGGGTCCCCGAGTTCCGCCGAGAACAGGGTCCGCCAGGTTTAATATTGTTTTGTTTTAGTTAATCTTGTTTTTCTGGAAATCTCTGTGTGGCACATATGAGTGTCCCCTTTGTAGCAGTTATGTTCATTTTTTTAGAAGTGAGTAGATTTAAGAAACAACAATAAATCTTAGCAGCGGTGGCATCTTCCCACGAGAAAACCACTGTTAGTGAAACTGCTCGGCTGCTCGGCTGCGGGAGGCTCAGCAGGTGCCCGAGAGGGAAGGACTTCCTTCTGGGAAGCGTCGGCCCGCTAGTGCCGGCACGCACCACACTTTCTTTCTGGGATGGGCAGGCAGGTTTGAACAGGTGTTGTCACAAAGCTGGGGAGAGTGTGTACATGTGGGTACGCGTACGTGTGGGTACATGTATGTACAGGTGTCCTAGGAACGTGTGCATGCATGTGTGTTTGCGTGCAAGCGTTTGCATGTTGTTTTCTCCGCAGCCGTAATACTAGGCCCTTACAGGTGCCTCTTGACCGACTCTACTTACGCCCAGCCTTGTGGGACAATCCTGTTTGGGTCATTTTAATCTGAGGGAAGCAGCCCAGGAGTTTCCAAGGAAAAAGCACCATTGGCCATATCCCTTTTTTTTTTTTTTAATTATTATTATTTTTTAAAGATTTTATTTATTTGTTTGACAGACAGAGATCACAAGTAGGCAGAGAGGCAGGCAGAGAGAGAGGAGGAAGCGGGCTCCCTGCTGAGCAGAGAGCCCGGTGTGGGGCTCGATCCCAGGACCCTGGGATCATGACCTGAGCCGAAGGCAGAGGCTTTAACCCACTGAGCCACCCAGGTGCCCCTTGGCCATATCCCTTTTTTTAAAAAACTGTGTCTGAGGTCCTGTTTTCCAGGGCTCCCAAACTTGAGTCATTCCCAGAATTGCCTGGGGACCTTCGATGGGGACAGAGGCCTGCTTGGCCTCTGCCCCGCTGGGCCTCTGTGTGCCCCAAGGTGATCTCCATCCACACCAGCGCGCGGGTCCTGGGCTAGGTTGCGGGTCCCCTCTCTAGCTCACCATTAGAATCAGCTGTGGAGGACTTTGAGGCCTGAAACCCATCCAGAAACTGTGGTGTGGGGCCTGGCACAGGAACTTAAAATCCGCTATTGGGTCCTGGGGAAACTGAACACCCCGTTCACGACGGAGCAGAGGGACCCATGCGGCGTTTAAAAAAAATAGTGTGGCTGCAGAAGAAATGTCTGGTCCGAGTTCATTCAGTTTCTGGAGGACTTCTGGGAGCAACCTGGGGGAGAGGGATAGTGGTACCAAGGTCAGGAGGGTTAAGTTTCCAGGAATGCTAAGGGGAGGGAGGTGGGACCCAGGCCTCTCAGCAAAGTATTTGGCAAAGCACCTGTGAAGCCTTCTTTCAGGAACCCCCGGAGTGAAGACTGGTCTGGCTCAGGTAGGCGCTTAACAGTACATCTGAAAATCCTGGGGCCAAGATTCAGAAGTAGGGACTGGATGGGATACTGACTGCTGTGTGGCTTTGGGGTAAATTCATCAGCTCTCCCGAAGCAGAGGAGTCCCCTGAAACGTGATGTTGAAGGCATCTGGCAAGGCTTTCTGCTTGGAAGGAGGGGCAAAGGGGATTTGATGGTTTGGCAGAAGTCCACACAGCCTGGGGAGCCTGGAACGGGAGAGGGGAGCTCAGAGGGGCTGAAGTCCTTTGCTCTGTGTGTGCCGCCTCAGCCCTCTGACCCTGCCAGGCCTGGCACCAGCCCCTTCATGAGTGTCACCTCTGTATCCTGGACACAGCCTTACCAGGAGATCATTTTTGGGTGAGACTCCAGGATGCAGATTTTTTAAATTTATTTTATTTTTTAATTTATATATTTGACAGAGAAAGACTGAGAGGGAACACAAGCAGGGGGAGTGGGAGAGGGAGAAGCAGTCTTCCCGCTGAGCAGGGAGCACAATGTGGGGCTCAATCCCAGGACCCGGGGAGCATGACCTGAGCTGATGGCAGATGCCTAACGACTGAGCCACCGAGGGATGCAGAATTTAGGAATCCCACACCCCTGGGATGCAGAATTTAGACTAAAGGCTGTGCAAGTCTTGTAATAATAACTGTTGGGACTTAGTAGCCCCTTCCTATTCTGTGCTGCTCTCCTACATTATCTCCTTCAGTCCTCGTGGCAACCCCACAAGGCAGCATTTAGTTTGTTCTAGTTGCTTTGGCGGCGGGACATTGGCCAAGGCTATAAATTAAGTCATCATCGTCATTGGGATTTATCATAATTACCATCGCAGCGATCACCGAGCTCGTCCCGCGTGCCAGCCACCACTGAACACTTGCATGCATTGCCGTCAGTCCTCATAATGACCTTACAGAGATCTGGGATGATTCTCCTTATTTGGAGGTGGAGGCACTGAGGATTGGCTGGGCTGCTGTGGCCCGGGCCTGCAGATCTCTCTCTCTTTTTTTTTTTTTTTTAAGTTTTTATTTTAATTTCAGTTAGTTAACATACAGCATCATACTAGTTTCAGGTATACAGTATAGTGATTTGATGCTTCCATACGTCACCCCGTGCTCATCACAACAGGTGTGCTCCTTAGTCCCCATCGCCTATTTTCCCCATTCCCCCATTCTCCTCTAGTAACTGTGTGTTTCTTGGTTTGTCCCCCGCTCTTTTTTTTCCCCCTTTGCTCATTTGTTTCTTTAATTTCACAAATGAATGAAATTGTACGGTGTGTGTCTTGACTGACTTATTTCACTTGGCATTCTACTCTAGCTTCAGCCATGTCAGTGCAAATGGCAAGATTTCATCCTTTTTAATGGCTGAATAATATTCCAGTGTATATATCTACCAGTGTATATATCTGCGTTCTTTATCCATTCATCAGTTGGTGGACACTTGGGCTTCTTCCCTCTCTTGACTATTGTAGATAATACTGCTATAAACATAGGGGAGCATGTGTCCCTTCGAATTGGTGTTTTTGTATTTATTGGGTAAATACCCGGTAGTGTGATTGCTGGGTCATAGGGCAGCTCTATTTTTAACTTTTTGAGGAACCTCCATGCTCTTTTCCAGAGTGGCTGCAGCAGCTTGCATTCCCACCAACAGTGCCCTAGGACTCTTTTCTCTCCACATCCTCGTCAACACCTATTATTTCTTGGTTGCTGATTTGAGCTGTTCTGACAGGTGTATGTGATTATGCATACAAATTTCATGCAGATTCCTAAAGGGTATCCTTGGAGTTGGAGTAGTCCAGGGGTCCGGGTTGTGGGCTAGATTCCCACCACCATGCCTGCCTCCTGGCCTGGTTGGCGCCCTAGTGCAGGGCGCAGACCCCACCACGGTAGGTGAGGGCCCTAAAGATGAGCAAGGCTCAGGAGCTTGTCAAAGCTGACAGCAAGTAAATGGCAGAGTTGGAATTCCAAGCCTGGTTCTGCTGATTTGGGGCTGTTGCTCCTAACCAGTTCCAACATGGGGGAACCGTGTGCCCATCAGAGCCTTCCAGTGTGGCCTGGACTGTCCCAGGGCTGGCCCTTGGAAGAGGTCCTGTGAGACAAGGTGGCGGTCGTTGAAAGGCCTCTCTGCCGATTCTGAGAGCCTGTGACCCAAGTAAGGCATCAGTGGAAACTTAACGTCTTAGGCTCTGACATTTTGCCTTGACGTTCCTTCACTTTTCCTTTTGCTGATTTAAAGTCAGCTGCACCCTCTGCTCCCCCTCCCCTGCCCTCCAGCCCTGGGGAAAAGGGCTGCTTGACTCATGGGGGCTGGGGTGCAGATGCTAGGAGGGGCTGGCTGGCCCCCAGCCTTGGGAGGAGGACCATCTCACAGATGATCATAGTAGCTGGCAGCCTGCCAACGTCACAGGTCAGGGCCGCCTTCTGGGCTCATTTGTCATCCATTGCTTGCCCTCACTGGAGCACCTGCACATTCTACCCGACTGTCAGTCGGCATGATGGTGACAGAGATGTCTGGCTCTAGGCCTTGGGGGCTGGAGAGCCAATAGCAAGAATGCCCTGTCGCCCAGCCTTGAAATGGAGGTGAAGGGCAGGGGCAGCGGTGACCTTGGACTGAGTGAGGGGCTGTGCTGGTGTCTCAGGGAGAGATCTGTGCCTAGCCCTTCCCGTGTCTTCTCTGGGCCTGCACTGCCAGCACAGCTCTGGTGGGGACCTTAACAATGAGTCCATATTACATGGACCAGCGTCACCCTCCCTGGGTGCCAGGCCCCGTGCGGATCACTTCACAAGCATTCACTGGTTGCATCCTCACACCGACCCTTGGAGGTGGGTATCGATGGTTATTCCTATATGGCAAATGAGAGAAACTGTCTCTTGAGGTGGTTCTGAGTAGGATATCTGGAGGGAGGAGGATGCTGTTACTTTGTTTAGAAGAAATTATGCTTGCTTCTAAATCTAAAGCAGAGGTTCTCACCTGGGACCATCTCATCTTCCGGGGAAGTTCATTGGTTGCCACAGTTCGGGTTTGCCACTGTCCTCTTGTGCCGAGAGGCCAGGAATGCCGCTGAACACCTGCAGTGCCCAGGCCAGCCCCGTAAACACAGAAGGGTCCAGACCAAACATCAATAGTGGGAGTTTGGGAAACGGATCTCAAGAGAGTTAGAAACAGCAGTATTCAGCCTTTCATTATATCATTAACTTCTTTTTTTTTTAAAATTAACTAATTGATTTGGCAGAGAGAAGGAGAGGGAGTGGGGAGCAGGGGGAGCCGCAGGCAGGGGGAGAGGGAAAAGCAGGCTCCCGCTGAGCAGGGAGCCCAAGGGGGAGAGGGAAAAGCAGGCTCCCGCTGAGCAGGGAGCCCAAGGCAGGGCTCAATCCCAGGGACCCTAGGATTATGACCTGAGCCAAAGGCAGCCACTCAGCAGACTGAGCCACCCCCAGTGTCCCCGACAGCATTAATTTCTGCTTGAACCCTGCTTGCGGCCATTGCTACAGTTCACCATCTACTTCTGGTCCTCCCACTGACCACGAGGTAGGATGGCACCTGCTGCCTTCGCAGAGCTAGGTGGAGATGGGACTTGTGTCGGCCAGTAACACGTGAGCAGAAAGTAACCTGACGTTGCAAAGTGGAAACTTTTAAGAGCTCAGGTACAATTTACTGCATTGTTTCCTCCTTACTGGGGCAACCGTCAGAGCTCCTGGAGAGTAGAGGCAACAGCAACCCGCGTCCTGGAATAAGGAGGACCACGGCAGAGCTCTGGGTCAACTCCTTGTACCCATACAGTGTGAATGAGGGCCAACCTTTGTCATTTACACTGCTGAGATTTCAGGGTGGTTTGTTATGACACGGTCTCTCCAATGCTGACTGGTGTATTCTCGATAGAACAAGAAGAAGCTAGGATTTGGCTTAGACTGGTGGCGTGTGTTTTCTGTCTATCTGGATACTGTGGACAAAGGCCCAAGTACCCAGTATTGGAAGACTGCACAGTCCGAAGATGTGTGCAGCCCGTGGGAGAGTTAAGGATGCTGGTAAGTTGCTTCGAAGAAGAAATGGGAGCTTAGAAGATCCGTCAGGCTCATCCAGACGTCTCTGAGATCTAAAGAGGTCAGGTGTCATTGCCAACCATCTGTGAGTCCCTGGCCGGGATGCTCACCCAACCTAGGGAAGGATCTCTCTGTTCCTAGCCTGGGAATGACCCCAGGGCAAAGTCCGTCTTTACCTGCCTAGGGCTTCTTGCAGCGTCTGGAAGGGTATTGTTTGTCTAGTAAGCTGGGTGGGGGGACAGGGTAGAAAGTGCCAGATGGTGTGCAGCTGGAGGGCCCGGAGGGCTCTGGGGGAGGAGGTGTCCCGAGGCCCCACAGGGCCTGCTTTCAGGGGTGGGGCATGGGCTGGGTGTTTCTCACTTTCTCTGGGGTTCAGAAGTGCACAAAGCACCTCAACCCCAGGGTCTCCTTGAAATAGGCTACTGCAGGGTGGGGTGTTCCGCAGTAGCGGGCTCCGGAGAGGACCTCTGGCCCCCTGGCGTTGCCCAAGCTGGTGCTGCCTTACCTGAACGGCACCCGTGGCCTTGGAGTGGGTGTCAGTGCATGGGAACTGCTCCAGAGGCTCACTGCAGGTGCTCCTCTCCCTCGGAGGCTTGGGCACTGATCGCGTGGTGTCAGGAGCAGGCTTCTCCTGGCGCAGAGCCAGCACCCCTCCCAGCCTCGCAGAACAAAGTCAGCTTGACTCACGCTCCCAGGTGCCTCAGTGTTTCCACCAAGAGAAGGGGCCTAATCAGGAGGGCCTGCCCCATCTGCCTTCCTCTGGAGTGGTCCTGTAAAGCCAGGGACGGATGCCCGCCCAAGTCAGAAAGGGAGGAACGATGTACGGGCTCTCTTGCCGCTCTGTTCACGGCTTCACAGGAACTCTTACCAAAGGGGACAGGGTGGGAGCCTTAGAACGGCTTTGACTGTGCCACCGAACGGGCACCTGCTGGCTGGGAACAGGTCTGAGCTGGGAATACTGGTCAGTGGTTCTGGGGCTGTTTAAATCCTCAGGGTGCTTGGAGTGCTTCCTGTAAGTCTGCTCCTTTCCCCTAGAGCTGCCTTCACTAATGAAGGAGGGATTGGGTCTTCATTCCAGAAGGTGCCAGCGGTGTCCACCTCTGCTGGGTGATTCATTCAGATTCGGGCCACAGGAGTTTGGTATTGTTATGACAGGTAGCCTGGCATAGAGGCCAAGAGCCGTGCTGTGAAGCCAGACAGCCTGGGCATGAATCCCAGCCTTGCCATGCCCTAGCTGTGTGATCTTGAGTGAGTGACTGATCTGCCCGTGACTCAGTTGCCTCATCAGCAGAATGGGAGTGATCCCAGTACCTGCCTCTGTAGCGATACAGTGCTGTTCGAATGAGCCGGTGTGTTTGGTATGGACAGAGTGCTTTCAGCCGCGCCAGTAGACCATAAACATGGCAGCTGTGCGTATTTCTTTATTGCTTTTTTTCCTCGTTTTGGGCCAGGTTGTGGCGTGACCAACAGGTTGCCGTCAGCCGGGCTTTTCCCTGGTTCTTCTCGCTGTAACCATAGTGTCCCCGCTGTCACTGGAAGCACTAAGCAAAACATAGTTTAAGTCTTAGCCCCGAGGCTGCAGGGGGTGTGGGACTCCAGACCTTGGGGACAGCATTTTGTATGCTTGGTTTTCTTGGTATTTCCTCTCATTTTTTTCTCTTCCCGGAAGATAGCTGCCTTTAAAAAATGATGCATTGCTTAAACAGTCTGATGATGTTTAAAAAAATTGGCTGACTGCCCCGTACCTAACTTAAGCTTCGATTATCTCCATGCCTCCTCTCTGCCCTCATCTGCAAGCAGATACACATTCCAGTAAGGAAGGCGCAGACACATATGTGGACAATGCTATCCCCCTTTCTCCGCCACCCCAAATATAACACACCGGAAGTTGGTAGAGGAGTAGTAGATTTGAAGTGTGAGGTCTGGTGGGTTTTGGCTTGGGTTGGCCTTGACCCTTGCTGGCCAGGCCATCTTGGGGAAGTTCATTGGTCTCTGGGGAGCCTTGCTCTGTCCCTTGTGAAGCATGGGAAAAAGACTATCATGACTTCTGACTTTATAATAATAAAAAAAGACGTAGTATAGGTAAATGTTCTAGCATAGTGTGGTTGTTGAACAAAGCATACTCTTTTTTTCTTTTTTTTTAAGTAGGCTCCATTAGCAGCGTGGAGCCCAGCCTGGGATTTGAACTCACGACCCTGTGATCAAGATCTGAGCTGAGATCAGGAGTTGGACACTTAATTGTTAAAGCCACCCAGGTGCCCTCAAATCATACTCTTTATTAGAAAGGCTGTGCACGTTTACTGTAGAGCTTTTACTGGCTGCCTGATACTTGGTTGTATGCATCTAGCCAGATTTTTCCAACCTGTGTGTGGGGTTGGACATAATTTCTCTTTTGATTGTATTTTTCTGGAAGCAGCTGCCAGCCCCTGAAGTTGAACTTTACCCTTTACATTGGTAACTTGGTGTTCTTCAGGGTTTTGCTTAGCTGAAAGGCTGACCAGAGCCTTGCTATGGGGGTCAGCTTTTATCTCTTGGTGGGGGGAGGGGAGGGTAAGGGGTTCCCCGAAGCTGGGTTTTTCTCCGATGTGGTCTGGGTGTAGGTTCAGCTCCCTGGGGGATGGTGGTGCTGCAGGCTTTGGGTTCTGCAGGTGTCATGGAAACCCCCCAGCTGGGCCCAAGCCCGAGGAGGAAGGAGGGGAAAACTTTTTCAGGGCCCACAAACAGGTATTTCTTGTCAGCCCGAACTGTCAGAGAAATCAGCCCCCTTGGTAATTCAGAAAGGGGAGCCCCACCCATGCCACTCCCCACCCGCCAGGGTCAGAAACTCCCAGGATTCACTGAACGGGACAGCGGCACTGCCCAATGGAACTTTATGTAATGGTGGAAATGTTCATTCTGCTTTTTCCTGAATGGCTGCCATTCACCACACGTGGCTCCTGAGCCCCTAAAAATGTGGGTGGTCCATCCTGGGTAGAAATGCATGCAGATTTAGAAGACATTGGGAACCCAAGAATGTAAAAGATCTCCTTCCTTTTTAATATTTTGTATGTTTTTTTTATTACACTTTGAAGTGATTTGGGGGATATGATTGGTGAAACAGATATCATTGCAATTGATATCTTCTGTTTCTTCTTATAATGTGGCCACTAGAGAATAATAAAGATCTGTGGGCGCTAATATGATACTTTTTCTGGGCAGCTCTGTCCTAGAGTGTAGGCTGCAGCTGCTGTCCTGCCCCATGAGGGGCTGACTTGGCTGGGAGAGGGGAGAAATGAAACCCACCTGGGCATCCCCCCCCCCCCAATCATTGGATTAATATTGGGTGAAGAGGCCAGAGCCCTTTATTAGGTATGTGTTGGGAAGGCCTTGGGCTCCAGGCCCTTGTCCAGGGACCAGGGTCAGGGCGGGGGGATTTAGTTTACAGGTAGTTGTGGGTGGGGATGTCACTGTATAATCCTTCCGAGCTTGAGGTACAGCACCCCGCCCCCCTTCCCACCCCCACCCCAAGTGTCCAGGGCACTGGCTGATCCCTGTCTCCACCCAGATTCACCTGGGCCACTTCCTCACTGCTTGCTCTGCCTGACCTGAGATAACACCGTGGTTTTCTTTTTTTCCACCGAAGGGCTTCCATGTGTCCTTCTGAGGGCGGTGAGTCATGGCAGCCAAGCCGGGAACTGACCCGGGAGCTGCCGTCCCTGACTAGACAGTGGAGGTGGCAGGGCTTGTCCTCTACCTGTGCTCACCTGGGTCTCAGTGACCTCATTCACCTTTGCCTCCCTGAGCCTCCATTTCCTCATCCGTAGAAGGGGAATGTTGTCATGAGAAAACACACCCTGAAGAGAGGTAAGGCTTGAGAGCCTGTAGGAGGGCTTGATGAAGCATGTGGTACTACCATGAGGGGTCATTCGTATCGTTCGATGGCCGTTTTGCAGACACAAAGGAATTGGAAAGAATACCAAAGCTAGAGGGGTGCCCGGGTGGCTCAAGTTGGTTAAGTGTCTGCCTTTGGCTCAGGTCATGATCCCAGGGTCCTGGGATCGAGTCCTGCGTCGGGCTCCCTGCTCAGAGGGGAGCCTGCTTCTCCCTCTCCCTCTGCCTGCTGCTCCCCCTGCTTGTGCTCACTCACTTTCTCTGACAAATAAATTAATAAAATCTTTAAAAAAAAAAAAAAAAAAGAACACCAGAGCTGGAGAAATCGCAGCCCTAACACTGAAGAGCTGAGTGGACTGAGATTGGGGTAAGCCAGGTAAAAACGTGCCCCTCAAGTCTTGGTGGCCTGGTCTGCGAAGTATGTTGCTCAGAAGGGTTTAAAGGAGACTGTGCATGCCTGGCTTGTGCTTAGCAATGCTTAGTCGCTTCTCTTTTCCCGAACATTCAGGCTGGGCTATGGTCTGAGCTGAAGGTTGTCAGGGGACTGCTTGTCTAGCTCCTTTTTAAAGTGTACAAATACCACTTCCTGGCTCAGTTCTCAGCAGTGGAGGAGTTTTCATCCTTTGAGCATCCTGCAGCCTCCCAGGCCCGCTTCGGGGCCCCGGCATTATCTCCGTACTGGCCGCTGCTCCTCTCCAGAAACCCCGTGGCATCTTAGCAGATCCTGGAGTGCCTTCCTGACCCCTGTCCTCACAGCTCTGCTGGCAGTGGGTTGGACGGCCATTGTCCCATCGTAGAAGACAGGTTCTCAGAAGGTGGGGTGAGCATACCTGTGCACACAGCCCTTGGAAGAACAATCTGGAAACTCCCAAAGAAACCCTTGCTATCAGATTCTTTGGTGTTCACGTTCTTGGGGAAGAAGTTAGGAGAGTGGGATAGAGATTTTACAGGATGTGTAGCTCTTGCAGAATGGTTGTCTGGGAAGAGGTGGACGAAAAGCATGTTGTGGGGGCAGCTGGCTGGCTGGACAGTTGCCATTGCTAAATCACCAGCCACCTGTAGGGAGCTGACTGTTGGGTGTAGACACCATCATGATGGCTTAGAGCCAGGAAACGTCTCTGCTTTTGCTTCCCTCCCAGTCTGGGGATTCCAAGCTGGTGAAGTGAGCCCTTGGGAGTAATTTTGCTCACCTGGGGGTGAGAGTGTGAGAGTGTGTGCGTGTGTGCGGACTGCCTTTAGTCCGCTGCGAAGAGGTTTTTTAACACCCATGAATGGGTGGGGGCATCGGTGGGCACTTGGGGACTAGAGCTCAGAATGGAAGGACAGCAACCTGCTGTCCCAATCTGTCAGGTTCTACTCATGTGGGACCTGTGGACGGTTGGGCGGTTTCCTGCAGGACCCTGGGGAAGTGCTGGGCTGGGAAGAATTGACTGTGGCTTGGTTGAGGCAATAGAAAGATTGTGTGCTTTAAGGGCAGCTTTGGTCAACCATGAAAGCTTAGGAAAGGGGACAGGTCCCAAGTGAGCTTTGGCAGTAGCCAAGCAAGGTTGCAGGGGACAGGGCACTCCAGCCATTAACCTGTGCCTTCCATCACTGTGGCTAGCTGCAAGCTTCCAGGTTTTTTTTGTGTGTGTGCGTGTGTGTGTTTTTCCCCTTCAGTGCCCCCGAACATGGCAGTTTTTCAAGCTAGGTGTCAGGTAAGGACAAGCTCACCGAGCAGACACCTGCTTAAGTGTAAACCCACTCACCAGGGGGGATATACAGAGTCATACAGCCTTTGTAGGAGAGCAGAACCTGAGACATCAGTTTTTCGGCATAAAAAAATAAAGTGGCTCTGCGTAGCCTCTTGCCGTCTTGTGTGTGTTCGGTTAGCTTGGGCCCACCCTCAGGGCTGGGAGCGGGCTAGACTCCAGACCCAACTGTCTCCACACTGAAGTCCTGGCCATGCACTGGGCCCTTAGCTTTTGCTCAGATGGCTCAGCAAAACATCCACCTCTTTTCGGCGTCCTTTCTAGTACTTTCTGAGCTTCTCCTATTTCAGGTCTTCGTCACTAATCTGTGGAGTAAATGTGTATGTCCCAAACTATTTCCTTCCTCCCGGGAGCTTACAGTTGCTCTGGTTGTGGAGATAGAGACGAATGTACTAGAAGCATCTAAAGAAGAATGTAATGCGTTACCTCGGCCAGTTTCTGGCTGAACACAAATGTGAGCACCCCCCCCACCCCTCTGAAGAGAAGGGTGGGGGGCACCTGGCTGGGGTGGGGATGGTAATAAGGTCACAGGAGATTCACGTTCAGTTCAGATGTGTTGAGTACCCACAGTGGGCTGGGTTTGTTATCCGGACATCATTCTTCATTTTTTATTTTTTATTTTTATTTTTTTTTAAAGATTTTATTTATTTATTTGACAGAGATCACAAGTAGGAAGAGAGAGGCAGACAGAGAGAAGAGGAAGCAGGCTTCCTGCTGAGCAGAGAGCCCGATGTGGGGCTTGATCTCAGGACCCTGAGATCGTGACCTGAGCCGAAGGCAGAGGCTTTAATCCACTGAGCCACCCAGGCGCCCCCTTCGTTTTTTATTTTTAACTGTTTCTATTATAAAATAGATTCAAAGAAGTCCCCAAAACGTAACAGTGCAGCTCAGTGAATGACCACAGAGTGAGCACCCTTAGAACTGCTTTCAGATTGAGAACTGGAACCTTCTCAGCACCCCAGAGGTCTCCCCGATCACAATCCCTTCCCCTTACTCCCCAAAGTAACATTGGCCTGACTTAAAAAAAAAAGATTTTATTTATTTATTTGACAGAGAGAGAAGGAGAGACATAGAGAGAGGGAACACGAGCAGGGGGAGTGGGAGAGGGAGAAGCAGACTTCCCTCTGAGCAGGGAGCCGGATGTGGGGCTCAATCCCAGGACCCTTGAATCATGACCTGAGCTGGAGGTAGATGCCTAATGACTGAGCCACCCAGGGCAGGGGTGCCTTTTACAGTCGTCACTGCCCTACATCTGAAAAACGATTATTTTACCATCCGAAGTACCATACTAAGCACCGTCCTTTAGGTTGTCCTGTTTTTTGGATTTTCTTTCTTTTTTTAATAATATTTTTTTAAGATTTTGTTTATTTATTTGACAGACAGAGGTCACAAGTGGGCAGAGAGGCAGGCAGAGAGAGAGGGGGGAAGCACGCTCCCTGCTGAGTAGAGAGGCGGATTCAGGGCTCGATCCCAGGACCCTGAGAACATGACCTGAGCCGAGGGCAGAGGCTTTAACCCACGGAGCCACCCAGGTGCCCCTGTTTTTTTAAATTTTCTATAGGGAGAATCAGACTGTAGGTGTTCTATAGTATTTTGCTTTTTAGGCTTGGTGTTGTGTTTGTGAAATGTAGGCATTTTTGGCGCATGTGGCTGTTACTCATTTTCCCTGCAGCGTACTATTCCAGCAAGCGATCGGCACAGTTTCTGTTCTCCTGTTGATGGACATTTGGTTTGTTTACAGTTTGGGAATGTTACCCAGACTCCTGCTGTGATCACTGTAGGACAGACCTTTGCGACACACCTGTGTGTGTGCACACATGCACACGCCTGTCCTCCTACTTTCTGTGGGATGTACCTGGTGGTGTAACCGTGTCCTCTTATTTCTTCTTTACGTCAGCCCCGGTCAGCAGGGGAGGGTTGGCTTGGCTCAGCAGGTGGGAATCTTGGCTACTGGCCTGCCTCTGTACTCCTTGGGTTGCCTCCAAGCACCTAGCGGGGCCACATCACCTTTCCAGGCCTTGGGGGAGTTCCCACAAGGTAAGGCCTGTGTTTGGTGCCTGGGTAGCTCTGCAGGTGGACCGCGTATCATGTGACAGATTGCTCAGGAGGGCAGATGAATAGTGTTGGGTGCAGCCTGTCCGTCACAGTCCTCCAGGTGGGCCTGAATGCCCAGCCCCTCGAAGCTTCGGTGTCTGCCCACCGCGTTTCCTCCTGAGTGGTGTTGGCTCTCCTCCAGCATCCCCAGTGCAGAATGGTCAGGAAGGCCCAGGCCTCAACCGAGTCTCCCAGCCACTGCTTGCGGTGCAGCTAAGCGCTTAATGTGTTTTCATAATCAAAGCAGAAAGGTCCCATTGTGGCACTGACGCCTTTGCCATAAAGCGCTTTTTGTTTCCTAGCAAAATTCCAAGTTGCAAAAGCGAGTCAGCTTAGCATAGACACAATACTAATGAATGGCCACTTGCCACTTGCAGCAGCTAGGCAAATCTCCTGGTAAATCACCGGGGGCCAGCCTCTGGTTTATTGAGATACCCCAAAGATGCCAAGATTCTTTGCAGGCCACCTGGAGGAAAACAGTAAGATAGTTAGGAGTCGTTTTGATCATCCTGGAGTTACAGTCTGTATGAATGTGTCAGGGTTCTCTTGGATCCGTGATTGGAAAATCCAGATGACATTGGGTTAAATAAATAAGGGGGTTGGTTTTCTCATGAAACAAGAAGCCCAAAGGCAGGCAGTCCTAGGGCTTCTTGTTGACTCCTTGTGTCTCTTTGCTGTACCATCCTTGGCGCATAAACTTTTCCCTCAGGCTCAAGATGCCTGCTGCAGCTCTGGACTTCACAGCTGCATTCCTGGCAGGAAGAAGGTGAGAGAGAGGCTGGAAGCTGCTTTTTGCCAACTGACTCTTACCCATTTGAATGAGGAAAAGGAACTTCTCAGAAACTTCTCAGCAGTAGGCTTCCCTTAACGTTTCAGTGGCTAGAACTGGGTCACGGGGCAACCACCGGCAGCAAGGGAGCCCGGGAGCGACATTCTCTCTACAAAATCAAGGGTCCCCGAGGTTCCAGAAGAGGGGAGAATGGATGAGGGAAGGCCGCTAACAGCAGGGGCCACTACATGCTGGATAGCATAGGGAACGAATGCACATTACAGAAAGTCCATTTCCTTGGTAACACACTTACTCTTGTGAGCACCAAAATGTATGTCAGTCATTTTACATGGCGCCAGTAGGCGCAGACTTGGTTTTTTGAAACAATCTAATGGCATCGGATTTTGCACTGTGGCTGGGGAGCCCCAGTCCCGATGGGGTATGGTCTGTGGGGCTGCTTGGCCTGAGACAAGTCTGCTTTTTTGACTTTTGGGGCTGCTTTGTGGCTTCTCCTGCTTGTTCCGTCATTGCTGTCACATCTTGTGGTCTCCGTGCACTCGCCTCTAGATGCCATAGTTCTTCTCACTGTCAGACTGTCTGCTTTCTACATTCTGTGGATGGGAGACCCCGGGTGTCAAGTGTAACAGTAAGCACATGGGCATGGAGGCCTTGGCTCTGGGGAGAGCCAGGAGGGCAGGTTAGCTTGAATCTTCCTTTGGAGACTGTTTTATCCTCTCTGAGGCCTTTGCTTTCTTCTGGCCTCCCAGATAAGAGAATGAATGATTATATTTCAAAACAAAAACAAAAACAAACCAAGGGCAATTGCAATCCTGTGCTCCCAGCAGGGTGAGACTAGATAATAATTTTTTTGTGGCTCACTTCAGGCAGATTTTCCCATCACCACTCAGATAACTTCCTCCTTGCCTCAGCTGTCAGAATGTAAAACCCCATCTTATAAGCGCAACAACTGTAAAACCTATTTTCTCCCCCTTTGATTGAGAGACCTATCACATTCAGGCAATAAACAAAGGAGAAAATCAAGAAGATGTGGCTGCGTGACTTTGGACAAGTGACCCAGTCCCTCTGGGTCTATTTCCTTATCTGTAAAAGGAGGATAAGTATTAATGGCTTGGACGTCATTTAAAGAAGTAAATTAGAACGAGTTAAAAAATGGGATGGTAGCCTAGCACATAGTAAGTGCACAATAAAAACTATTATTGATATTGTGGTTATTAAAGAAGGAGCATGTGCAGTGTGGGATCAGGCCACCTGGGAAAGTGTTTGGACAGACAGCAGTCTGAGCTCTATTTACCTGATGAGAGTGATAAATCCATTGTTTGGACAACACTAGGGAACCAAGAAGAGATATATTAGTGTGTCTTTGTCCTTGCTCCCTTCCTGTGACAGTGCAGAGTGAAGTTTCTTTTTCTTCCTTCCCTCCAGTAATTTTATATCTGATTATAAAACCAGGTATGTGTTCCTCGTGGAGAATTGGAGAAGTGTAAAAACATAAAGAGAATTTTAAAATCACTCATAAAACACATGTACCTTATAAAACAAACAAACAAACAAAAAAACATACATGTACCTGTGTGTGTGGAGAGAGAAAAAAAATTTTATTTATTTATATTTTTTAAAAGATTTTATTTGTTTATTTGACAGAGGGAGCACAAGCAGTGGGAGGGGCAGAGGGAAAGGAGAAGCAGACTCTCCCCTGGACAGGGAGCCTGATGCTGAGCTTGATCCTGGGCCTCCAGGGTCATGACCTGAGCCGAAGGCAGTCGCTTAACCATCTGAGCTATTCAGGTGCCTGGGACAGAACTTTAAAAAGGTAGGGCCACCCTGTGCTTTCTGCTCTGTTCCCTCCGTTTTCATGGCACGGTGAACAGTGCCCGTTGTGTTAAGTACAGCTTTCTGTGTGCTGTTCCGCACAGCGTTCTCCTGGTTGGGTCTTTACCCAGAGCAGGGAGGGAACAGGGAGGATTCAGACTGACTTGCTTTCCTGGGTGGTTGTCGGGAACCTTTCTCTTGGCCCCCGTCCATATTGTAGAAGCTGCTTTTCTCCAGCTATGGCACTGAGTGGATTGCGGTTGTCCCTGGGTTCTGTTACTGGGGATGTTGTAAGCTGGGGTTGTGAATAGAAGATTGGGGGTCTGGAATGACTTCAGATGCAGCCAGGTGCAGGCAGGCGGAGGGACCCTTGTAGGCTAAAGGAGTCAGATGATTCAAGCTGTGTATCCTTCAGTCCTGACTGAGGACCTGCTGTGTGCCACAACAAAGGCTTTGCACAGGGAAGGGCCTTGCAGGGAGGGGCCTGCCCAGCAAGGTTCTCCAGGTGTGGACAGCTTGAATGGATTAGCTTAGAAGCAAGGTGAGGCAATGGCCCTCACCTTTTTGTTTCTAAAGCATTTCATGCTGGGCGGAGAGGCTGTCCTTGTGAAATTTGGCATGGACTTTAATATTCTTAAAGTGAGAAGAAAAGGCTGAAAGTGTTTGCTTTGAAATTACTTTCTCTGGGCAGTGTAGATGTTACCTGGAGTAGTTTCTAGTCATCCTGGTGTTTGCAATCCATCCACCTGTCCATCTGCCTTCCGAGAACCCACTGTCTACCAGGCCCTGTGCTGGGAGCTGTACGCGGGGCCCTCATGGTGTGTCGAGGGAGGTGGACATCTGGGTCAATCACTGACATTCTGTGCCGACAAGTCCTGTGGAAAGCGAAGTGGGCACGGGCATCTGTTGGCAAGAGTGGGGAGGGCTTGAGGGTGTGATGTTCAGGCGGGAGAGAAGGTGTATCAGGCCCCCGGCCCCGGACCAAGGACACGGTCTCATTATTGCCGGGAAGGTTCCACACCCCTCAGTTGTGGCTTCAGTGGCCAGAGACCACAGAGACCCGTTAAGGGAGCAGACATTTGCCGGTGCCTGCCCTGGCTGGCCACTGTGCTAGGACACATGTATTGGTAACCCTGAATCCTGTTTCAGAGCTTTAGATATTATGGCTCAGATGTTGGGTGATCCCATCGAGGTCATGCTGCCCCGAGGTGGCAAGGCTGGCCTTAGCCCCCGGCTGGCTTGACCCTGAAGCCTCAGGCTGCGGAACTCCCTGTGGGGCCTTGCAGGCTGCTGCTGCTGCTGCTGCTGCTGCTGCTGGTGGGCAGGGTAACAGCCGACCAGAGGCCTACACAAACAGTGGCTTGTGGTCAGGAGATGGAAAGCTTGGCTGCGGGTTCCTGTGCAGGGGGAGGTCCTGCTGATGGGAAATGAGGCTTTGGACTAAGCAAAATAGTAAATTGTCTGGATGGCCCCCACCCTTAACAAGCCCCCAGGGACTCCACAGCAGCCTCTGCCTGTCTCTGGGCTTTGGTTGCCCACTCTCCAGACACAGGTCCCGGCCTGTCCGTGGCTCAAATGTGGGGCCCTGTTGGGGTTGGCTTCCAGAGGCAGGAGGCCGGGAAATCCCCTCAAGTTTGTTTAGTTCAGCAACGCTCTTCACTGTACCCATTTTACAGCTGCTTCACCCTCAGCCTTTGGTGCTTCTGGGGCGTCGGCACGGTTCTCGCTCTGACTTTACTGGCCAAGGAAGGTTTGATGCCAGGTACAAGGAGCCAGATGGTGCTGGCTATATTCTGTGCCACGCTGAAAGCCACGGGACTCTGGCTGTCCTGGAGTGAGATGTCCCCTCAGTGTACGGCCTACTCCTCCAGAATGGAGGACCCTGCTCTGCGGAGTTGGCAGTGTGAGCACCTTGTGCGGCCAGGTTGTTGTGTGGGGATTTGGGGGACGGTTAGACCAAATGAAAGAGCAGAAGCCTCCTGAGCTTTATGTGAAAACCCTGGACATGGGTTGGGGGTGGGTGCCGCAGAGAGGGGAACCTGAGCCAGCACTGCAGGGAAGCCCATGGCACAGGCTTTGAACCTGGGCCCCAGAGATGGTGCAATCTCTCGGGGCTGCCACCAGATACTGCGTAGAGGGAGGTCTCAGGAGTGGGGCGATGGGGAAGGGGATGAACCCATAGGCGATGTCAGGTGCTCTGTGGAGCTCCCTGTACCTAATTATTCCATGTCACCCCGGTGCTAATCTGAGGTGGGCAGTACTGTCCTCGTGTTGGATACGTGGAGACAAGGTTCTGGGAAGTTCCGGACCTTGCCCAGTCTCATGTAGCTCATGGAGTTTGACTCCCAGGTTCTTCCTACCTTATCAAGACAAGATGCCCATCCTATTTGGGTTGTAGTCCTAGATCCGGGTGGTTTCTGGAGCTTTCCACCAGCTGGGCAGAGGTTCAGGCGCCTCCGCAGGAGGGAGGGTTATGTTTCTCCCCTCCCAGAGCAGGAACTTTGGCAAGTTTGCTGCCCGGAAACGGAACGAATTAATATTTGGAAGGGCTTTGTTCAGACTGAGCCTGGCACATGCTGAGGGCTGTGCCTACCAAGTGTTTGTTAAATAAAATGAAGGTAAATAAATAAGTAAATAAAATGCTAATAACACCCCCGTTGGCCCCGAAGTCTCCTTGTCTCAGCCTTGTCTCGGCCAGCAGGCTCCTCCATGCAGAGCGGGCACAGTGGAGCTTTGTTCTTCTGCCCCTTTTGTCTGCAGGAGGCCTCTGCGTGGCTGACTCACAGGCAGGAGGCCAGGCTGTGCTTGCCCGAGTTTCCCAGGCCCCCGGCCCGGCCGCCTCCAGCTCCTGCTGTTTTCCTCCAGGGGCTCCGGGACAGGGAGGTGACCCTCCGAGCCGTGGACGGCAGGAGATGCCACCTTCAGCCTGTGGTTGCCTGTTTGCCCAGCAGACAGAAGGAGAGCGTGAGACCCACCCCCACGAGGGGACGTCCAGCTGGCTGAGAGCAGGTAGAGAGAAGGTGAGCTTTGGAGACGGTGGGATGTTTTCCGTTTGCCTGTCTGCCTAACTGGGCTCTTTGAGAACTGGGCCTTCAATCATTACATCCCCGTGAGAAGGGAGCTGGTGCGGAGGTGCTGTTGGCCTGTTGGCCGTGTGACTTGGTAAGTTCACGGACAAGTCAGTCTTGTGAAATGGGATTCCCAGTGTTTCGGACCCAGTGGCTGCCACCGCCCGGAACAGTGGTTCTTAACCATGTCTGCACATCACCTGGGCAGTTTTTATTTTATTTTATTTATTCATTATTTTTTAAAGATTTCCATTTTATTTATTTAAAAGATTTTATTTATTCATTTGACAGAGATAGATCACAAATAGGCAGAGAGGCAGGCAGAGAGAGAGAGAGGGAAGCAGGCTCCCTGCTGAGCAGAGAGCCTGATGTGGGACTCGATCCCAGGACCCTGAGATCATGACCTGAGCTGAAGGCAGCGGCTTAACCCACTGAGCCACCCAGGTGCCCCGAGATTTCCATTTATTTTAGGCGGGGAGGAGGGCAGCGGGAAAGAGAGAGGGAAACCCAGGCAGACTGCGCTCAGTGTGGAGTCTGACACGGGGCTTGATCTCACAACCCAGAGATCATGACCAGAATCAAAATCAAGAGTCAGATGCTTCACCCACAGAGCCACCCAGGTGTCCCGCCTGGGATGTTTTAAAACACAATGATACTTGCCTAGTTGACGTCATACCTCTGGGGTGGGTCCCGGGCACCCCTATCCCTATCCTCTCTCCTCGTTAGCCTAAACACAGGGGCCGGAACGTCTGTGAGTGTGCTAGAGCTGAAAAGACCATTCCAGCCTCTTGTCCCTCCCTGGGGTTTACCCACAAGAAGGACGATGAGCTGGCCAAGGCTACATTGGTAGGGGCAGACTGGGGTAGAACCAGGTCTCCACTTTGGGACTCCGGCTTCCCCCCCAGCGCTGACTGCTACCTCATAACACCTCGTGCTCCTGGTTATGGGAACGGAGAGCAGTTGTTTGGCATCATGTTGACAATAAATTGTCCGCTTGTCACCCATGCTGGTAGAGAGACGGGGCTCAGCGTCACATTGTCCGGGAAAGCTCGCCAGCAGCTCCCAGCTTGTGTTTAGTCTTCTTGTCCTCCCTGCTCCCTTTATCTGGTATATTGTTGACATTGTATCTTTCCACGTAGCATTGCTCTTACTTACTTTGTGGGCTGTGAGCCTCCTGGGGGTCTAGCCCGGACATAATGGATTATAAACCTGTGCCTGGACAGGACAGGCATCCAAGGAAGCGTTGGTGGGGTAGGAGGGTGAGTACCTATCCAGGAGCGTTCCATCGTTCTTCTGAGCCCTGGGGTTAAGTGGGTCAAGGCATTTACCCTTCTGTATCTGAATCAAGTCCAGATGAAAAACGCACGGCCAGGCAGAGTCGGGAAAAACAAGCCTGGGAAGGGGCTGTGTACTCAATCTTGGGAAGACTGGCTTACCTAAAATAACAACTGTGGCTCCTCTCTGGCCCTCCCTCCCCGGGCCCTCCTGCCCAGTGCCCTTTTGCAGCGGGCAGATCCAGTGTAAGTGTCGCAGCTGGAATCCCTGGCTGGTTATTTGGAAATAAACAAGTTGGCCCCTCTCTCTGTCTGGGACTTTCCTTTATCAGGAGATACAAGTCACCCGAGATGCAAGGTTTCTTTCCAGCAGCTGGGAGGGAGGACTCTGGGGAAAACAAGGAGGGCTCGTGATGGGTCCAGTAGCTCGCAAACTGAGCTCTTCTGTGTTCATGTTGGTTTCTGGGGAGGCTTGAGGGGATGTGGATGCAGAGGACTCCCCCTGCCTGCCTCCCTTTTGCAGGGCGGCCCATCCCCCACATGGCAGCTAGGCAGCCTTCTGGGGAGAGGAGCTTAGGCTGAGGCTATTCCTCTGTGTCTGCTCTAGCTAATTCAGAGTATTCAGGGGCATGTGCATGCTGGTGGAGGGATGGACATGGAGGCCAGTGACATCAGCAAAGTAAAATAACAGTGGTTCAAACAAGTTAATTTTTCTTACACATAAAAGAGGTCTGGAGGTAGGGAGCCCTGGGTTGCTGTAGCGGATCTACAAAGACATAGGGAAGTATATTCCTTCCGGTTCACCTGCTCTGTCATTCCTCATCCTCATGTTCCAAGGTAGCTTCTAGAGCTCCAGCTATCACTCGTCCTCATGTTCCAAGATAGCTGCTAGAGCTCCAGCTATCACATAATCTTTCCAGGCAGTGGAATGAATGAGGGACTGGGGCAAGGATGTTCTTTAAATATTCTTTTTCAGATTGCCACAGGATTCTTACATTGACATGTCATTGACCTGATGTTAGTCACACAGTACCTACCTACGAGAGAGGATGGAAATGGGCCAACTAAAAGCATTCTGTTAGGGCGCCTGGGTGGCTCAGTGGGTTAAGCCGCTGCCTTTGGCTCAGGTCATGATCTCAGGGTCCTGGGATCGAGTCCCGCATCGGGCTCTCTGCTCAGCAGGGAGCCTGCTTCCTCCTCTCTCTCTTTGCCAGCCTCTCTGCCTACTTGTGATTTCTCTCTGTCAAATAAATAAATAAAATCTTAAAAAAAAATAAATAAAAGCATTCTGTTAGAGTGGGAGACAACTAGGTCATGAAAAGGCAAGAGAGAATGAGGTTGGCTCGGACCTGCTGAGTTTGAGGTGCCTCTGGGCCATGCAGCAAGCCATCCCTTTGGGAGTTGAATGGATGGGTCTGGAGTTTGAGGGAGAGGTGGGGCCCAGAGTTTCTGATTAAGGAGGCATCAATATACAGGTGGTGGTGGGGTTCCTGGGGAGGAAGGTTTTGTGCCATCAGAAATAGAAGAACAACGGGAAGCCAGGAGGAGAGGATCTCTGTGCCACCTGCCCTAGTGAGGTCAAGCAGATGAACGTGGAAATAAGAAGACTAAGTCTACAGGCTTCTACAGGAGCAGTCCCAGTGAAGTGGAGAGACTGAGGCCTTTGGGCCTGAAGGAAGAGGAGGGAAGGTGGATCCTGGAGGGAAGGTGTTTTCTTAAGATCTGAAAAGACTTGAGTGAGGGTTTAGAGGCTGCGGGACAGCTTGGTCCGACTTCTGTAAACCTCACTGCCTTCAGAAGGAAGGAGGTGACCAAGGGAGGTGATGAGTTCCAAGGGGCAAGGAGAGGCACGCTGAGGGAGCTTAAGGCCAGACCGTCTCTGCATGGGGGCTCCTCTGGCGGGGAGACCCGGAGCTGGGAGAGAATGAGCAGTTAGGTAGAAGCAAATGAAAGAACTGCTAAGCCACAGGAAGGAGGTTCAACTCCACACTCTGAGGAAATTCAACCCACCTGCATATTTAGTTTTCTCCAGTAGCAATTAAAGAAGAGAAGACCCATTCCGTCAGGATTAGGAGGCACAGGTGGGGTGTCAGCAAAAGGCAGGAGGTCCTGGAGGGGGCGTGATGGTGGAGTTCAGGCAATGTTTAGTTGTATTTGGTGCTTGCTTTTCTAAGTGGCAGAGAAGGATGGGAGGTGTTTAAAAAAGTCTTGACCTGTGAAGTTGTAAATGTCAGGGCATTTTCCATCATTCCTGAAAATCTGGTCATCCTTGATACACAGAATTGAGTTCTCTTAGTCACCCAAATCAGTGCTTCAGTAATCTTGGCTTGCGTTAATTTGTAGGCCATTTATTTAATAGCAGACTGTATCCACTTGTTACTTTGGATGGGGCAGTGTATTGTCAAGCAGGCTGTGGACTGCACAAGGGGCTGAGAGATGCTGAAATCCAGACTATTTCCGTTTGCCAGGCATGTGTGCTGTGCATGACTGTGCTGTGTCTCCATTAAGGCAGGGGCACCCTCTTTTGACGTGGATCAGGGGCTAGTTCTGGCCCTGACTTTGGGTTACCTAACCTCTCCATGCATGTTTCTTCTTCTTTGGCAAGGATAACTGAGTTACCACAGGGTAAGTGCTCAGAACTGTGCCTGGCACTTGTTAGGCACCATGTAAGGATTGGCTGCTGTGATTATATTTAATTGGGGAGTGATTTGAGCCTCCTCGGTCTCCTTTTCTGAAGGCTTATCTTGTTGGGGTTGGTATTTGGAAAGGGTTTGGGGCTCTTGATGGCTTACAGTTTGGTCACTGAGCTTCCATTTCCCTCCAAGGATTCTTTCCAAACCTTAAACTTTCCCAGAGTGCATCTGCTTACTCTTAAGGCAACTGACCAGCGTTGCTGGCACCTTCTCCATCTGAAAGGTGATAGCGCAGTTGTGGCCAAGGATATACCCCAGGGAGGCTGGTGGAACTTGCTGTTCTGAATTTTAACTAAATTCTTTTTTTTTTTTTTTTAAGGTTTTATTTATTCATTCGACAGACAGAGATCACAAGTAGGCAGAGAGGCAGGCAGAGAGAGGGGGGGAAGCAGGCTCCCTGCTGAGCAGAGAGCCCTATCCTGCGCGGGGCTCCATCCCAGGATCCTAGGATCATGACCTGAGCTGAAGGCAGAGGCTTTAGCCCACTGAGCCACCCAGGTGCACCTAAAAAATTGCCTAAATTCTCTTCAGAAAGATAAGACTGGAGAGCTAGAGACAGGTTCTAGGGAGAATGAGAGCAGTGCTGTCTGATGCAGAACTGTGGAGGGTGGGTCCTCACCCCTATCTGTGGAGGGTGGGTCCTCACCCCTATCCCATCCAGGACTGCTTTGGAACTGGAAGCTCATTTCTGGTCCATTTCCTCATTTTGGACACAAGTCAGACCACACAAGATGCATGAGAACAACATTAATGTCTTGGACTGTGACCAACAGCCTAATCCTGGTCATCACCATCTTCAGAAGAAATTTTCATCTTTTCTAGATTTTTAGGCCAGATACCTTTTCAGAGTGTCATCTTTCTGGAATTGAGATCCATTATACACCGGTCTAATGGGAAACTGCTTGTTCTCTGCAAATTCTCTTATTATATCAGCGGTGTGTTTTATAATTCCTACCTCACCCGTGTGCATCCAGAATGAATTTTGTTTGGTCCCTAAAGAGGGATCTGACTTTGTTGACTTGTGAGAGGGAGCTGATGGGGGCCACCCACCCCCACCAGTGTGTCAAGTAGGTCCTCCGTGTAAGTGAACACAGTTTGTCTTGGAAGGGACCTGAAGCTCCAGAGTGTTTCAGTTATTTGTTAAATAAAGGTCACACAGCTAGATAAGAATGGGTCCAGGATTTGAGTCCCCCTCTGTTGGATCCTAATGTGTGGCCCTGTCTCCTCTCTGGACATACCTGTTCTTCTGCCTTCTGCTGCTTTCTGTCTGCAGTGTCCCCTTCTCCCACTGAAATCCCGCCTATCACTCTTTCATTTTGAATCACATTATGTGTTTATAAGGAGAACACATGTTCTTAGAGAAGACACAAAAAGCCTCAAAATAAGATTCTTTAGTTCCAGCGTTTACATGTTGATGTGCTTATTTTGCTATAAACCGTACCTTGACCTCAGTGAAGCTAAAAAAAGAAAAATCATGCCTTAAAAATTGCTTAAGGATCAATTGGGATTATATTGTAAATGTAGTTTCTTGAGTCATTACCTTGCTGTCATATTCTGCACGTCGCCTGTGTCATTAAATATTCTTTGAAAATGGAATTTGTATTTTAGCTGCTGCCGCTTTCTGCTATCTAAACACACCGAAGTGTAGTTACCCACTTCCCCATGGTTGGCTATTTTAAGTTACACTTCTGTGAATAGCCCTAGGCGCATGCTTAATTGTTTCTGTGGGATATATTCCTAGAAGTGGAAACGCGGCACAAAGCGGGTGTGTCTCTGAGTAAGGCTGCTGCCTGGTTCTCAGAGACCCCCCAGGAAGGCTGGCAGGGCTGCTCAGCGCTCCCACCGCAGCCCACACCCCCGGGACCCTTTGGAGTGGCTCTGCGGTATTTGCTTTCCTTTTGCAATTTGCCGGCTTATGATTAAGGTGGAAGGGTTTGTTACAGTGGCGCGGGCCTGTAACTTTCCTTTGAGATGCGCGTGTATGTTCGCTTAGCCTGTTTTACTGACCCTGTCACAGGCTGCTCCACGTTTTGAGACCCAGTTCAAAGCCCACTTTTTCACGACCCCTTTCCTGCTCCCTGCTATTGCTCTGAAACTGGAACTTCTTTTTCTTTCTTTTTTTTTTTTTTTTAAGATTATTTATTTATTTATGAGAGAGAGAGAGCACAACCTGGAGGGGCAGAGGAAGAGAGCATCCCAAGCTGAGTGCAGAGCCTGATGCAGGACTCCCATCCCCCGACCCTGAGATCATGACCTGAGTGGAAACCAAGAGTCAGACGCTCAGCCGGCTGGGCCACCCAGGCACCCTTGGAAGTTATTTTTATTTTCAACTTGGAATTCTCACAGCAGCTTGTATCTTAAAACAACTTGTCAAATACCCCTTTGTATTGTAACTTGATATCTTTGGCCCCGTCTAGATACCTTTGGTCCCTACTTGAGGATGGGGAAATGGGTCTTACTCATTTCTGTACTACTTGGGGGGCCTGGCGCAGTGCTAGGTAACTAGCACGTGCTCGATATTCTTAAATGGTTAGGTGGATGGATACACAGAGTTCTTAAAAACTAAAAAAGGGGGGTGCTGGCTCTGTCAGTAGAGCATGTGACTCTTTTTCTTTTTTTTAAAAAGTATTTATTTATTTGAGAGTGAGATTGAGAGAGAGCACAAGAGTAGAGTGACGGCAGAGGGAGAACAGACATCCCACCGAGCAGGGAGCCTGATGCAGGACTCGATCCCAGGATCGTGGAATCATGACCTGAGCCAAAGGCAGACGCTCAACCGACTGAAGCACCGAGGCACCCCAGAGCATGTGACTCTTGATCTCGGGGTTGTGAGTTTGAGTGCCATGTTGGGTGTAGAGAGGACTTAAAAAAAATCTTAAAAAAAAAAAATCAGCAAAATCAATCTAATGCCGTCTTGTCACATTGGTTTCTTCCTTTCTTCCTCTTTGCTTTCTGAAACTGATAACCTGTCATCTGATAAATTGTCAGGGCTTTCCAGGGGAGGACGGGCATGGAGGCCCCCGGAGGGCCCTGCGTCAAGTGGAACGCCGGCGGTCGGCTGCCCACCCAGACTTTTCTCCCCATCAGCTTCCGTTTTCCTCTTTTGACAATTTGCAAGGTAATATTCTCACAAATCATCTTACACCATCCGTGCGTAGTACTTCTAGAACATTTGGAGGACGGAAGAGTGGAAGTAAGGAAGTGATTACCTGCGGCCTTCCCGCCCAGACTCGGCAGGCCCGTGGCTGACATCTCCGCCATGTTTTCTGGGAGCTGCAGTTTCCGGACGCGCGGGTTGTTAACTGCCTGTCAGGCAGGAGAATCACCCAAGGAAACATCCCCGTGTTTCTGTAAAATTGTTCAGCAGTTTTATACTATTGTAACTGGTTTTCCCATCGCCTTCTCAGGCCCTGCTTCTGTTGGTGGGTCAGTGAGTTGTTCCCACTGTATCCCCTCGTGAACAGGGTGCCGCGTTGCTGCTTTAGCCACCTGGCAGCGGGGACAGACCTGTACCAGCCCTTCCCCTCACTCTCCTCCCTTTGTGGCCAGTGCCCCGTGTGCCTCTCGGTTTGTGTTTCTCAGTATCCGTGTGTAGCAACGTATTGAGAAATGGCTTCCTTTTCAGGAGGAAAACTCGAGTACTTGAGCCTCAAGGAGGCCACACAGGAAAGCAGAATCATGGCCTGTGGATGTCAAGGCTTGGTGTCGCCTAGCCAGCCAGCCCCCTCCTGCCCACCGAGGCCTGGGGGTGCATAGGGATGCAGGAAAGGGAAGGCCTAGCTTTTGGAGGGGCCGTAGGCCTCAGGCCTGGCATAGCTTCTCTCCCCCATAGTAAGCTCTGGTTACTCTCCCAGGTCCCCATGGGAGTTTATAGTGAACACCTGGGTCCATTTTCCAGCTGGTCCTAGACTTGGATCTTGTGTGGCATATCTGTCCTGGGTGAGTCCTAGGGAGCTTCTGGGATAGGAGCAGTTCTGGAATGATCTTGAGCCCCGCTTCTCTGAAGAGCTGCTCAGGGCGTGCCTCGGGGCCCCTGATGCAGTTACAAAGGTGACGTGTCTCCGAAGTCCAGGGTTGGGGCCGCGGAGGACCATGGCCTGGGTTCACACCCCACCTGACAGTTACTGTATCTCTGTGGCATACTTTCATCCCCACGTGGGAATAATAACACCTCCTCCAATGAAATCAGTTAGCACTTAGAAACTTCTTTAAATAGTCCGTCATTTGCCACGTAAAAATAGGGCACCAGAGGCCCAGCTAAGCTTCTTGCTCCAGCAGCAGGTAGAACCTGTGCCCTCTGCCTTCCAGTAGCAAGGGAAGAGCACTGGACAGGAGCCAGGAGACCAGAGAGCCTCTGTCCTGCACCTGCCTTTTGCCTTTCTACGTGACTATGTCACTGCCTTGCCCTGGGCCTTCGTTTCCTTGCTGGTTGTGCATTACATGTAGGAGATGACCTTCAAGGCCTTTCTCATCTTAGAACACTCTAGGATTTTGTGCTTGAAAGGTATTTCAGCTATCTCAAGAAGGGGCCAGTCCTGCCAACAGCCCCTCTTGGTTGTCGTGGTGTCCTCAAGTCAAGCCCAACTGCAAAGACCAGTGACCAGGAGGAGATCCAGAACCCTTTGGGGTTTGCCTGGAGTTTTCTCTGCATAGGCCAGCTCGCCCCCATCTGGAGGGTGAATTCAAGTATTTGGGGCAGGCGTCGTGGGAGAGCCGACCTCCTTTGGGATGTGAGGCAGGTGCTGTCCCCCATGGGGAGTGGGGCCAAGATGTGGACTGCCGAGCCTCTGCTCTGTGGGGCTGCACTGTGCCCGTGCCTGCAGAGCTCACCACTTGATCTCAGGTCTGCATGTGAGCGAAATCGGGTCTTGTGCAAGAGCTGGTGTGTATCTCTGTGCTTTGAGCTGTGCTGTCAGATGGCTCATCTGCAGAGGTCTTAGCGGAGCTCTTCTAGTCGGGGAGCCAGCAGGAGGTTCTTGATCTGTCTCCTTCTCTGGACAGGTAGGAAGGAGGAGGATGTGGATTGCACACCCCTGAGGAGGGAAGGACTGTGTGCTCTTCCAGGCTCTGCTGGTCCTCCAGGCCTTCTAGAAGTTTCTGGCCTCCTACTGGCCAGGTGGCAGAGCCTCGCCTGGGTTGGTGCTCTATGTAATACGTCTGCCTGATGCTGGTGGGGCACAGTGGGTAGGGTTTGGTGTGGGGTTGGCCTACAGTAAGATGAAATAGTCCATGGAGTCAGAAGGAGTGGCCTGGGGCTTAAGGTCCACCTGGGTTTAAGTGGTTGGTTCTTGAACCTCTGAGTCCTTACTGATAAATGAGGATCCTCCCACCGAGATGCCCAGCCCTGGCCTGGCTCACAGTAGGTGCCCCAGACACCTGTCGATCAAGGAGGTGATCTAGTCTGTGCTTAGAGCACAGACTCAGCAAGCAAGTAAACTGCCTGGGCTCAGATTTTCATTCTGCCGCTCAGTAGCCTTGTGACTTGGGACTGCTCCTTGGCCTCAGTTTACCCCTCTGTGAAATGGGGAAAGCATTAGGGCCTCTCTCAGGTTTGTTACAAGGCATCAGTGACTTAATATATATGAAGTCCTTAAGGTGGTACCCGGGTCCCAGTAAGCACTTTGTCAGTGTTACCATCTGATTTTTTTTTTACTACGTCGTGGTCAGTTGATTTTGAGGAGTTCGGCAGCAAGCCTGCTCTGTTATTTGGAAGTAGGTCCTCTCTCTGTTCAACTGGAGCTTGTCCAGGGTGGTGGGTAGGCGTGTGTGCATTCTTGCTTGTCGTTGTCTCTGAACGGTGTCAGAGGACATCTCCTGATAACAGCCTGTGTGCCAGGCCCGGTGGCTGCTCTGCCCACCCCTCTCATGCTCTCCTCAGCTTGCTTCCTCAGCTTGTATGCATCTCTTTTTTTTTTTTTTTTTTGATACTTAATTATGGAATTTTTAAGAGTAATCTCTGCACCCAGTGTGGGGCTTGAACCCATGACCCCACAATCAGAAGTTGCATGCTCCACCAACTAAGCCAGCCAGGTGCCCCTGGTTATGTGCTTTTTTTTTTTTTTTTTTTAAGATTTTATTGATTTATCTGACAGAGCATGCAGCAGAGGGAGAAGCAGACTCCATTCTGGGCAGGGAACCCATTGTGTGACTCGATCCCAGGACCTCAGGGTCATGGCAGGCGAGAATTTTACCACTGAACCGCCAATGGGACCTCAGGGTCATGATTTGAGCCAAAAGCAGACGCTTAACCCACTGAGCCACCCAGGCACCCCAGGGTTATATATGTCTTAATAGCGTTCTGGTTTACTTTGCTCTTCTGCTCAGTCCACTTGCAGGGGTTTACACAGCACATTCTGGCTTGTGTGTTGACCTGCTCTTGACCTCCTGGAAATCAAGTGAGAGTCAGAAGGCCGTCCTCTGTCCTAATTGTGTTCTAGCCTCACCTGGCCTTGTCTTCGTCTGCCCCTTTCAGGGCACACATGGGAGTAGCTTGGGATTTGCCATGTAAATGGACTCATTCAGGAACATGTTTAAGATTCTTAAAGCAATAAATATGTCAGAATTTAACAGCCTTCAAAGATAGTAAGATACTGGAATTTTTAAAAAAAGATTTTATTTATTTATTTGGGAGAGAGAGAGTGAGCGTGCGCATGAGCAGGGGGAGAGGCAGAAAGAGAGGGTGAAGCTGGTGTCTCTCTGAGACGCCCAGCTCGATCCCAAGACCCAGGAGGCAGACGCTTAACCGACTGAGCCACCCAGGTGCCCCCAAGTACTGGAATTTTTATGATAAAGATGATAGGAGGTGAGTGTTACCATCCACCAGGCCTAGGGCTAACTGCTTTACATTTCCCTCCCAGGAAGGTAGTACTATGACTCCCCACATTTTACAGATACGAGAACTGAGACATAGCAAAGTCCACTTAAATTGCCCTTGTTGAGGCAACTGGACAGCAGGTAGAGGTGGAATTTGAACTCAGGTCTGCCAGGCTCTAAGCCTCAAGCCCTTGACCATCCCTCATACTGTCTCTGGCTCATGTTCCTGAGATGACTCCATAGTGACTTTCTGTTATCTGAGCCTTTTCTCACTCTCTGCTAGTGAGCTTGTGGATGACATGAGCCCAGTCAGCGCTGTGTCTGCTGCGGTGTGCGGGGCTCAGGGGAGAAATCCGGTCGTCTTTGGCTGTTGTTTGTTGGAAAGGGTCGTCTTCAGCGGCTCCCATCTCCCAGAGCTGACGTCACCTCAGCCCCATGGCAGTTCCATCCCAAACTTTGTTTTAACTTCCTCTGCTCAGATAATAAGGAATGCCGTAGGTAGTTGAATGACCATCACAGATCCCTTATGATAAAAGGTATGGGTGGCGTGGTCCAGCTCCGCCTCCCCCCCCCCCCCCCCCCACTCCTTCTGAGGCATTTGAGGAGTGACTTTGGCAAAACTGTTTGAGGAGTGCTCGGTTTTAATCTATTGACTTAACATCACCCTCCGGGGGTAGGGGTGGGGGTAGGAGGAGACTAGCTCACGGTCAGAACTATTTGGTTCTGTAGCTGCTCGTTCTCCTTGCTCAACGGGGAGACCGCAGCTGCGTCAGTAGTTCGGGAATTGACACCTGCAGTGGGACATTGGCCTTTCCAGGTTCTCCCCACGCCCTGCCCCTGTCTGCCTGTCAGCTGTCAGAGCCCAGCCTTTCCCACAATCGAGGTTGTGGAGAAGGAGATGGAGACAAATATTTGCCGGTCACTTACAGCACGTCAGCTGCTGGCAGATACTATATCGTTTTTGTCTTTACAGCCATGTTTTGAGCCTCCTCCCCCCCCCCCACCCCCTGGCACCTCCAATCCCACCGCCTCATTTACAACAGGAAATAAAGGCTCAGAGACATTGTGTCAGTTGCTCATGGTCCCTGAACTGGTAGGTCCCTTAGCTTAGCGTGGGGGTGAGATTTGAACTTGGATCTGTCTGACGCTAATCCCCATGATCTGCTGGGCCCTCTCTCCTTAATAGGGTGGCATGTTTCCTGCACAGACAGGTTGGAGGGGGCCAGACAGCGCCAGCAGCCCTAAGCTGGCTGGTGAAGACTCCTCCGGGGTCTGGCTGCCCTGGCAAGTGCCGCCCCTCCCTAGCCCCTGTCTGATCCACCCCGGGGGGCTGCAGGGATGCTGGAGATGAGCTGTCAGAGGGGTGGGCTCTTGTTCTCAGCAGGTCCAGGGTTTCCCTCTGCCTGGGAGAAGGCGAAGGGACAGAGCTCCGGAGTGGGGAGATAGCTGGGGTGGGAGCTGCGTGCGGCCTGAGGTGGCTTCGCCGAGCCGGTCAGCTCTTCAGTTTCCTGCATTCCACGGGGTTGGCATGCCAAACGTTCCCTGGACAAGCAATCAGGGAAGTCTTGTCTTTATAGTCAAACTGCTAATAAAACATCTCTAGAATTTGCTCCTTCCTCTACACCCACGTTGTCACTAATGAAATTACCTTTTGTTCTCATCACTTGCTGAATGGCGGTGGCTTTTTAATTGATTTTCCTGCCTCTCTGGTTTCTCCACACGCATTTCAATCTATCCTCCACATGGTTTCCAGAATGTTGATGGTTCAAAAATGCAAATCTGATCAGGTGTTTTCCTCTCCATGCTGTGAGACTGAGTGTAGATCCTTCAGTGTGACCTTCCGGGACCTTCCAGAACCTTCCTGGATCTGCATGTGTGGGCCCTGACCCCTGGGTGACTTTGCTCTCCTGCCCTTTCCCATCCTCTCTACTCTTCAGCTATTGGCCATATACATATATTTAAGTTTCTGCCACGGCGCCTGGGTGGTTCATTTGGTTAAGCATCCGACTCTTGATTTGGGTTCAGATCATGGTCTCAGGGTCATGAGATTGAGCCCTGCCATCAGGCTTGGCACTGGACGTGGAGCCCGCTTAGAATTCTCTCTCCCGCCCCCACTCTCTCTCTCTCTCTCAAACAAAACAAAACAAAACAAACTTGTCATTACTCTGGTTTTGTTCACAGTGTGCCCCCACCCGAAGTGCCTTCTCTGTCCCTTACCCTATGTGCCATACCTCACAGCTCACCCCAGCCTGTCACTGCCTTCCCAGGACTGTAGCAGCACACCCCACAATTAGACCCAGTCTCCTTGGGATCCCACAGCAAGTACTTAAACCTCTGTTGCGGCAGAGGTGACATGCTCCACGTGACATCAGCTGTCCCTGGCTGGTGGGTCCAAGAAGCCCCTATCATAGTCCCAGTCAGAGGCCTCACATGACTGTGGATGAGACAATACACTTAAAGTGCAGAGCACTGTGCCTGGCGTGTAGGAATATCCAATTTAAAAATCAGTCCAGGCTTATGGTAAAAACAGTCTTGGAATACAAAAATGACTTCCAATTTTATAGACCATAGACCAACCTAAACAAAGATTAAACTATAAAACTTAACAGAGCATGGGGGGGGAGCATCTTTGTGAATGTAGGCTTGGCAAAAATTGCTTAGGAAATGAAAAGCACAAACCGAAAAAGAAAAAGAAAAAAAAAAGAAACAGGCAAATTGGACTTCATGAAAACATAGCTGCTCTTTGAAATTTGGAAGGACTTTTGGAGGGATGCCTCTGGATAGCATGTGGTCCCAAGAAGACTGAAGGGATACTTTTTCCTTTTGCAGGTTTTCTGAAAGCCAACAGGAAGGCTTCGGCTTAGAAACATGAAATTAAATAAAAGCTTTAGAAAGAGGTTTGAGATAGCGTGGGCATAATTAGCATTAGCAGAAAGGACCACTCTCCTTTGCAAGTAACAGAAAATGTGACTTCAACAAATAGGCCATTAGGTTTCTTCTATAGTGAGAAGTTGGGGGTTAAATGGCTTACGTGTTGACAGCAGCTGAACAGTGCTGCTGTCTCTGATTCTCTGGATCATTCTGGGCAGTCAGATCTTTAAAGCAGGAAGGAGGTGGTGGACAGCCCCAGAGCTTGCCCCCCTTATGAGGAAAGCAGACCCTTCCCAGCAGTCCAGTGGATGGGGCCTTGCGTCCCACTGACCGGAACTGTCACACACAGAGCTACACCACAGCCATGCTGGGAACCCCCCCACCTATCCCATGGGAGTCTAGGCTGGGCCTCGTGTTAGTGTGGTGTGAAGTCGGCGTAGACAAACACTGACTCAGACCAGTTTATCACTGGGCACGGTGACAAAACAAAATCAGCCTGGGAGTGAGGAGCAAGTCAGGAATGGACATTAGATAGGTCATGGGCAACGCCGAGGCAGAGGCCGTCATCATTTGGGGGCGTTTGCTATCACATCAGTTGACCTCTATCAACTGATCGACAGTTGTGGCATTCACTTGCTCTTGACCCCTGCTCCCTCCGTAGCCCTTTCTCCTTGTCTGTGGTTGCTAGGCAAACAATCCTGCTCCTGGAAAAGAAAGCCTTTTGTATCCCTGGCATACAGCACAGTATCCTACACACGGTGCTCTCAGATCAGAATTTGAAGTGCCTCCTCCTCTCCCATCCCATCCTTCTAGAAGCTTCCGGGAGACAAGGTTTTTAGGATAGTTAAGGGGGTGGTCCCGTCGGCTGGATTTCGCCTTTGCGTTAGGTTGCGCCCTCTGCTTTTTTTTTTTTCTAGGCCTCCATTTAGTAATTCGCACCTGTGTCCTCTCCAGTATTACAAATGTCAGGACATCTCTGGGATTACCTTTTGCACTTGACGGGTTACAGACCAAGCCATGCTCTGGGCCTGGTGAGCTTCAGGCAGGCAGATGGAGTTGAGCGAGTGAACGGAGACAAAGGTGGTGTCATTTTGGAATCTGGTTTGTGGATAGCACCTGTGTCTGCCCTCCCCTGGATTTCCCACCAAGCATTGAGACTGTGTTGGCGATGGCCTGCTTTGCCTCCCACAACTCTCCCGTGAGGCCTGTTCACGGGTAAGTCGTCTGTCGCCTTGCCCTCGGTGGCTTAGGACTGTGTTGTGGGGCTGGCCTTGGGAACACATCTCCTGACCGGTTGTCGCGTGATTATAGATAGAGATAGATTATAGATAGATTATAGATATAGATAGATAGATTATATTATATTATAGGTAGGATTATAGGATTATAGCTGGAGAAGTTCTCCTTCCTTTCCCTCTTGCAATCACGGGAGGCCCAGGGCAGTTAAGGGATGAAGCAGGTGTCTTGCCTTCTCATGATTTAGTCCAGTTTGTCCCACAGTCCCCGCCTAGGACTGGTTCAGAAACACAGAGACCTGGGAGCTTCTAGGATTAAACTGGGGCACGAAGCAAAACGGGAAAGGTAACCCCGAGACGCTTGCTCCAGCAGCTTGCCAAGTGAAAAGTTGCTTTCCGAAGAGCACATGCTTTTGACTCACCCATGGCTTCTCAGGTGGAGACTGTCTGAGGATATTGAGGTCAGGGAACTACCTTCCTCTTCCAGATCTTCCCTGTCAAGTGTCATGACCGCTGCGGAGCCTGCGACGGAAGAGGGGGTGTTGCCTAGCAAAGCCCCATCTGGAGCCATCCATGGCCCGGCTCCAGCTCTCTCTTTCCCAGGAAGCTTTGTGTATGCCTCCTGGTCACAGCTGGCTCTCCCTTCCCTGCATACTCATACCTAGTGCAGGGGCAATAACAGCCGGTGCTGTTATCTAAGGGGGGCTGCTGATCGCATGTGCTTCTGGATGGGGTCACCAGCCCCAGGCAGGCACTCACATCTGTCACCGATGCCGGAGATGGAGCCCATTTGGTCTCAGCCTGGGCCCGAGGCTCCCATCTGCAGCCTTTTGTCAGGCCTCGGAGTCCGCGGCTCCAGGGGAGTCAAGGGAGGGCAGGGAGCCCTAAGTTCCCAGTTGTGGCCACATCCTCTCTGGCCTCCTTGGGAACGGCTCCACTTGTGGTCTGGGGCAGACTTGTTTGTTTGTATTTGAAGTTCCCCGACTCCGAGTTTGACGTCAGGGCAGGGTTGCTAGTGGAAGGCTTGGCGGGGAGATTGTCTCCGCACGAACGCACATGGCTGTCAGCGTCCCCGGGAGAGCATGGGCGCAGGACAGAGCTGGGTAGAGGACGACTGGTTGCAGAATGCCCAGCCTGGGGATTGAGGTCACTTGCTCTTCTCCTGGCCCTGCTGGCTTGGCAGTCTTGTTTCCTGGGCCCTTTGCTTGCCAAAAACAGCCCTTCTGGGTCCCCTTTGAGGGCTCTGGGGGGCTCAGCAGTGTAGGGGACCCAGGGCTGCCTCTGGTGCTCTTGGAACTGTGGGCTGTGGTCGGCCTGTGCCCACGTGTGGAGCTGGCAGCTGCGTCACGACCTCCAGAGGCTTCCTTACGTTCTCAGAAATCATTTTGCAACACGTTAGCCGTGGCAGCCAGAGCAGACAGCTTCGCTGGCTGGGCTGGCAGGAAGTCCCCAGAAGTGCACTCCGGCTTTGGGGAGGGGGTGGGAAAAGTGAGAGGAACAGCCCTAAGGCCCGGGCAGGGCCAGAGATGCCTGAGAAGGAGCAGCTGTTTCAGGAACTATCTAGGGAAGATTGGAGTAAGTCTCAAGAACTTTAGCAACTCCCTGGAGTTTGGGACAGGGTGGACGGGGGCTGGGCACTAGCAAAACCTGCTGTCAGCATCTTCTTAAAGAGTATGGTGTTGCCCACCTGGAGGAGGGAGTCAGGGCCCTATAGGTGTTGGTGAGCTAGAGGCTGGTCCAAAGTGGCCATCCAGGTGCCTCTTACCTTACTCTGCAAAGATGCTGGGATAGCCTTGAAAGGGGTGGCTCTAGATACTGGGTAGGGTGGTGGCTAGTTTTGATGAATTCAGAGCTGGTTTGGAGCTGGGGATGGGGTGTAGCTCAGAAGATAGGTTTTGCAAATTAGGATTGGAGGTGGTGGCTCACTGGGGTGAGTGGACACATTTGGAGAGTGGGGAAGTCTGGGCCTTTTATTCAGAAGATTTGGTGCCTACAGCGGGCTGGGCAATGCTGGATTTGGGGCTTCTGACCACAGGAGAGGGTTACAAAGCTCTCGGTACCCCAGTTCCTCATCTGTAAGATGGGAATAGTGAAATACACCTGCGAGGCTTCTGGGTTTAGCATTTGTGGTTTGACTCTTTGTGAGTGACCCTAAGCAATGGACTGTACTTGCCGGTGAGAGGAGGCTGGGCTTAGAACCGCACACTGCTGCTTGCAGGGAGGGCGGGCGTCCCTTAGTGAGTGAGCCAAGCAGGCTGCCCAGCATCCTCATCGCGACACGGCTCTGTTGTTTTCGACTTGATGTCGAGCGCACAGTGCTTCCACCAACGGTCCAGAAGGGTCTGTGGTGTCTTCATTTTTGCCGGACTGTGTTTTGTGGGGAGAATGATAGAAGCTGAGAGGGACGTTGCCAGCTTTGGGGTTACGTGAAGGTTGGGACATGAGTCCCGTGTGTTCACGGGTCTACTGCAATTCCCACCTCCTGGGATTTTCGTTGAGGATCCAGGGAGAGAAGGTGATAAGTTACTACATAAATAGAAGAGGTCCTTCTAACTCAAAGGCTGATAACTGAATAGTGACAGGACATTCATAATTGAGAGAGCCCGTTGCCGTACGGCGGAATCTGGCGACCATCCCTGTCTGTGCCCGGGATTCATGTGTCCATTTACCTTTCAGACTTTCACATCTGTCCCCATAGACTGAACCTTCTGCCCTGCTTGACCCCTGAAAACCGGCGACACTGAGAAGGGCAGACATCTGCTCCAGTGGTCAATGCCTGTGGTCAAGTTAGGGTTACAGATGTCTTGCATCTGGCTGCTTCCATAGCCTGGATCACAGATTGGGGGTCAACCAAATGGGGACCTCCCCACCCCAGGTGCTGTAGGGTTGGGGGTGGCTGACTTTTATTTCGCAGAGCCAGTTGTCTGCAAAGCCACGGATGCTAAGAGCACCCTAGGTAGTGAGCCCTTCCTATGTTCTAGCTGTCGGCCTGAGCACCTTGCACAGGTGAATCCCACCGTTGAGTTTTCAGCAGAGCTGTGGAGCATGCGCTGTTCCCTCCAGTCTATAGGTGAGGAGACTAAGATGGGGTAACTAGTCATGGCCACCCCACTGGTGAGTGAGAATACCACGGCTGGACCTTCCATCTGCCTGGCTGCTCAGTCTGTGCCTCCCTCTCCAGGTGATGGAACCGTTAACAACAGGAGGCATGGCCCTCAATTGGCTGGAGCAGGTGCCGGTGGTACACAGGGGGCATGGGCGTCTGTGTGAACCTGGGTAGGGTGTCTGCCCGGACATGACCACCGCACCCAGCCAGTCAGACCCAATGGCCGGCCCTCATCCCACTGCCCGGTGGGAACCTGCAAGAGTTTTCTGCTGGGATGCCCATTTCACCAGTGGTGAAGGCGCTAGTAGCCCACCCCGCTGTGGCTGCTTCCAAAGGATGTCAGGACTCTGGCTGTAGCAGAGTGCATGTCTCAGGGCTGCCTGCGACAGCCGGGATGCTCTCTCTGGAGGGTGGATTTGGGAGCTGTGGATGCCTACACAGAGGCACGTTGGACGAACTTTGAGCAGAGCCCACATGGAAGGCGTCTCAGATTCCCCTTGAGTTCTGGGAGCGGCTTCCTGTTCTGTGGAAGTTTCTCTCTCCTGTGCTTTGGGAGCTCTGACAGGTGTCTGCTCTCCGGGGATATCTGACAGCCTCCCCCCTCCCCAACCCCACCGAGAAGCCATGCTTATGGCAACCTCCGTTTGGGAGATCTCTGTGAGAGTCACGCTAGAGCAGCTACAGGGGGCAGATTCTGTTATATTTGCCTTTGATCGGTATGCCAGGTGAGGCAAGGGGCCCCCGAGTTGATGCCGCTGCACTCCAGCCATGCTCTCTGGTGCTGTCATGTGAACCTGTGAGCCCTCCGAGGAGAGGCAGGGCGCGTGTGAGCTGGAGTCAACATGGGAGCCAGGTCCTGGCCCTCATGCCTTTAAATGAATGTGCCCAATCTCTGGGTTCCACCAGCATTGTCCTGAGGACCAGTGCCAGCCATCAGGGTCTTCTTTAACCCCCCAGTCTCTGAAATGGGTACAGTCCCACCCACACTGCCCTGTTGCCCAGAGAGGTTTTAGGAGAACCAGAAGGCGTGGCTTGGTGAGGGCGTCCCACTGAGTGCAGGATCTCCTTCTTCTAGGCGCTTTGCTGAACATTTACCTCCCTGTTTTCTCCTATAAATCTCCACAATAGCCTCTTGAGGTAGATCAGTCCCATTTTACAGGTGGTGAAATGAAGACCGACTGGCTAGATTTGTGTCCACCCGCAGAGGGAGTGTGGTGACAAGGGGCTGAGAGGCCAGGACCGTCTGTCCTGAGGCGGAGTGCCGTTCTTAGATATGGTTGGAGTAACCAATGGTGATGTTGTAGGACCTGTCTTTTTTTTTTTTTCTTATTCCAAGTAGTATTATATATGGTGACTCTCTTGGCCCCCATTTGTATGAAATGATACCCTTTTCATAGGTGGTGAAGTTGAAGCTGAACGAAGGGGGATTTCCCAAGGTCTTTGATCGGGGTCAGGGGGACACTTAGTGAGCACCTCCTGTGTACCCTTGCGGCTGGTACTACCTACCAGCTGCGAAGCCAGGCTGAATGTCGGGATAGGAGTGGGACACACATTCAGTGTAGCAAAAACATATTGGGGGCAGGGTGTGAGACGTGACCTCCAGCCCACTGTCCTCCGTGGTGGCCAGAGAGCCAATGACTCTTTCCTCTTGCTGCTGGTCCCTTTGCTGAAACCCCAGGTGCTTTTCTATTCTGGAAAGTTTATATCTTGTGGTTTCATGGTTAAGAAAAAAATGACACTATCCCTGAACAGTCCCCTTGTTGGCCCCTGGGCTGACAGGCCCCCCACTGTGGTTTGTCTGGCAAAGAAGCCCCTGGGGACTCTGACCAGCTTTCCAAAAAAGTGAGGCAGGCTTGTCTCGCGCAGCTGGAAGCTGCTGCACCTGGGGTGAATCCTTTGTGAATGAGAATAGCTTGGCGACTTTGCAGAAACCAAACGTGTAGGTGTGGTTTTCTTTACGAGCTCCGGGGGAGGGGGGGCGGGGGACCAGCTGCCGGGACATCAGACCTGCTGGCAAGTGGGTCACCATGCGTCCCTGGGTGTCTTCTTGCCTTGTGTCAGCATGGCCAGGCGAATGGATGGCTAACTGGGTGTAGGAAGGAGTCCCTTCAAGTTCAGCATCATCCTTCCTGGGGGGCTGCTGTGTGCTATCTGGCGGGGATCTCTAGCAGCCTTCAAGAAAAGAAGCCACTCGTCCCTCTTCTGGGGAACTTGCCTTACTTTTTGAGACTCTCAGACTCCTGAGTGGCTGTTTGTGCTGTTGGCCTTGGTTTCTGCGATCGTTCTGGTCGATTTGCGTGCCCATCAGATCTGCGAGATGTATCCATTGTGTTCGTGTGTCCGTTCATCCAGCGAGAGGTTTTACGGGGCAAACCTTGTGCCCCAGGAGCTCTGCTGGTTTCTAGTGGGGCCCAGAACACAGATCAGGCACCTGATCTCGTGGAGAGGGCAGTCTAAGGAGGGAAACAGACAAATTATTATTATTATTATTATTTTTTAAGATTTAATTTATTTATTTATTTATTTGAGAGAGAGACAGGGAGAGAGAGCATGAGTGAGGAGAAGGGCAGAGAGAGAAGCAGACTCCCCGTGGAGCTGGGAGCCCGATGCGGGACTCGATCCCGGGACTCCGAGATCATGACCCGAGCCGAAGGCAGTCGTCCAACCAACTGAGCCACCCAGGTGTCCCTGAAACAGACAAATTAAATATTAGAACTTGGACGGACGAGTGCTCTAGTGGGGGAGGAGGGGGGTTGCTGAGGAGCAGGGCTCCCTGCAGGAGTGGAGTTCTAAATTGAGCTTAAGAGGTCTTGGGGAAGAGCCTTCTGGGCAGAGGGCTTTGAAGACAAAAGGGGTCGGATGTGTGGGAGGGGACTGAATTCAAGAAAGCCCAACCCTGGCTCATTGCTGAGGCTGGGCTGGCCAGTCTTTTTTTTTTTTTTTAAAATATTTATTTATTTATTTATTTGACAGGCAGAGATCACAAGTAGGTGGAGAGGCAGGCAGATAGAGAGGGGGAAGCAGGCTCCCTGCCGAGCAGAGAGCCCGATGCGGGGCTTGATCCCAGGACCCTGAGATCATGATCTGAGCCACCCAGGCGCCCCCGGGCTGGCCAGTCTTGATGTTGACCTGTGACAGTCAAAGTCATCTATAGAGTGGATGCGTTCTTAATTGGCTCCTGGGGGTCTGGTCCTCCGTTCTCACGCCAGTGGTGGGCAGCCTTCCCTGCCCCTGCCTGCATCCTGACCTCTATGACTCCATCCGGTTATTTGATGCTTGGCCCTGTCTCTTTGAAGCTGAGGTTGGAGAGGGAAAGATCAGGCTATGAGAAGCTCTTCAACTCAGCTGTGTCCTTGCCTCCTTCCTTCCTCAGGCTGTTGTGAGCACGTGTTGTGTGCCGTAATAGGCATGTGGGGACAGTCCTGAATGAGGTGGACACAGTCCCTGCCCCGATGGGTACTCATCTGGCGACTTAATGTAGCTATGGGGTTTTCTGTACCATAGTTCAATCCCCCCAACAGACCACGGGCTCCATGTCACCACACCTGTTGGACAGAGGAGAGAACCTCGACTCAGAAAAATGAGCCGACTTCCCCGAGGTCACATAACTGTTAAGTGGCAGAACCTACACTTGAACCCCAGTGTGGTTCAACTCCGAAGCCTGGTACTATGTCTGCTGCCCTGGGAACTTGAATCTGTCGGGGGTGACTGGGTCAGAAGAGTGAATAATGAGGCCACTGTGGTACGGGCTGTTGGCATGGTGTAGACCCCGCGTATGCAATGGGAGGCAGGGGTTGTGAGTAGGTCTGGGGCTGGGGGTCTTGCCAGAGACCTGGTCTGTGGCCAGAGGAGGAGGGGACTCGAAGCTACTGCAGGCAGTTGGAGCAGAGGCTCCGGGGGTAGGAAGGTACTAGAAGTCTTTGAGAAGTCACTTGCAGGTGAGTGTACACCTCCAGGGCACGGTGGGTCAGGGGTAGAGTGGAGTGGTAAAGAGCCTGGGAAGGAAGGTTGGGGCCATTGATTTTGGAACTGGCCTGTGGTCACCCTGGGAGGGATGGATCATTGGATGGGGGAGTCTGGACAAGGGACACAAGTGCCTTTGCTTTATCCTAGAGCATAAACGCGGCACTCACATCTTGTTTTTTCACCTGCGCTCTAAAGATGTTCCTGGGGACTTAGTTCCACGATGGCACAGCGGATGCCCTTCTGTGGCAACCCAGGGTTGCCAGCCTCTGCCAAGACTGTTCCATTAGCAGCGACACTGAGAGGTGCAAAGAATGTTTGATTAGCAATGTCATCTTGGGGTATCTGCGAGGCATGTGGTCCAAGAAGGCTGGGCTTTGCCTCCGTGGAAGTTTCTCTAATTATCAAAACTGGGAATTGGGTGGAATTATCTTTGTTCTGACTCGGTGTTCCCTCTCTGGAAAATTGTGCCTGCTTTCCACTGAGCCCTTAGAAGGTGGCAGGATTTAACGGGGCTCAGGACCACACGAGGGCCTGGCGCCCTTCAGGCTATCAGCCTGTGAGCCCAGGACCAAAGTTTCTAGGGAAATTTCAGAAAGGCTGGTGGAGAAGCAATGGTTTTGTTGTCATTGTGGGTCTCTTTTCACTCCTCACAAGGATTTTTTTTTTTTTAGATTTTATTTATTTAAGAGAAAGAGCAGAGGGAAAAGCAGATTCCCAGATAACAAGGGAGGCCCACATGGGCCTGGGTTCCAGGACCCTAGGATCATGACCTGAGCCAAAGGCAGACACTTAACTGACTGAGCCATCCAGGCGCCCCACAGGGATTCTTTGCCTGGGGTCTATGGATGGAAATCAGGTGGTCCATGAATTTGGAGTGGAACAAAAGGAATCTTTAATGTCACTTGCCTTAACTGGAATTTAATGTTACTCAGTTTGGATGTAGGCCACAAGGACATATGTGTCACTTGGTCTCCAGCAAAAAGCACAGCTGTTTGCATATTACCTTACAGTTGTGATGATATCTAAAAAAGTAGTTTGCGCTTGTCACAGCTTCAAAGCTGTCAGTTATGAAACCCATGGTCAGCTGTTGTTTTATGGGGTAATAAAGAAGGGCTTCGAGGGGCCCCTGGGTGGCTCAGTTGGTTAGGCATCCAGCTCTTGATTTTGGTTCAGGTCGTGATCTCAGGGTCCTGGGTTCAAGCCCCACATCAGGCTCTGCGCTCAGTGAGGAGTTTACCCGGGACCCTCTCCCTTTGCCCCTCCCCCACTGGTGCATGCACACGTGTGGCGTGCTCTCTCTTTCTCTCCCTCCCTCAAGTAAATAAGTAAATCTTCAAAGCAAGAAATAAAGATGGGCTCTTAGTACTCTGTCACCATTCTAAATATTATTTTGAGAACTGTATTTAAATAAAATTGATTTCCTTTGTAATGCTAAGTGTTTCATTTGAAGCATTATTCTTAGAAAGGGACTAAGGACCTCTCTGGACTGCTGGAGGGGTCTGTGGTCCCCACATGGTCAAGTGCTCCTGCTAGGAATTTGGGAGCCTTTCTAGATATTTGAAATATTATATCCCTAATTATTACTACTTTTTAGTATTGTGAGGAACAAAAAGAATCCTCTAGAGAAATATACTGAGATATTTGCAGATGAGGAAGAAAGGAATGCATTAAAAATGAAAACCCTTTAGGAGACTGGGAAGTGGCTCCTCTCGGCAGGGTCCAACAGGACTTTGGAAGGTTGTACACACCTTCAGGGAAGCTTTAAAGTCACCAGGAAGAGGTCACTAGAGTCTTGTCAGTGTGACAAGAGCCCTCATGGGGTCCCTGGGTCCCTGGTCTCAGCCGAGCCTGGCAGCTCCCTGGTTCTCCTCTTGGGGCTGTGAGTTCATTGCTGTCTGTTCTGCTCATCCTCCTTTTAATCAGTCCTGGGCCATGACCGAGGTTGGAGAGGGGCTCCCCAACACATCCCACCCACTTCTGCATTCATCAGTATTGTGCATGGGCACCTGGTTGGAGCCCAGGGTTTGTCAGAGAGAGCACCAGGCTGACCAAAACCAGGCTGTCCTTACTTAAACTTAACCTCTTGGGACACCTGGGTGGCTCAGTTGGTTAAGTGTCTGCCTTGGGCTCAGGTCATGATCCCAGGGTCCTGGGAGTCCCTGCTCAGCGGGGAGCCTGCTTCTCCCTCTCCCTCTGCCTGCTGCTCCCTCTGCTTTTGCTCTCTCTGTCAAATGAATAAAATCTTTAAAAAAAAAAAAACTTACCTTCTTGAGGTTTTAGCCTTTTGAGAGGCTTTTGAAAACTGTGGACCCTTTTCCCTTGGAAAATGCATAGACTCATACATCTGAAATTTGCATACATATCAGGGTGTGCTTCCTCAGAGCCTACTGGTGAGCCCAAGTGGAGGACTGCGGCCAGTCATGCCGCATGCCAGCAGGTGCTGGCGTGTGCTCCGAGTGCTTCATTTCCCATTTTCTGTTGTTATCCCATTTTCTGGACGAGGAAACTGAGGCTTTTCTGGGCATGGGGGTTTAGTAACTCGCCCAGGGTCATAGGGCTAGGGGGTGCCTGAGCCCCCAGATCCCAGCCCAGGCAGCCTGATTCTAGCTGGAAGGCTTCTAAGTGGGAGGTGACTCATTCTCCCCAAACCCCCACATCTTCCATAGCCTCACATTCTTACCCATCCTCCAACCCTCCCAGGGCAGGAAGCCCTTCTTTTTTTCAGTAGAGATTTATCAGACCGAGAGAGAGAGATAGCGAGAGAGAGAGAGAGAGAGAGAGAGAGAGTGTAAGCAGGGGAGCATCAGGCAGAAGGAGAAGGAGAGAGAGAAGCTTAGTGCTCTCCATTGAGCAGGAAGCTTGATGTGGGGCTTGATCCCAGGACCCTGGGATCATGACCTGAGTTGAAGGCAGACACTTAATCTACTGAGCCACCCAGGCGCCCTCAGGAAGCCCTTCTTTGGTCTCTACCCCATTCTCTCTCCTGACCAGTGTTGGCCATTGTCCTTAAGGATCATGGTCCTGGGCGTGAGGCTGTGTCAGCCAGCTCTGGGGTGAGGAGAGGGTCTTGGGGGGCTCTCCAGGTCTTCTGCTGGCTTTCTTGGATCCTTCTTCTCTCCTCCTTCCTCCATTTCCTACTTCACTGGTGTTTGAATGATGGTGGTGGGGGGCACCCTGCAGGCTCTTTTGCATAATGCTTGGGGTATAGAGTGCATGTATGAACCCCATACAAAATGGCCTCCTCTTTCCTGGGCTCCACAGGCGAAGCTGGTCCGCTACATTTGCAAGCAGCAGCAGTGTAAGCTCAGCGTGGCTCCCAGTGAGAGGACCTCGGAGCTCAACAGCTACCCTCGGTTCAGTGACTGGCTGTGCACCTTCAATGTGAGGCCAGAGGTAGTACAGGTAAGCGGGTTGTGGAGCTGGGGTCTGGAGAAGGGGAATGGTTGGGTGGGGGGTTGTCGGGCATGGGGGACCACACACAAATCCACGGACTGGCTCCTGTGGGAGTGTGACTGGGAGGACAGCGGCCGGGGGAGGGACCCAAGGCAAGTGTGGCTCTTAGCCTGTGTCCCAGGGCCACTGCCGAACGAGCTGGACAGCCTGACCACACTGATGGTTCATTGATTTCCCCCTAAGAACACCCCGTGGAAACGTTGGCTGTGTGACAGGCACCGTGCTATCAACACTTTGTCTAGATAATCTCACTTAATTCTCACAAAACCCCTGAAAGAATTACTCTCTTGTTGCTGCTTTATACTTGAGGAAATTAAAGCACAGAATGGGTACGTGACTTGTTTGAAGTCATGCAGATAGCAAGTGAGCCACTTTGGGATTTGGAAACAAGAGCCCGAGTTTAGTTTTCTCTTGTATCTGCTAATGTACTATTTTCACCACTCAGTTCCCTCTTCCCATCCAGCCGGCCTACCCACCCCTCCCCACCTCAGCCAAGTAACTGATCAGCCAGTGAGCCTGGAGAGCATATCCTATGCCAAGTGTCAGGGGCACAGGGCCCTCACCCCCCACCCCCACCCCCCATGAGGCATCAGTAGATTAGTGCCTAGCAGGTGCAGTTCACCCAGCCAGATCTTTCAAACGCCTTTGATTATAAAATTAAAAAGTTGCTGGCTCTTGCTATTATTTTAAAAGCAATAGGGATTTATTATTTAGACACACCTTGGAAAACGGAGGAGGAAAAAAAAGTCACACATATATTTCCACGACTCAGCAAAAGTCCACAATCATTAAGATTTCGGTATTTCCTTCTGGTTTTCTTCCCCCCAGCTAATAGTTAAGTCTTCTAAAAATTTCTAATGGGTCAGACCCGTGCTGTAAGGTAGTTACGAGCCAATGTGGCTAACTCTGTCCTTGGAACGTGGCAAATCCACGTTGAGATGTGCCGTCATTTCAAGGCTAGGAGTCCAAAGAAGACTTCATATAAAAAAAAAATTAACACGAATAACTTTTCATGTTTTGTATACATTGAATAAATATAATTGGGGTCTATTAAGCTAAATAAAATGTTAAAATTAATTTCGTGAAATACACTCACTTTTTAAAGTGTGGCGACTCAAAAATGGAAGTGTGTGGCTTGCATTGTATTTCTCTTGGGCAACACTGGTTCAGACGATCCTGAATAAACAGTTTTGTTTTGCTCTTATCATACGCTATTGCTAGCCAGCATGTTTTCTTTGTAGCTTCACACTTAATAACGCCCCCCCTTTTGATGCGTAATGTTTGATTGCATGTAGGGGGTGTGGTGTGTCAGACGGGGAGGTTCATCCCATCCTTGGCTATTATCTCTAACACAGGGTTAATATGATTTCTGCCGTTCTTTGTATATTTAGGAATTTTCCCTGGGAGAGATTTCCTGGACAGGAAGTGGCGTGATTGTGAAAGGTCCTGTCATGGGGAGGAGGGGTGGGAGTGCATGGGGGTGAATGAGGGGACCCAGGAGGGCTCTTAACATGTCACACGTGTCTGACCTGACCTGGTGCACGCCCACAGTTACAAAACTGGCAGGAAGGGGCTGGGTGGCTCAGGGGTTACTGCTTTGAGCTTAGGTCAAGATCCCAGGGTCCTTTAAAAAAAAAAAAAGATCCCAGGGTCCTGGGATCGGGCCCTGTGTCGGGTTCCCTGCTCAGTGGGAGGCCTGCTTCTCCCTCTCCCACTACCCCTGCTTGTGTTCCCTCTTTCTCTCTCTGTCAAATAAATAAAATGTTTAAACAAAAAACAAAAAACCCCAAAGTTGGCAGGAAGGAGCTGGTTTTTGTGAAGGCTTAGGGCAGCTCCTCTGTGACATGGAGTGTCCTAGGACTTTTTTTTAACATTCAAACGCACACATTGAGGCCCTCCGGTCTTACAGCTTCCTGCTGCCCAGGAAGGAAATCTCAACAACATGGAATGGTTGTCTGTGGTGACGTGTTGAAAGTTATGGACTTGGGAGCTGGAGAGCGTTGAATGGTCGCCCCTGCCCCCCAGCCAAGCCCAGCCTTGACCCCTCCCCGCCCCCAGTCACAGAGATGGGAAGCAACTTCTCCTCACACCGCATCTATAACACCGTGGAGGGTGCCAGGGCTCCGCAGAGGTAGTGACTTGCCTGGCATCTCACTAGCGTCGTCCCTAACTTGACAGGCAGAGACCGCAGGTTTGGAGAAGCTGAAAGGCTCTGGGATGGTCCGGAGCTGGTAACAGGGATACTCTCGAGGTTCAGACAGGGGACTGGTGGACTCCACACTGCATTCTCACTTCCTTTCTAGAGCCCGAGCCACCTCTGGCAGATGGCTTAGCTGCTCATGCTATTTTTCTTGGGTCTGCCTAGATCTGGAGTGTGCCAGACACCCCGTTGCAGCCACGTCCTTCTGTGAGAGAGGAGCCAGGTGTGCCCAATGCAGAGGCTGATCCCAGGGAAGCTGGCTGCAGGGGCGTTTTAGCCTTTGGAGATCCCTGTGGGGGGCAGCTGGCACAGGGGTCTTCCAGGCAGGCCTAGAGGCATAGCAGACACTGAGTGAGATGGTGTTTGAGTCATGAGGTCATGAGTGCGTCAGAGCTGGCACTGAATGAGGGGCAGGCTTGTCTGTAGGGAGGCGTCAGGCAGGCGGGAGAGCCCAGGTGCCTCATGTGGTTTGGGAACCAGGCTGCTACCCAGCCTCGGGGACTGGGGTAGTGTCTGAGCAGACAGTTCAGTGGGACTTCTGCAGTTGTCCCAACTGCAGACTTCTTCAGTTGCAGGCACTTCTCTTGCCTGGACTCCTGCAGCAGCCTCTTAACTGTCTCCCTACTTTCATTCACTCCGTTCCACTTCCACACAGCTGCCAGAGAAACATAATAAGAAACATAATATAGTTTGAAACATAATATAACTAAGAAACATAATATAGATCATGTCATTTTCCAGTGCTTCCCATATCTTTCTGAATAAATGCCAGATTCCTCACCCACTTGGGCCTCTGCTGGCCTCTCTGACCTTATCTTTCTCATCCTCCTCTTTGATCCCTTTGGTCTGATCTTTGCACTCCCTCTTCCTCTCCTTGGAGTGCTTTCTCCTTGGCAGGTCCATTGTCCCCTCCTCCGAGCAGTCTTCCCTGATAACCTGATCTAAAGGTCACTCCTACCCTTTGTTTTCTACCAGTGCATCTTGGCTGATTTTTCTCAATGACACCAGCCATTGGAGTATATCTGACTTATTTGTTGTTTGTGGTCTGTCTCCTGTCTCCCACTGGAATACAAGCTCTGTAACAACCTAGCGAGTGTTGGGCTCAATGTGACCGTCAAGAGGCAGAAAGGGTGAATCTCACGGTTACAAGGTGGGTATCCCAGGAGTTGAGGGTTTGGTCCTGAGTGGGTGGTGACACAGGTTACTCCTAGGTGTGGCTTTTCATACCCTGCAAGAGAAGCCACTCTAGAATCATAGCCCCAAAGACCCACCTTCCCAGCTCTGCCCGGCTACCCACAACTCAGCCTCCGGGAAGAACCCTGGGGAAGTTGGTGCCCTTGGGAATCCTTGGGTCTCTTTGGCACTCCTCTTCTGACCATATCCACATGCTTCACTCATTAAGGGGTTGTGGTTCTGGGAGCCCAACTGGCCTCCCTCTGTGAGGCCTCTTTAGTCTGGTTACAGGCTGCACCGGGACCTACATGCCTCTTGCACTCTGAAGGGCTTGTGGGGTCAAGTGCTTAGAGGCACAGTGGTGTTCAGCGGGTTGGAGGAGAGAAAATTCTGGCACTTCCCTCACCTTTCATCCTCAGCTGCTGTTAATTCCTGAGTGAGAGTCAGCCCCACAGAGGATGCTGGAGGCTTGTGCACGGGTAGCTCGAGACAGCCATCGGGGGAGCGAAAAGCAGGGGGCAGTCAAGGAAGGCGGGGAGAGCAGGGGCTGGCTGGAGGCGGTGTTCTGAGTCAGGAGGCGGCGGGAGTCCGTTCAAGGCCTAAGAAGGGCAGGAGGAGGACAAATGCTGGGCCCCGGTCTGCCTCCCGCGCCCTTGCCGGCTCCAGAGCTCACTCATGGGCATCCTTACCCAGAGATTGGAGGAACTGAGGCCAAGGGGGTGGGAGCAGGAAGAGAGTGGGCCAGGCTGCCTGAGAGTAGTAGGGCATGGGCCAGTAGCTTTCTTCTTGGGTTTTAAGAATCACAAGGAACCATTGGCCAGGTATCTGTATATCTTCCCTAAGCCCTCCAGACTCCTTTTCTCTATCTCATTGTATTTCTTCCCCTCAGATCTCAGGTTGGTTCTTAGGCCCAGGCCAGAGTATGCTGAAGGTTGGGAAGGAAGGCTGTTCTCATTAGTAATCCTAGCCTCTGCTCACTGGGGCAGGGGCTGCCTCGCCTTGGCTCTGCTGCTGGAGTCTCTCCTTGTACCTGTGGGGGGTAGGTGGTGCACAGCGATGGGGGCCCGGAGTTAGAGCAGCATCCCGGCACAGGCCTCATATATGGCCTTCACCCAGATTCCCGCCATCATTATCATTATACGTTCCTGCAGCGCGTATTTGTCAAAACTAAGAACACAGTGTTGGTACATCACCGTTGACTAAATTCCAGACTCTCTTTGGATTTCACCAGTTTTTCCGTTAGAAGCTTCCTTCAGTTCTAGGAGCCAATCCAGGATAGCACATTGTTCTTATTTACATACAAATTTGTTTCCTTTTTATTTTTGATAGTTGCTAAAATGGGCTCATACAGTATTTTCTCAGTCTGAATCTCATCTCTGCGTGAGTCATACAAATCCATCTCATTCCTCTTTGATAGTAGAATCATTAAGAGGGAAGATTTCCTCGAGCCAGCCTAGCAGTGACTGGGTAAGAGGTGCCCATGGGCGCATGTAGACGCGCACGCAGAAAGCTTCAGCCTGCGTCCACAAGCGTCTATCTCCAGCTGGAGATGGAGACGGGGACTTTAAAACAGCGTCCTGTTATGTGGCCTTTCCTTTCTTTTTTTTTTTTGGTTGGTTGGTTGGTTGGATTTTAGAAGAAGAGTCCGAATCATGAAGTCTGGCAGTTTCCTTTGCTGAGCCATCCATGCTAAAGGGCCCCTAATGGTGGGAGCTGTCCCTTCAGTCTCTGTGTTCTCTGCGTGTCTTGCCCTCCCCCTGGAAAACAGTGCCTTTCTGCTGCATGAAGAGGGGGCTGGATGCAGATGTGGCCCCAAGCTGGTAGTGGCCCTTCCCTAGTTTCTGGTGTGGAGGCAGGGCCTCTCCTCCCCTCCTTTCCTTTCTGAGTTAGATCTCAGCCCCCTGCTGCTCCAGAGCCCATAGTGGGTGCTTCTGACATATGTGATCTTTGATTCTAACTCCTTTGGCGACCAGAAGCTCAGGAGACACCTTCCTACGTGGACCCCATGTACACTAGATCTTCCTCTAGAGCGACACTGTCCAGTAGAACTTTTGAGACAGTAGCAGGATTCTTTACTGCCCTACCCAATGTGGTAGCCACCAACCGCGTGTGACCACGGAGAACTTGAATATGATGAGTGCAACGGGGAAGCCAAAATTTAGATTTTGTTTTATTGTAATGAATTTTCACTTAAAGAGACATATGACCCTCGCTGTGTCGGACAGCGCTGATCTGGAGCCTGCCCTGGAGGGACCCCATGCTCACAGCCAAGGTGCTAGAGACACTCCCCCCACCGCAGGAGCTCACAGGCTACCGTGAGACTTGCCGAGAGCTGATATCAAGCGCCATGATGGAAGGCAGTCTGGGGTCCGGGAGAGGAGGCTGGCAAACCCACTCTGGGAGGCTGGAGAAGGACCAACACCAGGGGAGGGTTCCCCTCAGAGCTGGGAACTAGGCTGAACTAGGAAGGGCAAGAGGGCAGGAACTGTAGCAGCAGAGCCCCTGAGGACTGAGAGCGCTCTTTGGGCCTCCCAGGAAGTGTTTGCAAAGGGCTTGCCCTGGGAAGAGACCGGCGAGCAGATGGTCACTTTGTGGAAACCTTCGTGTAGGGGCATTTATCTGGAGACCAGCGCCATGCTTGTTTGTGTGTGCGAGAGGGTGCAAGAGAACACTAGAATTGTTTTAGGGACACTAAAACCCATGCTGGTGAGAAGGCTGGGTTAATCATGAGGACAGTGAAAGGTGAGCCATTGCTGGTGTGGAAACCTGGGGCACAGCATGGAGGAGGGGCTCTCAGGCCTAGCACCGAGAGCACGAGAGTGATTCGGAGCAAGGTGCCTCCACCCTCCCCAGACACCTAGAGTCACACACTGTGACTCTTTCCACCCTCCCTGCCAGACCTTCCACAGGCTAAACATCACAGCTTCGTGTTCTGGCTGTAGCTCAGGGGGGAAATGATTTCAGAGCCTGCTGGCATGAAGCCTTTTTTTTTTTTTGGTTCAGCAATTTCCCTGTTGGAAGTTGCTAGAGGAAGTGGTGAGCACTGGCTGGGATCCATCCTAGCCGTGAGAGGTGAGCGCTGCAGAGGCCAGGACCCCAGGGCCCAAGCCAGAGGCCATGGACTCCCCTGAGGAAGCTCTTACTGGTGGCATTTTCTGAACTGAAGATGCAGGCGAGTCCGGTAAGGGGCTTTTGTTAAAGCCCTGACACAGCAAGTTCTCGATCCCTTCTCCTCTACTACTCTCACGTTCCCATGTTTGAAATCAGGCCTTCTCTTGGGGATGGGAAGCGAGCTCCCTGGGGTCTGCCGCCATCTTGGTTTCCCACTGGCTGGGAGTGACCATGGCCCCGTGTGGGCCCCGATGGGTGGGCTGTGTGAAGCCAAAGGCTGTGGAAGAATAAACCAGGAAAGTGAGCTGGTGTTTGGCTCCTGGGTTCAGCTTTAATGCACGTGAATCCTGCTGTCAGTCTGCCGGTCATCCCCACCCTCTCCCCGGGGAGCCAGAGGCCGCACTAGGCAACGGCGTTGCTCTTGGCAGCTGGGAGCTGCCTCTGAATGCAGCATACACTCTCTCTGGGCTGTGTGGGGAGACCCAGGCCAGCGTGTCGGCCTCGGCGGCCTGGGGCTGCTTGCCACTAGGGATTTGAGGCATCAGGACCAGCCCAGCGGGATGGGGAAATGGAGGCCTGGTGGTGGGCAGGGCTGCTGTGCCCGTGTCACCCAACCAGTCAGAACAAGAGATGGAGGTGGGATATGGAAGGAAGGTGGCCATTTTGTGTTAATCCTTATACCCGGGGGAGGGGGTGGGAGAGACCCCCGGTCCCCATACTGTGTCCGAGCAAACTGACGTTCAGAGTCACCTGTCAGGGTCATACAGTGATGATAGCTGGGTCAGGATTCTCAAGCCAGTCTCCCTTCCTTGACTCAGCTTCTTACTTAGATTAGCCCAGCCCGGGGTTCCTGTATGCCACTGTATGATTGAATTGAACTCTTTGAGGACGCCCGGGTGGCTCCGTTGGGTAAGCGTCTGCCTTTAGCTCAGGTCGTGATCCCAGGGTCCTGGGACCGAGCCCCCACATCAGGCTCCCTGCTCCGCGGGGAGCCTGCTTCTCCCTCTGCCTCTGTCTGCCTCTCCCCCTGGTTGTGCTTTCTCTCTTTCTCTCTGGCAAAAAAATAAATAAATAAAATCTTCAACAAGAAAATAACTTGCTCTCTTTCTGTCTCCCTCCTTCTCCCCTCCCCCTTCCTTCCTCCCTCCCTCCCTCTGACCTTTTTTCTTCCTCTTCCTCCACCTTTTCTGTAATACCCACTCATCCTATATCCATTGATTACTTACTCTGATTAGTTACCACTGGAGATTAATTGATGCACAAAATACAGTCTTCCCTGGGGGCTTATCAGGTGGTGGGATGTACACAGCTACAAATAGCCACCATAGAAGCAGGCTGACGGGCCCCAAGGGAGGAAGGGCTGAGATGGGGCCTGATACAGAGCTGAGGGCCTTACTGTGTTGTCTCCTGTCCACCCAGCCATGCACTCATTCGGTTTATACTTAGCTCCTGTTAGGTGCCAGGCCCTGTTCTAGGTGTTGGGCCCGCGTTCCCGTCCTTACTGAGCTGGCATCCATCCATCCCTCTCTCCAGTTGATGAAGTGGTTTATTTTCTGAATCTGAGCCAAAATCCTCTGTTTTAAGCTTTAAGTGTGAGGTCGCCCCTGGTTTTTAGAAACCTGTAAAAACCAGAGCATGACTGTTCTGGTTAGCCCCCCATACTGGTTGGCATTTATGAATGGTGAGCCCATCTCCTCCATCCTCTGGATTTCTGGGCTGCCAAGCCCAGTGAAAATGGACTAGACCAGGGATCCTGTGCCATTCGGGCAGGAATCTGGCTGTTTCCTTTGCTGCTCTGTCTCTGCCGCCTGGCACATTGAAGGTGTCTTGTTGAATGAATGACTTCAGATCAGATCATCCAAAGAGTTTTGGTCCCTTGGGCTGAGGGATCTCAGGAGTGTTCTTGTCTGGGCTCGTGAAGGTTGAGTTTTGGGAGTTTCTGGGGAATGGTGTCTGGGGGCTGCTGAAGGTGGCTGAGATCAGGGTTCCTGAGCTGGCTCCGCTGTGTTCGGTGAGGGGCTGGACTTGGTCTAGCTGTGTGCCTGTAGCCCTGCTGTGGGATGACTTAGAGTTGCCTGAGCTACCTCTGGGGCCACCCAGCTCCTGGGCTGTCAGTTTCTATCGAGTGTCCCTTCCTCCGGGACTGGCCTTAAAGGCAAGATTGCTCTAGAACACACCTAACCAGCCTAGATAGATCACTGGGAAATTCTTGCGTCAACACCACCCTGTTTTAATTATTGTAAGCAAAAGCCCCTTCTCTCACTACCGTTCTTTTAAAAGAAAATCAACATAGGCATTTTGGTGGCTTGGTTCTCATCCATATGCTTTTGGGGAGGTAGCAAGATTCGAAATAGGCAGCCCCGAACCTGGTGTTGGGAGGCAGACAGAAACTTGATTTTGCTACTTGTTCATGGACAAGCCTCTTACCTCTCAGCTTGTTTACTTGTCCGTCGGTTGTCTAGCTAGAAACTAAGCAGTCATTTCTCATTCCTTCTGCTTCCTTACTTCCACGTTGGATAGCAAAGCTTGCTGGCTCTATTTCCAAATACATATCCCAAACCCACTTATGTCTCTTTTTTTTACAATGCTCCCTGCCACCCTAGGCCTAGCTACTACACGGACTTTGCCGTGGCACCTACATCACTCTCTCTATATCTACTCTTGCTCTCTCTTGCATTTCTTCTCCTTTTTATAAGCCAGGAGTGATTTTTCTTAAAACCCAAATCTGATCATCTCGCTTTTCTGAGTACGGTCCTTCATTCAGTGTCTTGCCCTCAACATAAAATCCAAACCCCCTTCGCTATTACCTGTAAGGCCCTGAAGTATTTGGCATCTGCCTCCTTCTTCCACACCGTCTCCTGCCCCTCCTTACTCTTGGCCTTGCGTTCGAACACGTCAGGTTTCCTGTCATAGTTCAGGGCCTTGGTATGTTCTGTTTCCTTTGCCTGGAAATTTCTATATTCTCATGGCTAGGATCTGTAGAAGTGGGATCTTCAGAGAGGCCACCCTGTCTAAAATTAGATGCCCCCCCCCCCGCCATGTCTCAACATGCTCTCTCCTTTTAGCATTCATTCATAAATTTCAGTTACATATTTTAGTTTATGTTTTCTATTCTGTGTTTCCTATTAGGATGTAAGCTCCCTAAAGAACAGAATTACCTATTTCATTTGCTATTTTATTCCTAGCCTGGAATAAAGTGCCTGGCACAGAGTTAGTATTCATAGTGGCTGTCTGTCGATGAGATGGATTGGCCGGGGGTGGGGGGTGGTTAAATAGATGGTCCAAGGGTACGTAGTAATTACTTACTTAGTACAAGCTATTATATTCTCCTCTTAGTTAGAATGTTTCTGTAGCAAGTTCCAGTGCTGACTGGCTTACACCAAAGACTTTGTCAGCTTAAGTAATAGAGGTTCAGCGAGGTCTGGATGCGGAAGCCCACATGATGCTGTTAGAGTGTACTTCTCGGCCAGACCCACACCACGTGGCAGGCACCAAGGCCACCAGAAGCGAAGCCTCACTTCTTCCTGCATCATGGCGGTGCTTGTCGGTGGAGAGCTTCTGCCCCAGGACTGGAGCTGGAAAGGCTCTGCATGGCCTACCTTTGGTCCCATGTTACCAGAACCAAGCACAAGGCTAGGAAGATGGAACACACCTGTTGGCCCACACTGGGTCACAGCTCAGCCCTTGAGCAGCATGGCAGAGAAGGCGGGGACCTGAAGGGTAGACCTGCGCTCTGGAAATGGATTCCTGGAGGAAGGACAGCTCTGTGGACGGCAAAAGACGTGTATTAACACTCACATACCCAGATGACAAGAGTGGTTGGTTCTACCGCAGCTGTTGGGGTGCCTGCCATCACCAGGGGCTCTCTGTGGGGCCGGGTCACCTGGCTTTCCCGTGAGAGTCACAGGGGTGGCCGCTGTGCCCTGTTTCCGTCAGTGAGCAGGACTCCTGTGTCTGCAGGAGACCCAGGGCAGACACAGGAGACCCAGGGCCTCAGGCTCGAGATGGTGCGTGAGGCCTACACCTCAGGCTGTGAGGGGAGCAGCAGAGATCTCATTTCTATAATGTAATCGGTGAGCCTAGCCCCTCGTTTTTTGTTTTTAATGACATTTCTCATTTTCTTCACTCTTAAACTAAGATTTATTTTAGATTAGAAAATGTAGAGAAGCAAAAGAAATGAGTTACCTGTAATCCTTCACAGAGCCAATCATTGCTTCTTGGCTTTTTACTTTTCTTATTTTCCTAATATCCAGTAATTTACCTGGATGTTCACTTTCAAAATGTATAAAGTATAGAAATTAAAATGATAATTCCACCATTTGTTGATGGTTTACACCATCATCTTACTACTCTGAGGAAATGCTATAAACATTTAAGTGCATTTCCTTCGAGTCAGCCTTTGTTGTTGGCTTTTTTTTCTTCCTTTTTTAAAATGAAGTTTATTCATGAATTTATGCTCTAAATTTTTTTTTTTTTTTAAGATTGTTTTATTTTTAAGTAATCCCTATACCCAGTATGGAGCTTGAACCCACAACCCTGAGACACAGGGTCACACACTCCATTGACTGAGCCAGCCAGGCGCCCCTGGGCTGTTAATTCTTTAGTGAGTGTTCCCATCCTGCCTGGGGCTGAGCTATGAGCTTTACCTGGAGTGTCTCATCTTAGTCCACCTGGGCCACTCTTAACAAAATACCATAGGCTGGGGGCTTACTGGGAGCTTATAGGCAACAGAAGTTTATTTCTCATAGTTCTGGAGGCTGAGAAGTCTAAGACCAGGGTGCCGGCAGGTTCAGTGTCCGGTGAGAACCCACTTCCTGATTCAGAGACTGTGGTCTTTCTGCTTTGTCTTCACATGGTGGGAGAGGCCAGACAACTCTCTGGGGTCTCCTTTATAGAAGGGCACTGATCCTTTCCTGAGGGCTCCAGCCTGATAACCTGATCACTTCCCAAAGGCCCTGCCCCCTCATACCATCACCCTGGGGATTAGGTTTTGAGGTGGGGGTACGAATATTTAGTCCTATAGCAGGAGGCAATGCTTGTATGCCCAATATGCGACTGAACTAGAGAAACTGATGATGTCACTTACCTAAGGTCACCTAGATGGTACATGTCGTGGCCAGGATTCATACCCAGCTCCAAAGCAGGGGTCACAAAATACACACACACACATTTTAAATTCTCGTAGATGGAACCACGTGATACATTCCTTCTGTGATCCCTGAACATTTCTTCATTTTGAAATGTTGCTTCATTTTGAAATGTTGCTTCATTTTGAAGCAACATTTTCTAAATCTAGAAATTACTAGAAATTCTAGAAATTAGAAATTCTAATTTAAAGAAATTACTAAATCTAGTAATTACAAATGTTCATTGCAAGAAAATTTGAAAATTAAAAAAATAGCTCAGGAAAGAACAAAATTCCCCCCCGTACATGACTCCACCAGCCACTGATAGGCAGCCCCTTAACTTCTTTTACATTTTTCTTTTTCATGTGCATCGAGTAAAGTTCACTGTTGCCAGCGTATCCTTCTAAGAGCTTTGACAGCCGAGCCTCATTTTTCATGGCTGTCTTGGGTGCCATCTAGGGCATCCAAACCAGCCAGCCCCAAATGTCTGAGAGCTCCAGGGGGGTTGGGGGTAATTGGAGTTCATGTGGGGAGTGGGGTTTCCCCAGATGATGATTCACTGGAAGGGGGGCTATGGTCATGTTCCTTGTTGACTGAGGTCAAACTTTCTGGAGGTGAGCAGCGAGGCAGAGAACACTTCTCTGTCCATGGCCTGATATTCCGGGTATCCTGGTTGTCCGGGTCCCTGGCTCTAGGACCCTGCAGTGAGGCCCACCAGAGCCTGAGTGTCTCACAACCAGCACCTGCTCCGGGAGGTATGTGCTGACTCCCCAGCTCCCAGGCACAAACTATTTTTGGCTACAGTGACTGTTCAGTACAGTCATGAAAACAGAAACTCCTCTCCCTGCCTTGTCCTTCTCTGAGACACCACACCCGGGGCTGCGGCTACCGGGGGCCCTGGGCTTGGGCCCCTCACCATGCATTGCCTATGGAGCTGGGTGATGGCCAAGGCTGCAAGGGGCACGGGGACCCCACCACCTGTGGTCCTGCAAGAAACAGGAAGCCTGGACCAGCGCAGGCTGGAGGGTTGCAAGGTAGGTGCTGGGGTCCGGGATCCGGTGGCCCTTCTGCAGGTCCCCAGAACCAGTACGTTCAGGCTGGGCCCCGAGTTCTTGCTTTGCTCATTGTCTGTAGAACGTGTCTGGAGAGATCTAGATTATGATTTCCATTTCATTGTTTCATTCCCTGAGTCTTTTGTGGTACAGGCTGGAGAACCATCAGGATCTTACTGGAACAGATCTTCCCCATTCTTCCAGTGAATGAATGACTTTTGGCTTGTTCATGCTTTGGGTTTGAACAGGATACATCCTTGTTCTGAGCCTGCTCCTTCTGTAGGGAGCTTAAGAAATGAGACTTGTTTAGGTAGCCCCAGCCCTGCCTGTCAGGGCTCTGGTCACCCAGGCCAAGGAGGCCAAAGCGTGTAGAGGCTGTGAGTGCTAGCGTGGAGTTACGTGGGTCAGGGTCCCCTCCGGCCTCCGGCACTCCCTGGCCATGTCTTCAGTGAGTCACTTAATCTCTCTGAGTCTCCCTTTCCTTAGCTACCGAGCAGCTGTGCGCAGGCCCACTACACGAGCAGCGACAGGAGCAGTAGTGGTTATTTTTATGACTAGACTGTTTGTGGAAAGAGGAAGCACGTAGAGAAGCTGAGTAAGAATCAGCGTGCCTCGACCCAGGGCAGGTCTTAGGCCGCGTTGCAGGACTTGGGTGTTTGGGTGTAGCTGGTGTAGGGTTTGCTGCTGCTTAACAAAAAGAAGGAAAGGCTGAACTGTCATCGGTGGGCATGGGTTGGGGTGGACAAGAAGACGGAATGGAGAGTTTCTGCCCACTTGCTATCTTTTAAGCCACCAAGACATAAGAGACTTGCTGGGCTCTGGGTGAGGCCATGAGCCCTGGAAGCCTGTTGCTTCTGGGTTCCTTAGGGCTCTGGGTCCACAAGGCAGGCACCTGGCTTGGTGTCCCTCAGGCTAGCACCTTTGGAGGTGATTCTCAGGGCAGATTTCAGGGTAGTCCATACCCTTGGCTTACCTCTTAGAGCAGCTTGGAGACTCTGGCAGGAATGAAACCTTTACATCTGGGTCAGGAATGCCCATAATGAACAACAGTGAGCTCTCTCAGAGGCCCGGGATAGCCTGGTGTCAGACACTGGCAGGGGTGTTGGGAAATCTGGGCCCTGGTCTTGGTGCTATTGTTCAAGGTGACTCAGCACGGTCTCCTCACCTCTGTGGTCCTCTGTTTTCTCCTCTATAAAGTGAGTGTTGGACTAACCTGTTTCTAAGGTCCCTTTTAAACCCTGCCCTTTGACCATGGCAGAGGAAGGATTTATCCTTCCATTGCATCTGAGTATCCAACCTCATGAGTATCCATTAGCCCCTTTCATGCCCTCACACCTTGACGGCACCAGGGAGGCCCTCCTTGGCTCAAGTCTTGGCCATCCTCTTGGGCTCCACTGGGTTCCCCTACTTTGAGGCCCATTCTTGCTGTGGGGCAGGAGTTGTTTACAGGGTTTCTGGAAAACTACAGAGATCTCCTGAAAGATCTTGGTCTCCTGAGTGGATGCCCTTGGGAGTGGCGTGAAAACAATGCGGCCCCTGTTTTCAGGTGGAATGGCCTGGTTCTCAGGTCTCTGGCCTGGGCGCCCTTTGTGTGGCTCTGCATATCCCCTACCCAGATAGACAGACAACCAACCCCAAAGGACAGACAGCATAACTGGACACTAGCGCGTGCCATTCTGGTGGAGGGGTCTGTGATTTCGCTCTTGGCCCCAAGGTGGGGCCAGGCACATACCAGGCCTGGGCACTCTCTGGTGCGGGGGTCCTCGGTGGCTGAACTCAGCTCCCGCCTGTGGGTATGGAGGAGGAAGTAAGAAACTGTAGACCTGTCTGGGAACCCTCTTTTTAATGGTGTGTTTGGATCTGGAGAGCCGCAGGGGGCTCCTACCAGCCAAGAGTAAAGGTGGCCACAGGTATGGCAGTGCCCAGGAGCCCCTGTCTGTGCCTTTGCCCTAGGAGAGCTGAGGTTTCCCATGGGAGATCCATCTTAAACCAGACCCTGCTCCCTTGCACCCTCTATGTGGGATTAGCAGGCATCCCAGTTTGCCAGGTACAGTCCCAGTTTAGGGCCGTTGTCCCTGGGCAGTTAGAGCTCCCCCTCCCGCTCTGAGGTCCCTGTGGGAAGGGTCCCTCATATACCCCTCCTTACTCAGTAGCCTCTCGTCACACAGCTGCTGGCCTGGCTCGCATCCTCCTTGCCCCCTGCTCGTCCAGCTCTCACCAGCTGTGTCAACTGGGGATGGCAGGGAGGGCCTACTGCTCTGGGGAAGTTGTACCCCCCACCCCGCCTCCTGCCCTACTTGTGCAGGAAGGGACTTTCCTGTTTGCCAGTTCCCCAGAAGTCAAGCGTCACCCCAGCGTTCGTGGAGCCATCTGGCTGCTGGCAAGCTGTCCCCCTGCCTCACTCTGACCCCAATCTTATCTTTGAATGTGCTCATTTTTGTTTATTTGTTTTAGAGTATTCCATTTCTGACTTGAGGTTTACTCTGGAGTCTAGTGGACAATAGGGCTTTTTTCCCCTCATAATCAGCAAACATCCTGGGGGTAGAGACCTGGCCTTGGAGAAGCTCACGTGTCTCCTGTCTCTGTTTTGGGAGTAGTGCGTGTGGAGGGGTAAGCATGCAGCCCCGAAGCGTGTGTGTGCGTGTGCGTGTGTGTGTGTGTGTGTGTGTGTTGGGGAAGGGATGGTTTTTTTTTAATGTGGGACGCGTCTGGCTGTTTTCAAACCACAACCAGGAGGAGCCGTTTTGGGAATGTGTGTCAGTGACACAGAGGAAGGTGACAAAATGCAGGTGGCCTGAATGGCAGGTGGGGACCTCCCTGGGGGCCTCTCCTCTGTGTCCCCTTCTGCACACTGTGTGTTGGGGGGACAGACAGGGAGAAGACCTGTTGGCACAGAGCGCGGCAGGAAGGAAGGAGCATTGAGGCACAGGGCCACGAGTTGATGGGACCCCGCAGAGTTGATGTGTGTGTGTTGAGTGGCTGGATGACCCCCTGGGATCTGGGGTTGCCACACTGTGCCCCATGGGCCAAGTCCGGCCCACCACTGGTTTTTGTAGTTTTCATATTTTAAAGTGCTAGGTAAAAAGCAAAGAGGACTGTTGGGTGACACCTGAGGATGATAAGACATTCAAGTTTCAGCGTCCATAGTTTTACTGGAATGTGGCCTCACCCATTTGTTGACATCTTGTCCCTGGCTGTTTTGGGATCTAACGGCAAGGTTGGATGGTTCTGACAGAGACCATATGGCCTGCAGGGCTGAAGATCATTCCCTCTCTGTTCAGGAAAAGCTTGCCAATCCCCGTTCTAGGTACGTTGGGGCTCACGGGAGACACAAGACAGGCTCTCCGGGAAGATAGGGCTGGCCCCTGGGGTGACAGCCCACGCCACCAGAAACTGGAAATCCTGTCCCAGGTGGCGTTAGGAAGCACGGGTGTCCTCCAGAGGGCACGAGGAGAACGTAGGGCCTTGGAAGGGAGTGTGGGGGAGAAGACCCTGGGAGGTCGCCAGCAGGTCCTTTTAACCCCACAACCAGAGGTCGACTAAGCTCTGCACAGGGGTAAGGGTGGGTATGGAGCCGGGCAAACTGGCTGTGACCTATGATGCCGAGTGCACTCTGCCCTGGGCAAAAGAGCTCACTTGATAGAGTGGATCAGAGGGCATCAGCGCAGACAGCGCCAGTTGGCTGGGAATAGGAAGAGGTGGCCAGGCCTCAGTCTTCCCAGTCAGGCTGTGTGGTCTCGGGCAAGTTACCCGCCCTCTGAACCTTATCACGCACCTCAGGATGTTAGGAGGACTGTGAGTGTTGCCTTCTGTAACTCATCTAGCAGAGCACGTGGCCCCTAGGAGATGCATAGTAAATGCTCATCACTTGCCCTTTTCCACGTCCTCCTTGGCTCCTCTCCTTTGACTTGCATCCCTCCTCTTCCACACCTTACCCCACCGCTGCCCCAGCTTTCTGAGGCTTTTAAGCCCAGACGTACAAATGCATAGGCCAGAGACAGCCACTCGCTGAGGATTCCAGCCCGGCTCCCCATTCTCCAAGCCCCCACCCGGTCTTACAGGGGGGAGGCAGGCAGGCAGGCACAGACCTCTCCTGGGACATCTGGAAGCTTGGGCTAGGCTGGGGTTGAGTTGAAGGAGTGTGGGTCTCATGAGGAGACAGGCAGCTGTCCACCCCAGGGCCCAGCCTCCCCTCCCCCTGGCCAGACCTGCCTTCTGGGCATTCTCAGACACCTTCTGTCGTGGGCTACTTTAGTCAGACTTAAGGCCCTGCAGCCTGTCTCTTCTCATGGTCCCCACCTGAGCAATCCTGATTTGATTGGTCTGAGGTGAAATGTGAGCATCAGGACCCTTTTGAAAAGCATCCCTTCCCCGACGCCCTCCCCCAACCCCGCCAGTGATACCAGAGTGTAGCCAGGGTTGACAGCCACCAGTCTAATTCAGCCAAACCCACTCATTTTACAAATGATGAGACCAGACCCCAAGAGAGGGATAGGGACTGCCCAAGGTCATGGGGGTTCCAGTGAGCAGGTCTGGCCCTTCCTTTACTATGTTGTCCGGCTGGAGGTAGTGGAGAGAAGCCTTCCACAATGTGGCTGGCTTCTCCGGGGAGTGGGTATTTCTCATTTCCCAGCACCGAGATATAGGAGGAGACTGGGCCCAGGACTGGTCCTAGACCGAGCCAGTACCCTGTGGACAAAGTTGTCTGTTGATTGCCATGGAAACCCTGGAAGGCTGCCCAATCCAGGCCCTCACTGCCTCAGCCCCACCTGTGCTTCCCAGAATTTCCAGCTGTTGTCTCCCAAGTCTCACTGTTCCTCCCCCTCAGCCCCAGCCATGGACAGAGGGCAGGGAGGAACATCTGGCAGGTGTTGCCTTCCCAGCTGTAGGCATGTAGGCTCCGCACCTGGGCCACCAGAACAGCAACCTTGTTCTTCCCCTCTCCCCAGCTGCCCCCCTGGCCTCAGAGGAGTGTAGCGGTCTGTGTCCCCATCCACAGGGCTCTGGGGGTCCACCTCTGGCCTCTCTGGTGTGACTAGTCCCAGGGGAGCATCTGTGGTAAATGATTCTGGCCCTCTCATTAACCCGCAGCCACGGAAGTGGGGGGTCAGGGGACAGCCTGCACCCAAGAAATCTGGATTCTGCAAACGGACCTGGAGAGCTGGAAGCACGGATCCATCCCACGCTCTGGGACCAGAAGGCTAACTAGAAACACAAGGTGTGGGTTTGCCTCTTGGCCTTCCTTTAACCCCAGCCTTCACTGGAATTCTGCCCGGAGCTGCCCGGGTTTTTGTACATGGCCCACGCACAGGTGTTGGAGCCCCTGGCATCCCCCTTCCTGACTGACCATGGCGAGTGTGGATGGCTCTCCGTGTCCACCAGCACAGGTTTCTAAGTATAGATGCCAGGCAGCCCCGTGGCTGCTGGTAAGTCCCAGGATGCCATCTGATCCTTAGCCTGGCCCCTGACGTGACCTGCAGCCAGTTGCTGAGGGGAGGGTATAGCTGTGTTTGGCCGGGCCCATCCTGGACTCCTGCTCTAGAGAACAGAACCGGCAGGTGAATCATCATAGACCGGGAGTGACCTCAGCCCTCCACCAACCCTCCTGTCTAAAGGTCATCCAGAAGAATAGCCGCCTGTCACCTGCTGGAGGACATAAACTAGGACCTGAAGGAACTGGCCGGGAGCCAGTGTTCTTGGCTCTGTCCCCAGTTCTTGCCACCCCACTGCTGTGTTCAGGTGTGAGCCAGAACCTTGCTGGAACCGGTGCTTGGGGTCCCCTGCACTGCCTGGGCAGCCCTGTCTTCCCTTCTTGGTTTCTAGTTCACGGTTTCTTTTTTGACAGAAGCTGGGATGGGCGGGGTAGGAATTCTCCTCGAAGCAATATGGACTCTCAGTCTTCACCCCCTCTCAGGAGGCCCTCCTGGGACTATGGGGCTTCTTGGGCTTGAGGGGGGCTTCAGAGCAGCTTCGCCTGCCTGCTCGTCGGCGGGCATGTGAGGTTACCCACAGCAGCTGGTGGGGCTCATTCCCTAATGTGCTTTCCATGTGGAAGATGCTCCGGAGAAGTTGCACATGGTCTGAAAGAACTTTCTAACTTGACCTCAGCCGGGCCTGTCACTGTGGGTGGCAGATGACATCCGTGTGTGAGGTCGGGGGTGCTGAGCTGCGTAGGGCCAAGGCTGGAGGAAATAGCAGGCCTGCCCAGCCACTCACCTAGCCGGACTGTCATCTAGCTGGAGGTCCTGCTGAGAGCTGGGGGGAGGGGGTGGGGACGGCCTTTTCTTTGTATATGGGTTCCCCTGGTTCCAGCATGCTTGCAAACCCTACCCCGCAGGCACTTCCCCACCTTGACTGAACTAGCTTCAGGTCCGAGAGCACTTGTAGGCATTGAAAAGCCCAGACAGTTTGTTTTCATGGTGGGGTCCCAGGGCCAGCATGCGACACCTCACTGAGAAGGCCAGGCCACCCCAGCAGTGGTGCCCAGGGCATCTGCCACAGGGCTGCCTTCCTTCTCCATTTGCCTACAGAAATGAAGCTTTAGAAGTTGCTAATCAGACAGAACCTGGGAAGGTGTCCCATTCTTCTCATAGGGTCTCCTGGCTCAGGGCTCCGTGGGACTCAGGGGTGTGGTTGTTCGTCTGCACAGCTTTGCATTGGTTGCTACCATTTGAAAATCAGCTATTTTGTTTATTTATTTATTTTAAGATTTGATTTACTTATTTATTTGAGAGAGAGAGAGATTGAACATGAGCAAGGGGAGAAGGAGAGGGAGAGGGAGACTCACCGCTGAGCAGAGGGCCCAATGTGGGGCTCGATCCTAGGACCCCAAGATCATGACCTGAGCTAAAGTCTGATGTTTAACTGACTGAGCCGCCCGGGTGCCCCAAATTAGCTATTTTAAGATAAAGATCCAGATTTTTTTTCCCCATTATTTTCAATTTCTTTTCTCTAAAGATGGGGAGAGAGCAGTGACAGGGAGGGGCGAGGGAGGGAGAGTCTTAAACCAGCTCCACACCCAGCACTGAGCCCAACGCAGGGCTTGGACTCACAACCCCTGAGATCAAGACCTGAGCCAAAACCAAGAGCCAGACACCTAATCCACTGAGCCACCCAGGTGCCCCCAGACTTCCTTATAGTGAGATCCGGCAACCCTCCCATTGCCTCCCCTCAGATCCCAACACTGAGTGAAGGCAGAGGGTGGTTTTCTGATTAGCATTGTCCTGGCTGCTGTTGGCTTTCTTTGTCCAGTAAAGAAGTGTCTTTACTACTTTTGTCTCGAATAAAAGACAGCTGGGAGGGCCCCATCCTCACTGGTCTCACGTCTTCCCAGGGCCCCACCCTGAGGCTTGTGTATTTGAAACCCTACTCCTCTGGGTAAGACCTGTAGATAGCTTTTAGGTAGAGTGGAGTGGTCCCTCTCCCCACTGCAGTGATCCAACCTTGTAGCAGGGGGGAGGGGTTAGGGGGTGGAAGGAGCAGTCAGAAATGACGACCATGACTGTGTGCTAGCACTCTCATTTCTTTTTTTTTTTTTTTAAAGATTTTATTTATTTATTTGACAGAGATCACAAGTAGGCAGAGAGGCAGGCAGAGAGAGAGAGAGAGGAGGAAACAGGCTCCCTGCTGAGCAGAGAGCCCGATGTGGGACTCGATCCCAGGACCCTGAGATCATGACCTGAGCCGAAGGCAGCGGCTTAACCCATTGAGCCACCCAGGCGCCCCGAGCACTCTCATTTCATAGATGATGACATGTGCTGTTCACACCTCGAGAAGCTAGGCCTGTCCCGGGAGAGGGAGGAGCAGCTTCAGCTGTAAGTGGGACCCTGGATCGGCTCTTCTTCTGTCCCAGTCCCCCCAGCTGCCCCCCAGGTTTGTCTTCGCTGACCCCTGGTTTGAAAATGGAGCATAAGGAGAGCAGAGGAAAAGGAAGGTGGCCTCTGCTGCCTCCTTCCTGTGCCGTGGGCTGATCCGTGAAGCCTCCTGGCAGTGGGAGAAACTTTCCACTAATTCGAAGCTTGAAGGGAGTACCTTTTTTCTTCCTTTTTTTTTTTTTTTAAGGGAATGGATTTGAACGTATTCTTTCTCTTTCCTAGGGGGTTACTTTACTTCAATAAAGAACAAAGAATTTCCATTTCATAGTGTAGTTGGGGTTTTACGTTTTTTCCAGAAAGCAGATAGAAATTAATTCCTTTAACTTACTTTGAAAAAAGTTGTTTCCCCTCAGGGTAGCTCTTGCCTTCCCAAGCTTTTGACAGGTTGAGGAATGGCAGTGGTGGCGGTGGGGGGATGGGGGTGGGAGGGGGGTGGTGGATAATCGAAGGAGCTTGGGATCCCACACAGGTGGGATTGGAGTTCCTTAGATTGTCCTTCCTGAGGTCCCTGGGACCCCGGCAGGTGCGCCTCACCACCCATCCTTGGCTGAATTGTGTTGACCTGAGAGAGTATGCGGGGCAGTGGGCACGTAGTCTTGGCAGGTGGTTTGTCATAATAAACGAACTGACTATGTTTAAGAAATGGAAACTTGGTGTGGGTGGGGAACAGAGGAATAGAAAGACCGACTGGAAGGAAGAAAAGCCCTATTTGCATGATAATTAGATTGGGGATTGGGTTTCTAAGGCTTGTTTCTGAATCTTTGTTCTGGAGAACTGCTGAGTCATCACGGGGGTGGGGGTGGGGGATACACATTTGGTGAGCATAGAGGACGCCCCAGGGTGGGATGGTGGGTCGTTTTGTGCAGGTGTGTAAAGGTCAACGTCACTGCCATTGGTTCGGGACAATATCGCCAAATTGGTTTTCACAGCAGAGGCAAGGGAAAAGATGTGAAAACTGCATTTTGATGAAGAGTGCCTCAGAGGCCAACAAAGGGAACCACATGGATTAAACAAAGCTGCTTGCTGGGGACGTTTATCTGACCAGCCTCCTGTCTGTGCTGTTACCAGCGGTTTCCTGTAATGTTCTTGTTTTATCATCTGGAAGAATTTCTGATGACCAAGGGCTTGTCCAGTCAATGATAAGCTGGTGCATATTTCATATCTGTTTTTCCAAATTTATATGTGAATGCTCTAAACAGCTAGGAGATTCTTGTCCACGGTCCTGGAGATTGAAGAAGATACAGACAAGACACGGGGCATGGGGTGTGAAATACGGCCAGACCCCAGGCCCCGGGGCGGGGGGGCCCACCACCAGCATTGCAAACCCCCCCCCCCCAGACTATTGCTCTAAGGACTCACAGCCAGTATCTCCCGTCAGCTTCAGTGTCGATGCCTGAGTCTATGATTTATAGCAGCATGAATGGACAATACCTCTTGTAGAAGAAAATCACACTGCTTGCTGACATCAATGAAAATGAGCTTAGATTCTGAAGAACTATAAGCTTTATGTGAATCATTTGAGGTGGGATGTGTGGCCTTCCCTGACATAGAATATCTAGAAAGGGGCTGAAAAAGTAGAAAAATCCTGATCCCCAGTCCCACCCTCCCTTCCCTGCCAACCATCAGGTAGCTCTTGGAACTTTCTTTATGGCGCTAAGCCATATTATATTGCTTTGCAATGACTTGTTTTTTTTTGTTTTTGTTTTTGTTTTTTTTTAATGTCAGTCACTGGAGGACAGAGACGCATGCCATCTTCCCGTGTGTCTGCTCCAGCCTGGGGATCCCACATGCCTCAGAGTGGTCAGAGCTGGAAGGCTTTCCTTCCCCCTTGATGAGAGAAGAAAGAGCACAAGCTTTGAAGTCAGGCCTTGATTCAAATATTCTCTCTCTGTATTAGTTTTCTGTTGCTGTACAACAAATAACCACAAACACAGCAGCTTAAAACATCCCCATCTCTTAGCTCACGGTTCTTTCGGAGGAGAAGGGGATAGAGGGGCTCAGGCTGGCTCAGCTAGCTTCCCAGCATAGGATCTCATCAGGCCCAAGAATTTAAGGTGTCAGCAAGGCTGGCCTTTTATCTGGAAGCTTTGGAAAGAAGCCGCATCTAGGTGCGTTCAGGTTGTTGGCAGAAGCCAGTCCCTTCTGCCTGTAGGTCTGAGGTTCCCTTTCCCTTACAGGTCAGCCAGGGGCCACTCTGTCCTGGAGGCCCCCTGCGTCCTTTCTCATGTGGGGCCTCCATCCTTGGAGTCACATAGAGTCCTTGTCACACGTCCGTCTCTCCCTTCCTCTCTGCTGCTTTGAACCCTGGAAAGGTTTTGACCGGGTATTAAATAAGGCGAGGTTGCAAGGTCTTGGATGGTGCTTGGTGAGGGTTCATTCTTTTTTTTTTTTTTTTTTTTTTTTTTAGAGATTTTTATTTATTTATCAGAGAGAGAGAGGGAGAGAGTGAGCACAGGCAGAGGCAGAGGCAGAGGGAGAAGCTCCTTGCTCCCTGCCGAGCAAGGAGCCGGATGTGGGACTCGATCCCAGGACGCTGGGATCATGACCTGAGCCGAACGAAGGCAGCTGCTTAACCAACTGAGCCACCCAGGCATCCCAGGTTCATTCTTTTTAATCCTTCTCTCCTTAAGCCAGTTTTATTTGGAATCTATCTTGTCTAATTCAGATACAGCAGAATTTCAAAGGGCCGTCTTTATCTGAAGTTTGTCATTCTCAAAAGTTGTTGTGATTCGTCATTTTTCTGTGCAGAGGCATAAAAAGAAACAAGCAGGCAACGTGCCCTCGTTCCTCGTTGTAACTTGGTTGTTTTTTCTGTCCTTCCCCCACCCCAGCCCTGGAGCTCTAGCGTCCAAGCTCAGCTGCTGTCTCTTGGAGTGCTAGGGGTGGGGGCGAGAGCTGGCTGGCTATGTCCTCTCGCAAGTGGTGGCTTCTGGTCCGCAGGCTGGCCTGCCAGCACCTGGTCCCTGCCACTCAGCGGGGGAGCCCAGCCCAGGCCACAGAGAGGCTGAGGAGGGCGCCAGGGCCGGCCTGAGTGCTCACTAGCTCTCCGTCTGTCCCTTCTGTGCTCCCTCAGGAGATCCTCAGCGAGCTCACGCTGGATGCCCTGCTGGACATGAACGAGGTCAAGGTGAAGGAGACGCTTCGGCGCTATGGGGCCAGTGCCGAGGAGTGTGGCCGTCTGCAGTACGCCCTTGCCTGCCTGCGGAAAGTGACAGGTCTGGGTAGGTAGGACCGGCCTCCCCAGTGTGGAGACCAGCCCCGTCAGCTCCCTGTCCCTCCACCCGGTTTGGAACACCAGCCTGCCCTCTCCAGGCCTGTCCTGATTCCCTGGGGCCACTGACGGGGGTGGGGCGAGTGTGACCCCGGGTTTCTGGGGCAGCTTGGAAAGGCCAGAGTGTGTGTGATTGGTCTGATCTGAGATAGAGGCTTTGCCTCTCGACTGCTCTAGGCTAGGAAGGACCCAGGGAAGTTTACTATCATCAGAGACTTTAAACCGGTCCACTGGGTGGGCCCTGTGTGATTTCCCCTCTTCTGAGCACATATGTGGGGCTCTGAACCCTCCCTCGGCTCCCTGCATTCTAGCCCCCTCCCCACTTGGGCTCACCTCACCCCCAGCCTGCTCTCTGCCTTCTCCTGTCTCCACTGGCTGCTGGTTGTGTGCTCAGAAGGCAGAGTACGATGAGAGAAATTGTGTGATGTTTCAGCTGTGAGTGTGTACATGGCTGCCCCAGGCAAAGGGTGTCATCCTGGCTTTACAAGGAGTTCCTTGGGAATTATTTCCAGGCTTTTTAAATCTCACCTTGGAAACTTTAAATGTCATGATTTCAGGTTCCCACCACACTGAGAAGACTTTACAGTGAGCCTGATGAAAGGAATTAGTCCCATTTTTAAATGATCTGAGCCACCTGTCTTATTTCTGGCTGCCTGAGGCTTAAGGAAGCTACTAAACTTTATATTCTGTTTGATTTTTTTCCCCCCAGAGAGGATTGGGCTTGATTTTTCTTTTTTTTCCTGGACCCCATTGTCCCAAGTTCTCCTCTGAATGCAGAACCCAGTGTGGTTCGGAAGACCTTGACAGGTCAGGCCTCCCAGCAGGGGCCCAAGAATAAACATTTGAGGGACCTAGTCTGCAATCTCATGCCCACATTTTACAGAGGGGACTGAGCCCAGATTCGGGAAAGGGCTTCGCCGAGGACACACAGCACTGGGTGACAGAGCTGGGGTTCCAGCCCCAGTCTCTGTGGGCGACTAGCTTGTTTCCACATTGGGGAAATTCAGAAGTACTTGCCACCCAAGCTGGGACCAGGGTGGGCAACTTGTCGGCCTTCCCTCCTTAAGCCTGAGCCGTAAAAGAACGGTGAAGGAGCCAGCACTCGGAAGGGCGGTGACCTGTTTGTGTTGGGAAGGTGACGGCCCGCTCTGGGTGCCACGCTAGGGGGATCACCAACTCACTAAGCGCTAATTTATGAAGCCAGGCACTTGGCCTGTGTATGGCAACCCCGTTCTCAGTGGTGTTGGGGAGCGCCTCTTGTGGCTAAAACATCAGAGGCGTGGGGTCCCACACGAGGCGTGTCCCCAGAGCTGGGTTTCTTCCTCAGAGGGAGCTTTTCTGCTCTGCCCTGGAGGAGGCCTCTGGGGGGAAGACAGGGTCTTTTCCACATCCCTCTCATCTGGTCTTAGCTTGTGGACCCTGCGTCCACAGGAGGGTCCTGGCCACACTCCATCCAAATGAGTCTGCCCAGCGGGGGGTCTTCTGGGGACCAGCTGGGTACTGCCATCGCCTTGGCTCTTAGATCACGTGGTCAAAGTCTTTATTGCAACTAACAGGCCGTGGTGAGGGCAGTCTAGTGGTGGTTAAAGATGGACCACGCAATCCATGTGCCTGGGCCCAACACTCTTACGGGACCTTGGTCTGTGACTTAACCCCCACTGTGCCTCAGTTTCCTCATCTGTACAGTGGAGGTCATAACAGCATTCTCTCATCGTGGTGTTGTGAGGATGAAAGGAGCGAAGGTCAGGTGCTTCGACCAGAGCCTGACATACATTAGAGCTCTTTTCAGAATTAGGCTTGCGGGGTCATGGAAAATGTTGAACGCATTTGCCTTTTGTGGCCCCTGGTCTTCAGAAAGGCAAGTGAGGAATGGCTCAGCGATGGCTGGTGAACAAAGACGATGATCTCTGCTGATGTTTCCTGTCCTTCGTCCATAGCACACGTCTCTCGTCACTACCCAGCCCTTCCTACTGAGGGACTCCCGTCTTTCTCGAGAGCCACTGCCGGTTAACTGGTGTTGGCATGTGCGTCAAGACCCATGTGCCGTCCCTGGGCAGCTCAGAGCAGCAGAGATCCAATGGGCAATAGGAAGAGCCCGGGACTCGTTTCCTTGGGGGGCACACTTGCACGGGGAGGGTGAAACTCGCTCTTCCGTGCCCTCAGCGAGAGCCAGGCCAGAGCCTCCGGGAGGCCAGTCTCTAAGTCACAGTTGTAGCTGCAGGTTCTACAAGAGCAAACACAAGGAACACATGGACTGAGTCACTCCCTCCGTGGAGCTGATTCCTGAGGAGAAAGTCCGAGGCAGTGAGATAGGGAAAAGGGTCCTGGAGGAGGGAGGACATGTGCAGAGCCCCTGAGCATTGCGAAGGCCATTGTCTCTCCACCGTCCCTCATAAATGGCTGTCTGGGCTGGGCTGGAGCACCCCTGATGACAGAGAGCTCTGTAGGTCGGCAGGCTGGGCTGTATTTGTGGACTGTTCAGGATGGACAGCCTTGAGGAAGGAGGCCTAGCGCCGCAGTCGGGACCAAGGACGCTGTTCCCGTCCCACTGTCCCACTCGTGCTTAGCCGCTTGACCTCGTCAGCGTTCCTGGCCTCCCTGATGTGCTGGGAAGACTGAGTGAGACGGGGGAGAAAGCACGACGTGGAATAACTCCACTGCAGAAGTCCATTTTGTCTTGAGTCAACACCTACCTTCGCGTACTTTCCCCTCACTGGTGAAATAAGGAAGAAGGTGTCTTTTCCTTTCGCACCAAGGGGTCCCTATAGATGGGCTGCTTTCTCCCTGCCCCCTGACCTTTGGTATCTCCCCATCCTTTATAAGCTTCAACCTAAAGTCTTTTGTGAGGCCTCCAAGACCTCCTGAGGAGGCCTCTTGCATCTCTCTGGCTCGTCCTGACCTCTCCAGGCACGAGGAACTCATCGTAGTCACCAGAAGCCACTGTGTGCTCCATGCCTTTGCACATGCTATTCCCTCTGCCTCGTGTCCCTGCTTCACCTTCTCCAGGCAGTGCAGGCCGGGTGCTGCCTCCTCTAGGAAGCCCGCGACCTCCAGGCTAGTTAGGGTCCCCCTCCTCCGTGCTCCCTCAGGACCTGGGCATCTCTGTCTCAGCACACTGCTGTCCCCTTCTTTGGGCTTTTGAGCACACTGGATACCTTTTTTCATGGCCTGACACCTGGCCTCCAGCATAAGCTCGAATGAATGGACAGACTGAGCTGTTGAGTTGGAACTGCCCAGAGCCTCAAGGGGTCCACTGTGTGGGCAGCCGAAAGTTCCGGGCTCCTCTCTGAAGGAATTTCCCGTTGATCGTTTTCGAACTGGATCTCTTTCCTAGCAAATTCCTGGGGCTACAAGAAAGGTTACTACGCCCCCTTTCCCGGTGTTTGAATTTTTTTGATACGGAGTTATCCCTTTGAGCACCCCAGCTTCCCCTTCCTGCCTCTTCAAGATCAGTTACTACTTCCCTCTCTGAGGTCACCCGTTTTGGGGTTGGGTTCCCTGGCTTGCTCCCCGCAGACCTGCCAGTGAGAACTCTGGATGAGCCATTCTGTCTCCTATAAAATGGAGACAGTAGTATCTGAGCCTGTGGCCTCAGAGCCACAGATGACATGGGAGGTGCTGTGTGTGCACCAGAAGCCCGTATAAAGGCTGGGAGTGGAAGCCTGCCGTGAACAGGCCATGGCAGCCCTGGTCAAGGTGTTACCATCTTGGGGCCCTGGCCACCTCACCGCTAGCTAGTAAGTCCCTCTAGCTCTGACCCTCTGTGACTCGACTTCTTGGCCCACAGGAGGGGAGCACAAAGAGGACTCAGGCTGGAGTTCATTGGATGCCCGGCGGGAAAGTGGCTCAGGGCCTTCTGCGGACACCGTCTTGCCAGCCGGCCTGCCCTGGCTGCCAGGGGGTGCCCCGCCGGGCAGAATGGGCGGCAGCGCCCAGGGCCCACGCTCCGTGTCTGTGTCCGCTTTGCCCACCTCGGACTCCCCAGTCCCGGGCGCCTGCGAGGGCCTCTCGGACACCAGTGTCCTCCTGCACACTAGCGGCCGGCTGACCCCCCGGGCCCTGCACAGCTTCATCACGCCCCCGACCACACCCCAGCTGCGAAGGCACACCAAACTGAAGCCGCCGCGGACGCCGCCGCCGCCCAGCCGCAAGGTCTTTCAGCTGCTGCCCAGCTTCCCCACGCTCACCCGGAGCAAGTCCCATGAGTCTCAGCTGGGGAACCGCATCGACGAGGTCTCCCCGATGAGGTGAGTGTTCCCGCCAGGCTGGCGCTCAGTGTACTGCCCCACGGAAGTTCTGTCCACGGTTTTCTCATCATAAAGGGAGTGCGGGCTTTATTTTCAAAGGACAAAAACAAACAAAAAAAATCAGTCAACCTAGAAGGGTGCGAAGTGAATAGTGCCTCGGTGTCTCAGACCACACTCCAGGCTGCTTTAGCAGTTTGGGCTGAATCCTGCCAGCTAGGTTCTTTCTGTGCATGCGCTCACACACACACACACACACACACACACACAGAATGGTACCATGCCTCAGTCAGGATAGACTGGGTTAGGCTGCAGCAACAACCCCTAGCTCTCTGGGTCTTAAAACAACAAAAGATTGATTTCTTGCTCATGCAACTTGTCCACTGTGGGTGGGCCTCACTCCAGGTCCCAGGTTGACAGAACAGCCACTTTATGGAACATTGTCTGGAACATTCCGCAGAGGAAAAAAGAATTTCAGATGTTACACTCTGGTAATCACATGCTCTTTCCTGCAAGTTCCATTCACCATGCACGGCTCCACCCAAACAAAGGAACCAAGAAATGTCATTCTCCCGTGTACCCAGATGGGGAGAACTAGAATATCTGATGATTATCAGATATCGTGTACTCTGTTCTAGAACCTGTCTCTTTTCCTCTGAAGATTTATTCATTTATTTGAGAGAGAGAGATGGCACACAGACACAAGCTAGGGTGCGGCCAAAGGGAGCGGGAGAGAGAAATCCCCAGCAGACTCCCCACTGAGCACAGTCTGATGTGGGGCTTGATCTCACGACCCTGAAATCACAACCTGAGCTGAAACCAAGAGTTGGATGCCCAACTGACTGAACCACCCAGGTGCCCCAACCTGTTTTTTTTCCACTTACCTTGATACCTAAGAACTTCATGTCTTTACATCTTAAAATACCTTACTCTTTTACATAAAAAAAATTTTTTTTAAAAAGATTTTATTTATTTGACAGACAAAGATCACAAGTAGGCAGAGAGGCAGGCAGAGAGAGGGGGGTTGGGAAGCAGGCTCCCCACTAAGTAGACAGCCCAATGCGGGGCTGGATCCCAGGACCCTGGAATCATGACCCGAGCTGAAAGCAGAGGCTTTAACCCACTGAGCCACCCAGGCTCCCCCATAAAAAACATTCTTAACCTAGGTACTTAGACAGGTACTAGTGGTGACATGGTCCAAGATGGCAGAAGCTTCACAGCTCTTGTAGCTTGGAGGGGCCGACAGTGTGCAGTTTCCCCACCACGTTTCCTCAGTCACCCCATTCCCCTTGCAGAGCCAACCGGATTATCAATTTTATATATATACCTATAATTATTCAAACTACCTCATTTTTTTTAACTTCTTCATCTCATTGCATCTGTAGTTTAACTATCTCCTCCCCTCCTGACAGACCTTCAGGTCACTGTTGGTTCTGCTTTTTTAAGAATTGCCCTCACCAGTGTACTCTCGTGGGCAGGGCAGAGGGGAAGCAGGGAGTCCTCTCTGGGTGCCTCCTACCTTCTTGTACCTCTGAGGGTCGGGGACTTGGCTTTTCTCCTGACATGGGCTCTCCTTTTCTGGTCTTGAGTAGGCTTGCTCCCCATGTCCCAGTACAGGCTGTCCTGGGTCCCCTATGGGACGGGCGCTGGACATCTCTGTGGTTTTAAGTATACGTCACCCAAGGAGAGAAATCTGTGCTGTGCCGTGCCGTGCCCCTCCTCATCAGCCTGTCCTGCTGGGGCCTGGTCGTCTCCGCCGACCCTCCAGAAGGGGCTGCAGGCTTCCTCCCCTTCTGGGTCCTCCTGTCCCAGAGAGCACAGTGTAACTACTATGAGGACACATGGACATAGGTCATCAGAGGGCATCTCAGTGAGTAAAGCCAGTGTGTCTGTTTCTCGTTTTCCCCTGAGAAGAGCGTCAGAAGGGCTGTGGTCTCATTCTGGGCTCTGGGTGGAGAACAGAGACTCAGGCAAGTGACCCCGCATCTGGGAGCTGGGCCTCACCCTGGGATTCTGAGTCGGGTCCACACACAGCCACTTAGGCTAGCACTGACACGGACTTGGGCTATCTTGCTGTTCTCTGTGAGCCCAGAGGGCAGACCAGGTGGTCTGGGGCTCCCCTCGTTTTCTTTGTCGCTGGGATAGCAGCACCCCCTGGGGAGGCTTGCTTGGGGCATGTCCCCACCTGGCCCTTCTTGAGGAACCCCTCACTGTTCTCAGAACTGTTCTCCTCATCCTCCTCCTCCAGCCACATCCCCTTCTCCTGCCTGGACCCCGAGCACCCCACCCCCTCCCCGCAGGTCTCTGGGCAGGGTGTCCCCGCTTGTGGGCATGTGACCTCGGGAGACTGTGAGGCTGTTTGCTCAGTGGCGAAGCAGAGTGAACCCTACCATTCGGCATGGCTGGTGAGGCTTGGACAAGCTGACACAGGATGCACGCAGCACAGGGGTAGTTCCAGTGCCCCTCGCGGGAACTTCTAGCCATTTCCATTGAGGAACCGTTCTTACAGTCACTCATCCGGCCTGGCCCCATGCACCAGGGGCTTGAAGCCCTTACCTGAGCATGTTGCCTGCTCCCTCCCAGTGGGGAAGGTTCTGAGGAACACGCTGAGACAGCACAGTGATGTCATGCCACTTTCTCTCTTTTCTGTCTCCTGCAGGTTTGGTAAGAGTGATTCATTTTCATCCCTTCTGCCACCCGGAAATCGTGTTTATGTCGCCGTTGCCGTCCCCGTCATGGGTGGATTTCCTTGACCCTCAGCCCACTCCAGCCTTTCCACCGTCTAGAAGCGGAGGTGCTGGGATCGCCTCAGGAAATAGCTCTAGGACAGGTGGCCTCCGCCCAGCCAGGAGCCTCTGTCTGTGAACCAGGGGCCTGGAGAGTGTCATTGGCCGTGGACAGTTCCCACTCAGGCCCTCTCTGTCCCTGGCCGTCCCCACAGGTGACCTCTGGCAGGGAACCTTGTGTGCTGGGCTTTTGTGGTCACACAGAGGTACGCGGCCATCGGTCTGGTGTAGGTGTATATTAGCTGATGTCTTGGGACCCTTCGTCTCAGGGGAGAGGCAACCTGGAGACAGGAATGTGGCTTGACTCTACACAAGGCCCCAAGAGATGGGGGGGTGCCTTTCTCCACCCGTCCACCTCCAGGCTGGACGCAGGTCTTGCACTGGGCTGCACTGTGGGCCTTCTCTCTCTTGAGTCAGACCAGAGGGCAAAGACCATGGCTCTGGGGTCTGCTTTGGATCGTCTCTGCAAATACAGAGACGTCTGGTTTGGGCCTGAGTGAAAGAGCCATTTATTTTTGCCCTATCCTGAGCTGGCTAAGCGCAGTGACGGAGCTGTTGGTGGCGGGTGGGGGGCGGTGGGGACAGGATAGGAGTCCAGAGCTCTGCCGAAATGAAGCTGGCTGCCGGCCTCCCACGGGGGCATAGGGTGAGCAAGGAGGGAGGCTGCACGGCCCCTTCCCTGGGACATAGGCACAAACCTCAGGGCCCTCCTTAGAGCCTCGGGGGAGAATCCAGCGCCCGCATTCCTAGGACAGCCCGTCCCAGCCACCTCCCTGTAATAGCGGGGACCACAGCAGTGGGACTGCTTGCTTAGTGGCAAGATGAGGTCTTCAGGGTGAGGATTTCCTCTAGATCCAGGATACTTGGTGTCTGGCCCATGTGTTATTTCCCTCCCCCAATCCTACGGCCACTGCAGACATTACAGGTCAACTGCACGTGGTATATATGGTTGAAATCTCATTCTTCCATAGTCCAATTCTCTTAGACCGGCGGCCTGTGCCCTTCTGGACCATGTGCTTTGCTGACCTTGGCTGCTCACAGTGACGTGAGTCCCAGGAGGGAACTGGGACAGGTCAGCCCCAGGTCAGATGTGCCAGAGAGAGCTAGGGTGGTGTGCTGGTGGGTTTCTGAATCCTCACCGGGTAGCAGGGGGCGCTTTGGTCCTGCTCAGACTCCCTTGGTGGGGGAGAAGGAGTCAGCACCTCCAGCTGGCCCTTCTCTATGTGCTCAGGTATAGGGTCCTTGGCATTAAGGGACCCAGCACTTAATGAGCTCCGAGTGTATGCCCTGCCAGCATATGGGGACAGGTGCAGAGTGGGGGACGGGGTTGTTGCTGACTCCAAGGAGCCAAGACAGCCACAGATCCCTCAGGCACCAAGTTCCTGATTTTTCTGGGTTATGGTTCCTTTTGATAACTAGATAAAAGTTTAAACCTTCCTTCCAGGGAAAAGCCCACGAAACTTAGCAATCCAGAGGATTTCTCAGAATCCCTGAAGCCCATCAGACTCAGTTGAGAACCCCTCCTCCTCCAGGGGGAGCTAGGCAGTGCTGAGTCAGGGCAGAAGCAGGATGGAGGAGGGTGGGGAGGCCAGGGCAGGACGCAGTGGGACATGGGGGCTGCTGGTAGGTGGAGGGGTTGCCCCCAACCACTCTTCCCCTTCCTGACCTGTAAGGCCCGAGCACTGAGGGTGCTGTTTTGTCTTTTTTAAAAAGATTTTATTTACTTCTTCGGGAGAAAGATAACAAGTAGGCAGAGCAGCAGGCAGAGAGAGAGGGGGAAGCAGGCTCACTGCCGAGCAGAGAGCCGATGCGGGGCTTGATCCCAGGACCCCGAGATCACAACCCAAGCTGAAGGCAGAGGCTTAACCCACTGAGCCATCCAGGTACCCCGGAGGGTGCTGTTTTTATGGGGACCCAGGATTAGGGCAGGGAGAGCCTAGGGTGCCCTCCAGGAAGACAGACAGGATGCTTACCCCAAAGCTCATGGCGTGAGTGCGACCCCTCCAGAAGCCAGTGGGACAGGCCCAGGTAGGGGTGTGGGAAAGCTTTACCTTGACCTTGTTCTCTGCCTGGTGAGACCTGGCACTGGAGGTGCTCAGAGCAAAGTTCTCAAGGTGCTTGCAGCTGTAAAGGTATGGGATGGGCTAACCAGCCTCAAACCCTCTGCTGCCAAGGGCCAGAGATTTCTGAACCACTAAACAAGAGACCCACATTAACCCCTCGCAAACCTGTGACCTGTGCATGCATCCGTGTGGGAGTACAGGAGGTGGACATTGGTGGGGACTTCTGTCTTCACCATTGCTTTGCCTCCTGCCTCTCAAGGCTGCCTCCCCCGGCAGCTGGAAGCCACACGGGGATGGTCTCCATACCATGTGCAGAGACCAGACAGTGCCGTTACCAGGAGAAGCAGGGCGAGGCATGAGGGTAACTGGCCCGCCCCGTTGGTCCACCTGGCCTGTCCTTGTTCAGGGACACCTTTATCTACTGATCAGTAGGTCCTGTCCCCCACATAACCTGTGATCTGGGACCTAGAAGGCCACAGACACAGGCCTCCTCAGCCTGCCCGACCTGGCCTCTTTCCCTGCAGATCTCCCCCACGGATCCCCACAGATGGTACGAAGGGATATCGGGCTGTCGGTGACTCACAGGTAGGTCCAGCGAGGCTGGGATGGGAAGGGGGCCTGCATGGGCCGGGGGTCCACTGAGGGGTCGATCTTCATTGCGGGGGGAGCGTCTGTCCTGATCCCTGTTCTCAGAGCTCTTTGTCTCCGGTCTGTCCATCACCTCTGTGAACACAGCCCTGCAGCCACCTGGAGCCGCTGCCCATCACCAGTGGCTGTGTGGGCTTGCTGGACCCTCCCTGCCCCTCCCTTGGAGAAACACCATGGAAGTCTAAGGGAAAAGGAGCTAGGAGCTTCCTGCAGGTCCCGCGGGAGACCACCTGGGCCCATGACTCTCATGGCCCATCCCTAAAGTTCTCAGCTTGGCAGTCTGTATTTCCAGCAGCTTCTGGGGACTCTGGTGGCTGGTGCATGTTGACATAGGCTGACGTGGGCCCATGACATGGACCAACCCCAAGGCTGGGCCCATACCTGTGAGACTGGTATGAACCACAAACAGCAGGTCTGTCACGCTAGACAGCCCACAGAACGGCGCCTCGGGACGCCTGTGTCCCTACCGCCCCTGCTAGAGGCCATAGGGAACACAACAGGGCACCATGGTCTGGAGCTTTGCGACTTGACTTGCCGGGACCTTTGGTCTCCCCCTGAGCGGTGAGCTGCAGCTGCAGGGAGCCTGGGAGGCTGGCCTGGAATTCTCGCCCAGAGGTGGACACCCAGCTGGGGCTCTGAGGACTTGAGGAATTTGCCTGAGGTCATGCTGCTGGGAAGACCGTGGTTGAGTCCTCTGGCCAGCACCCAGGCCCTTCGGCAGCCTGGTCAGGGCTGATCCCCATCCCCTGGAGTCTCCTGAAAGAGGCTGTGACACCACTGTGGAGACTGGCCCTTCACAGGAAGGTCCAGGGGCCTCCCTCCGTATGCAGCACCCCCAGTGGGATCGTCCTAGGGCACAAGAGGGCTGCTAGGCACAGGACGGGAAGCCTGGGTTTGCCCGGCTGCAGACAGGAATCCTAGTCTCGGAGACTCCATTTTCCCCTCTGCAAATGAGACTTCCTCACAGTCCAGTGCTGAGGATGAAAAGGAGTGCGGCGCAGCCGAGCTTCAGGTGCTGCTCGGGCCCTGGGGCGTGTTGGTGTGTGAGCACAGACTCCAGCCCCAGATCCAGTGTGTGAGGGACACCAGGATGGGCCGGCCACTGTTTGTTCGGTCTCGGGTGCATCTGGTTTCACAGAGGCTGGGGGGCCGTGGCCGCTCGCCCCCGTGCGCTCCCCAGACCACTGCTCCCTTCCCCTGCAGCAGCAAGGTCCAGAGGCTGCCCCCAAGCAGGGTAGCAGCACCCCTCTTGTCCAGTGTTGTCAGGCTGCCCTGCCTTTCCCCACCCAGGTCCTAGGCTACACCTGCTGGGTTTTTTAAACCCAGGTTCCAGGCTTCTCTCTCTCTCTCTCAACAGGAAGGCCTAGCGTTTTCGTCTAATCATGGTCCTTCCCTGGTCTGGGAATGCTTTTATTCCACACCCCACACCCCTGGCTGGCCCTTCTCAGGCCCAGATCTGACTTCTGTTTTGCCCTGTTTTCAAGATTTCCAAGGGGGGCTTGTGTCAGACACCTCAGCACTGCTCCCCTTATCCCCACCCTTTGCACGAGGAGATGAAAGCCCAGAGAGTGCTGTGGATCCCAGAGAGACAGGATTAGGGCTCCTTGCAAGGCACGCTGGAGACATAGGTGTCGGGTGGGTAGAGACAGTGCTCGTGTGCACTACACATTCGCATACATGAGCTCCCCAGGTCTCTGCGAGGGGAGCGTGTGGGCCTTGTTTGTAGAGGCTCTGAGGCATCCCACAGCCAGGAGGAGCTGGTCAGGTTCACAGCGGAGCGGTCTGACCCCAAAGCCCATGCTCTTTCCCTGTGCTTTGCCCCAGTGGTCTCCGCAAGAAGCTGTGCGGCTCTGAGTTCAGGGATCCGGGGTCCGGACCCCCTATGCAGCATCCTAGCTGTGTGACCTCAGGAAAGTCACCTAACCTTTCTGGTTCCCTTGCCTGTGGACTAGGAATCTCAGACCTGCCTAACTCTCTGGGGCTTGTAAGCATCGAGTGAGCTCATGCTGATGGACACATTACAAACCCTCCCCCAAACACTGTTGCTATTTGTTCTGTTGTTACTATGATAGATTCTGCTTTCAAAGATCTGTTCCTTCCAAAAAATGGGAGTTCTTTCTGCCCTTTGGCCTCCCCACCCTGTGGACTGCCTTAGACTCTCTCTGCTGGACACCACCCACTCAACCCTTGTCCTTCCTTCCAATCTATCTTTTGTGGGTTTTTTTTTTTTTTAATTTTTAAAAAATTTTGATTTAGTTTGGATTGAAAGATGTTCAGAATTCAGGAGGTATAGAGGGTGTCTGTGTGGTCCCTTCCGGCTGCTGCCCCAGCCCTCTGGGTCCCCCTGTAGGCAGGTCTTGGCCGTTTCTTGAGTTATTTCTATCCAAGCAAATACGGGGATGTATTATACACACTGTTCTGTCCTCTGCTGCTTTTCTTGTAAAGATGGAGGCATCATTACTTAGAGCTGAGGGCACAAGTGCGTTTTCACATGTGGATACACCCATGTGTTCCACCCAGAGGAAGCTCCAGAACATTCCAGCCCTCCAAAAAGTTGATCTTCGGGCCCCCTGGGAGCATAGCACTACTTCCCAGGGGATCCTGTTCACTTCTGTCCTCATTGGTTAATTTTTCCTGTATTTGAACTTCATATAAAAGGAGTCTCGTCGTACTTTTCCCGCTGATAATGTAACGTGGAGATTGTCCCGTATTTGCACAGAATGAGCTTGCTTATTTTATTCTCTGGCCGCACGGTGTCCAGGGGTGTAGTTGAACGGTACTTGGCATCGTCCGCCGCCGGCACATCTCAATACCACGGGCTGCTCGCAGTCTTTTGCCGCTGCAGACACGCGGCAGGGGGTAACCGTGTCTGTACCTCCTTTGCCACCCGCGGGTACAATTAAAACTGCTTTGCTGTGAAGTTAGGCAGACAGCCACGGAAACATGTCCCGCTCCACAGACGGTAGCTGCTAGGACGATCGGTGTGGAATATTCCAGACTTTGGGGCTAATGTTTGTTGAGGAATGCATGGAGATAGAGGCAGTCGTGAGTGAGTGCTGCCCGGAGCTGCGGGTGGTGCCTGGAGCCTCCCCCGTGTGCCTCCCCCGCGTGCCCCGAGTGTCCGTTGGATGGATTCCTACAACGGGAATTGCTCGGTATGCGCACTTGTAATCTCTATGGCGGCTGCTGGAGGGCTGGCATCCGTGACCACACTGACTTGGGGATTTTGGCAAGGATGACATTGTGGCTGGGAACTCGGAATCCCCGGGGGTATGCACTGGGCCTGGGGGTCCCTCCCCTGCCCTGGGAGAGGGCACCAGTGGCTCTGGGATGAGACCTAGTTGCCCGGTTTCCCAGGGGCCCTCCCCTGTCCAGGCTCTGGTCTCCCGGCCACACGAGCGTTTTCCTGTGTCCACCTCCCACAGGTTCTCCACCAAATCTTGGCTGTCCCAGGTCTGCCACGTGTGCCAGAAGAGCATGATGTTTGGAGTGAAATGCAAGCACTGCAGGTGACGCATGGAGGGGTGGAAGGGACGGGAGGGGCGAGTGAATAGCAAATGTGTAGTTTAGTAGGAGTCCTACTCGGTGATTCACCTTGGCCTTAGGTTAAGTCAGAGTTCATGGGAACCCCTTTGAGAGTTCTTGAGGCTACTATTTACAATCCCATTTGGCATGCCATGGTATGCACAGCCCTCTCTAGGGAGATGAAGGAAGCATCATCGAGTCAGGCACTCCCTGAAGAAGAGGAAATTAGAGGTGGGCTTTGAGGGATGAGTAGAAGTTTACCAGGGAGACCAAGGAAGAAAGAGCGTTCTAGGTGTTGTGCCTTGTACAGAGTCCAAGAGGAATGGGAGGACCGTTCTGGAAACTATACAGAATTCTGAAGTTTAGCCTCATATGTTAGCACAGAGATGGGGAGAAGGGCCAGGCGGAGGTGAAGACAGAGATGGCTCTTGGTGTTCACAGAAGAGGAAAGTTCAGGGAGAATGTTGCTTCTCTACAAATGCAGCTTTCTTGTTTTGTGCCATGGTGCTTTCTGGTGGGGCAGAAGGACGAGGAAGGGAACAGTGTGGGGGCAGAGCATCCTCGGTTGCTCACAGAGGGTGGACCTGGAGTTTCTGCTCCCAGATCACTGCCCCTCCATTGTTTTGTGACCTGGGGCAAGCTGCTTGCTCTTTCCTGGGCCTCATTTTCACAATTGGGGGAGGGGGTGATTCCAGGTCCTTTCTCTATGAGGCTGCCAGATTCTGAGCTAGTGTGTGTAGGAAAAGCATTTAGGCTCCCACCAGACCAGAGGTGACAGTCTTCTGCGTGTTTTTGGATAAATTGCGTTTTCCTGACAGTTCCCCTGACCACCAGGGAGATGCCAGAGCTTTCCACCAGTCTAGATCTGTTGTGGCTCCTGGTATTTAAATTGGGGAACCTCCTGCTCCCTTTCAAGCAACGCATTTCACATGGAGAGCATAGCATGACCCCTGAGCCCCATGCTCTCCGACGATCGTGGTATGAGAGTTGTAAGGCCCCCGTGTCAACCCATTTGATTGTCAAGGACCCCAAGACAGGGTGCAGAAGATAGGACCAAACGGAGGGCCTAGGTCTTTCCATTTGGGCTCGTGCTGACCCTCAGACCATGTGTCCCGTGTTGGAATACAGCGGGCAGGGCCGCTCCTTGTACCCCTGGGATCCCTTGGTCGTAGACACTCTCCTGATTCATCTTTCTTGTAAGTTCAGGGTTTTGTCTCCAGTTTTCTGAATGTGAGTGGAGGGTGTCCTTTTCTTTAGAGAAGAGAAATAGACGTGTGACCCCCCCCCCCGGCGAGATAAAACGGATACAATTAAAACTGCTTTGCTGGGGCGCCTGGGTGGCTCAGTGGGTTAGGCCGCTGCCTTCGGCTCAGGTCATGATCTCAGGGTCCTGGGATCGAGTCCCGCATTGGGCTCTCTGCTTAGCAGGGAGCTGCTTCCTCCTCTCTCTCTGCCTGCCTCTCTGCCTACTTGTGATCTCTCTCTCTGTCAAATAAATAAATAAAATCTTTAAATAAATAAATAAATAAATAAATAAAACTGCTTTACTGTGAAGTTAGGCAGACAACCACGGAAACATGTCCCGCTCCACAGACGGCAGCTGCTAGGACGATCGGTGTGGAATATTCCAGACTTAGGGGCTAATGTTTGTTGACGAATGCGTGGAGATGGAGGCAGTCGCGCGTGAGTGCTGCCTGGAGCTGCAGGTGGTGCCTGGAGCCTCCCCCGCATGCCTCGGGAGACCCCAGTGGCCCTCCGTGCACTGACCCTGCCGCCTTCTTTTCCAGATTGAAGTGTCATAACAAGTGTACAAAGGAAGCCCCTGCCTGTAGAATATCCTTCCTCCCACGTGAGTGTTCGCTCTTCTCTGCCCTCTGGGGCCGGGTGGACCTCTCTGTAGCTTGATCTGCTCCCTGCTGATGGGGTCCCCCTTTTCCTTTGGAAACAGAACCTAGGCTTCGGAGGACGGAATCTGTCCCCTCGGACATCAACAACCCGGTGGACAGAGCAGCTGAGCCCCACTTCGGAACCCTCCCCAAAGCACTGACAAAGAAGGTACACAGGCGGCCGCCTGCCCGTCTGCTGCTTGTGCCGGGAGAAGCCCCCGCCACCCCTGCCCTGGGGCTCCTCTTGCAATGCGGCAGTCAGCCGAGAAGTGGGACGTGCAGCCCAAGGCCAGAGAGGGTGGCCCTTTGGGGGTCCTGTCATTTTTGTAGATGTTACATTTTGTCCAAATCATAGTTAACGTGCCTGTGGCCTCCTTCCCCAGTGCAGCCGGATGTTTCCTGAGCACTTACTCTGAGTCGGGAACTTTTCCCATTGATCCTTTTGATCCTCACTATAGTTCTAAAAATCACATATTGCTGTTAGCTTCGTTTTAGGTGAGGACCTAAGCAAGAACTCACAGGGGTCCCCCGTGAGTGAAAGGCAGGCCCAGAGTAGGGGTCCTCTGCCACCGCACAGATTTTTGAAAGGAGAGTCTAAGAGGCCTGTTGCAGCCCCCAGGCACAGGTGTGCAGGGTGCCTGTGCTTGTGGTGGCCTCGAATCACAGCCTCTGGTGACCGCGCAGCCAGTGGCCTCCCCCCAGGCCCAGACCAGGGCTTAGCACGCCCTTGCCTCACTACGGAGGGGCACGCTGCTGGCTTCTCTGTGGTGTGGGCCAGGCTGGGTAGAGGTTGGGGCAGGGAGAAGAGAGAGGCAAGTGGCCCAGCTCATTTACACCAGGGACCCAGAAAGTGCAACCTGGAGGGCTGCTGCACGTCTTACTGCCCGACAGGGGAGGCCTTCCAGAGCTGTCTGCGCTTATGGGCCTGCCCATGTCCTCTCTCAGCCTCTCTCCACTTGTCATTGCATTGCCCCTGATGGTGGCATTCCCACCAGGAAGAAAGGTGGGGTGGAGAGGTGTAGGACCGCAGCTGAGCTCCCATCCCAACTAGTCCCCTTTCTTGCCTCTGGGACCTTGGGTGAGTTCCTTCACCTCTCTGAGCCTCGGCTCCCTGGTGTGTAAAGTGGGGATAATCAGGCTTTGTTGACAGGGTGTCGGAGGGCTAACGAAGGGACGTTCTTGAACTTGCTTGTCAGGACCAGCAGTGTTGTCCAGCTTGTCACAGATAGAGACACACTTCCTCGGCAGGGATGCTAGGGCACCCCCATCCCCCACTCCCACCCAGCCAGCGTTGTGTTCTATCTGGCAACCACAGATGTACCCCCATTTTCACCATCCGCCCCCCCCCCCCCACGCACCCTCTTGCTCAGCCCCCATCAGTTCTTCAGAACCTACTCGGGGCCCCTCCTCCTCCTCCAGGAGGCCCGTCCTACATGCACGTGGCCAGCCCTGACCAGACATAGTTCTGGATGGTGCCTTCTCTTACCTCCCCGAGGGCACTGACTAGCGGTCGTCCTTCCTTCACCCTGATTTACGGTCATGCTCACAGCACGAGCGAACGGTCATGGAGTTCTCACCAGGTTCCAGGCGCCGCGCCGAGGGCTACGCGTTTGGCCCAGTCATCTCAAGGGCTGGCCTGTCTCTCCAGCCTCTTCTCCAGCTGCCCTTGCTCATAGCGCCTCTGCCCACTCCTACCTCAGGGCCTTGGTGCCTACCATTCCCTCTGCCTAAAATACCCTTCTCAGCATTCACATGCTCACTCCTCCGGGGGGCCTTGCCAGGAGGTAGGTTGAGGACCAGGGTCTCTGGCTGCACCACGCCGTTCCCGGTGTTTCTGGAAGCCCGGCTGCATGATGCTGAGGGCCTGTCTCCCCAGTGGGGGGTGGCTCTGGAGGGTGCGGCCTCACTCTCTTGCTCCTGCCTGGTCCTGCCTGGTCCCTGGTGTCTGTGTTGGGAGTCCAGCACACAGTGGGGCAGCGAGGACGTGTTGGTCTTAGACATGGTATTGAGCATAGAGCGTGAGGCAGCTGCCAATACTCCCCATTTTATCCAGAACCACTGTGGCTCAGAAAGGTGGGCTGATTTGAACCAATTCACATGGCTGCTGAGTGGAGGAGGGAGGATTCAACCTGCCTCGTAGCTACTCCCCCTGCCTAGGCTGGCCTGAGCCCCAGGAGCAGGGGTGGGATGTGGGGTCACTGCAGGGTGAGCAGGGAGAGGAAGGGCTCAGGGGACCCAGCTCCCTCCTCACCGGCCTGTGGCCCCAAGTGGCAGGGGCTATCCCTGGACCCTGAGGCTTTGGTGGGTTCCAGGGTCCCCTCCTAAAGGCTCAGAGCCTTTAGGGCCTGCAGAAAAGAAGCCCATAGAACTCAGCATTTAACCTAATTTGGGCCCAACTTTTTGTTTTAAAGATTTTATTTTTAAGTAATCTCTATACCCAGTGTGGGGCTTGAACTCAGGAGTCACATGCTCTGCTGAGCCAGCCAGGTGCCCCTGGCCCCAACTTCTTGACCAAGGAAGTCCAGCCCTGCCCTGAGGGATGGGAGTTTGGGTCTGGGAAATGGGTCAGGGCGGGAGGCTCACCTAACACAGAGTCCCCCCCTCCCATAGCCCTCTCTCAGGGCTCTAACCCCTGGGCAGTCCTAGCCAGTAGGTCTGCAAAAGAGTGGAGGGAGCATTTATTAGATACCACTGTATACCACACACTAAACACTTGTCGGAGCCTGAATTTGTTAAAAAAAAAAACCCTGCTGTGTGCTCAGCCGAGAGCCAGGCATGGGTGTGATGAGCACGTGTGGTCTCTGCCCTTGCAGGACACACAGTTGGAGGTGGGGGACGTTCTTCAGAAAACTGCCCAAGCTAACTGCACTTGACCAGTTGAGGTTCAAGTACCCTGAGGAAAAGTGCTAGCTATAGGGGGAAAAGGAGGAAGAGCATGGTCGCTGCTGGGCTTGAGAAGGGCTTCTGGGAGGAAAGTATGTTTGAGCTAAAGAAAGCTGAGCAGGAGTCCCTAGGGGATGGGCACTGAGGTGAGGGCCTTTCTGTCCATCCTCCCCTTGAATATTAGAGGATAAAATGGTCAGCATGCCCCGGGGCAGACTTCCCCGTTTTCAAGCAGGGAGGGGAGGGGTCTAAGCACTGGGCGGGGCTGTGACGGTCCCTGCCCACTTCTGGCATCTCTGGTCCCACAGGAGCACCCCCCAGCCATGAACCATCTGGACTCCAGCAGCAACCCGTCCTCCACCACGTCCTCCACGCCCTCCTCGCCGGCGCCGTTCCCAACATCATCCAATCCATCCAGTGCCACCACGCCCCCCAACCCCTCTCCGGGCCAACGGGACAGCAGGTTCAACTTCCCAGGTACCACCCCCAGGTCTTCTGTGTGCCTTCAGGATAGGGTGGGATGCCCCTTCTCAGCACACTCCAGCAGGCTCAAGGTGAAACCCTGCGGCCAGTAAGAGCCTTTGCTGGTGGCCAAGTGCTGTGCCAAGCCCAAATACAGTACCTTGTTTATACCTGATGAGAGCTCTGCGGTAGACGACATTATCACATCCATTTTACAGATGGGAGCACTGAGGTTCAAGGGGAGTGCCTTGTCCTGAGCTGTATAACATGGAATGGATAGAGCCAGGATCAAAGCCAACTCTGTCTGACATAAAGCCTTGATTCTTGACACAATCCCCGTGTTGCCATCCTGTGTATGGGGTGGCTTGTCAGGGCATCATTCACTCAGAGCTTCTGAGCACTTGGGAGGCATGGCCAGTAGCACAGGGAGCTGGGGCAGGCCCTCAAGGCCTGGGAGAGGGACTCTGGGGCTCGGCTGCTTACCTGCTCAGTTGCTTACCTGCTCAGTTGATCTGAATAAGCTGCTTAAGGGGGAGCTTTTGTTCCCATAAAACAGGAGACCCCGTGAAGTTGGGGTTAGGTTATTCCCACTGGGCAGATGAGGACACAGAGTCTCAGTATGCTCTGTAGGACCAGGGTCCCCTGTCTCTCAGCCAGGCGGGGGGTGTCCCACCTCTCCAAAGTGCAGAACAAGGCCCCCTTGCCTATTTCAGGATGAGACCAGGCCTTGACTTCCCTGGAAGCTCCTTGTAGCTGGTCTCAGCCCTCCAGGTATTTCGGTTGGTGGCCAGGAGACAGGCACAGCCACTGGGACCCTCCGGTTTACTCTGGGCCCGAACAGGTCAAGCCTTGGGGCTCCAGGCCTCAGAGGACAGAGCCACAGCTTTTCCTGTGCCGGGCAACCCTCAGCTGGGGCCACATGTGGCTAGCCGGAGGCCAGGCAGCCTCTCTGGACCCGTTTTACCAGGGTTCCAGGGATTTCTTTCGGGGATGCTGGGAGACTGAGATTTTGTAGGAATCTTTTCTTGCACCTGTTCCTTCGCCTTCACGTGCACCTGGCTGGGGCTCTCCTGCACACCCATCCCCTTCCCACAGCAGAGATGGAGCCCATTGGTGTAACCTCCCTCTTGGCATTCTGCTCTGTCACTAATTTCTGAAACTGGGTCTTTTGCCGAACTTCTCGTTTGGGTTTTTCTAAAAGGAAGGCCTTGTTTGAAAAACAGCAGCCCCAGAAATGGTCCATTTTGTGATGTCAGCCAGAGCCTCTCCGCTTTCTCTGACATCCGTGGGCTGGGCCCTCATTGTCCTGTGCCCAGAGCCCTCACTCTGGCCAGGATCTGTGATCTCGCTGGTCATGACTGTGCCTGGGGCCCAGCCTGGTGAACCTGGGGAAGGAATGATGCCTACTGTGCACCTACCCTGTACCATGGGGGAGCGTTTCTGTTTATCATGAAGAATAAACCTGGGGAAAGGCTGTCTGTAACCCTGGTTTTACCCTATGACAACTGTGTCCGAATCCAGACTCCCCAGCACGTCCCCTTTGGTCCCCCTGAAGAGAGGTGGTTTTTTGTTCTGTTTTGGATGGTGAGGTCGGGTCGCTGAAGGCTCAGAGCCTCTGGAGGTGAATGTGGGGCCAAAGGGGGGCCGCTTCTCTGCACACGGCCTGGCCAGCTTTCACAAGCACTATTTCCTCACCTTTGTGTCTCGCCCTCCTGGGCTCACGCACACTTCACAGAGAAATGAGCCTGGGAGGCGAAGGGAATGGGCAAGTCCTCCAGGGCCAGCCCCTTCCCTCCTGGGGGCTCCGCCAGCACCTGCTTCCTTCCAGCTCCATTCCTTCCTGCATGGATCACCCTGCTCAGCCCTACCCTATAACCAGCCCCCCTCGCCAAGCCCCTGCATTTGCTGTTCTGTGTGTGTGACTCACCTCCTCTTCTGTTTAAAGCTGCCTACTTCATTCATCATAGACAGCAGTTTATCTTTCCAGGTGAGTCCTCTGCATGGTCCCACTAACTGCCCCATGCCGTGAGCCCTCTGTCCTGCCCACCTGGGTACCCTCTCCCAGGGCACCTCTAAGTGCCTGAGTCTCACATACACCTATTTGAGAGCTGACTGTATATGACAGCTGGGAAAGGGAGCAGGATGGGTCACCTTGAGAGTGGGCCCTTCACAGGGGTAGTGATCTACTGGGAGGGACCATGACATCCGTTCTGTTCAACCTCTTGCCCAGAGACTACAGGCAACTTACCCAGGGTCACACAGCTGGGGAGGTGGCAGAAATCCAGTTTGCAGCGTGAAGAGAGAGACCTTTCTGCCGATGCCTTACGAGCATCTGTTAGGGTGTTTCCCCTTACATCCTGACAAGGAAGCTATCATAGAAGGGGAAGCCAGTTTAGAATAGTCTGCAGGTCTCACTTTCCTGAGCGTTGCTGCTTGGCGCCATCTGCTGGCAATGAGATGAAATGCAGCTTTAACTTTCAATCTCATTGATTCTCTTCCACAAAAATTGTTTTGCACATCCACTATGTGCACTGCCTTTGCATTTGGCTGTATTCCTGCCCCCAAGGAGTTTATGTGGTTAGTACTTATTTCTCCAGCCGAGGATGACAAGCGTTTGTGTACTTAATCAGCAACATTAATTCTTAATTTAGCCAAATGAAGTCTTGGTGTGTTTAGACAAAGACTGTAGCTAATTGTTTTTCTCCTGGGTTAAACAGACCTGTCTTGAAGTCACAGTATTTAGGTCAGTTCAGGATTTTCGTTCCCCAACGCAGCTCTGTTAGGGGAGTGATCTGGAGCTCTTATAGGACTATCTGAATGGCTTTGGCCACGCATGTGGCCAGGCTGGCAGGGTCAGGGGCCTGGGGCTCCAAGGAGGCTCTCTGAGCTGCCTCTTTGGTGTCATACCCATTTTTGTTTTGGTGCCCCTCTAAGAGCCTCTCTGGTTACTAGCTCTAGGACAGCATACAGGGGAGTCCTCTAAAAACATGGCTTTCCTTCCAGGAGGGTCCATTTTCCTCTGAAGATATGTCAGGGGGGAGGAGAGGGAATTTAACTTCGTTAAACACGGACATATTTTGGAGCAGAACGCAAAATATGCTCCTAATGTTTAAGGAAAAGCACACGAGGCCTCAGAGACTTGTTGGTTCTCCCCACTGCCACCCCCGTGCATGTGCTTCTCTTCTGCAGAAATATTTGAGCTGTATTGGATAGGTAGAAAGGTCAGGATGCCCCCCAGGGTCTGTGGACACAATGAAGTGGTATCTGGGGATGGGGCCGGGGTCTTGGCAGAGGCTGCAGGGCCCAGGATCTCCACAGGAAAAGTGTGTGTGTACATTTCCTAGATAAAAAGCCCACAGCCTCTATCAGATTCTCCAAGTCTTGTGAGGTCCCAGGATGTTGAGATCCAATGATCTTCAGGGGTGCCCTTAGATAAAGCCTTAGAGCTTGAGGTGGGGGGTTGGTGGCTGAGTTAGGGGTGTCTTTGCCCTAGAAGGCAGGGAGAGGCCGCTGATAGCTTGAGCCCCTAGCACCTACAAAAGAGGAGGGAGGGAGGGGTTTGGTTCCCCTTCTGTTTGGTGTTCCCCGGATGTGGGCCTTTCAGTGCTAAAACTAGGAAAGCCTGCGGCTTGGGGTCAGACCCACCTGCCCAATTTTTAGGCCCCGGGAGGTGTGGACCGTGCATTTCTTCCTCTGCCCTGAGAGCTGCTCCACCAGCCACCCAAACCCAGAAGCCAAGGGGGCGTGGCTTCTGGCTCCCACCAGCAGTGCCAGTCTCTGAGCCAGGCACCAGGTGTCGCTACTGAGCTCCCCTGCGAGCCAGGCCCTGGGCTATGCTGCTCTCAAGGGCCCTTGCAACCAGCTGCCCCCTCTAAGCAGACCCCCCACGTCCGGTTTATAATACCGAGTTTGGTCTTACCACTGGCTCCTAGGGGTCAGTTTGGCCACAGGGGGATGGGGTTCACTGGAGAATCTCAGTCTCTTCACTTACTTGGAGTCCCTTCCCAGCACCGAGTTCTGTGGGCAAAACCAAGTGCTCTGAAGGTGGCCTCCGTGTCCCGTTTGAGGAGTGGCAATGGCCTGGAGAGCACGGATGTGGCCTCACGAGGGGCTGGCCACTCGGGGAGGAGCCATTCCTCTGGGTGGGCCAGCTTCGCCTGCACTGTGTCCTTCTGGGGAAGGGGCGGGGGAATGGGGTCTCAGGCCTTGCATTGGCTTTTTGTTTCCTCCAGACATTTCGGCGTTTCCACAGGCAGTGCCATCCCCTGATGCGGCGGACAGCACCCGGTAGGCCTTGCAATGTTGTGTCCTCTTTCTCTTCCGTGGGGATTTGTTAAAGCTAGACCCGCACCCCTGGCCGCCTCCCACCCTGCCTTTGCGTGTCTGACTGCCTGCTCTGGATGCTGAGCCGGCTGGCCGGGGTTCTCCGTGGGCTTATTCACTCCCTGGACCAGTGAACTCGGCCACAGGGTTTTATTAGCCTCCAGCGTATGCAGTCCGTGTGGGGAGGGCTATTTTCGAATCTGGGGCAGTCTCATAACCCAGGAGAGGTGGGCGAAGGCCACTCAGAGTTAAAGATGCCTACCACAAATAGCTCCTGTTTAGGGAGCCCCAATCCCAATGTCCTGCTCTGCTGAGCCCTTGACTCCCATCTCCTCACCGAGTCCTGTCTGGTGAAGGCAGGTATCGAAGTAGGTGGCGTCCCTAAAGGCGAAAGCCCCCACAGAGAAGTTAAGAAATTATATGAAGTCACACAGATAGGAGGTGACAGCCGGTTCTCAAGGTGAAGTTCAGATCCCGTGTGTGTGTATTTAGAACCCCGTGCACCAGGCATCAGATTTGAAAGGGCCTTGGTGATTCCTGCCCTCCCCTCAGTCCCCACCACCCTCAGGTTAGTCTGAAGAAGGCCGAGGCCAAAGAAGGGAAATGGGGTTTGGTCTTTGGCCTCCTGTTTCTGCGGCATCCAGACTGCCTTTCCCACAGGCAGGTGGGTCACAGTAAGGACGCGGGCCCAGGAGCCCTCTGTCAGACCTCCCACGGGAGTCCCCTGCCCGGCGGAGAGCAGAGTGGCCTGCCCTCAGGGTTCTCCCTGACGAACTGTTTGACTCTTAGGCTTGACAACCAGCCCAAAGCAGACGTGTTGGAGGATCACGAAGCGGAGGTGAGTGAGGGTGACATGCAGCCCGGAGACCCTGCCTTCTCTCCTCTCCGCCTTGTCTCAGCACTCCCAGGGGTGTAGGGAGTCCGTGGGTGCCACTACCTCAGGAACCCACTGAGGCATGTGCATAGTGGGAAGAATGATGAGGAACAACGAAACAGGCTTCTTCTTCTTCTTTTTTTTTTTTTTTTTTTAAATCTTTGAAGCTAAAGTAAGCTCTCAGGTCTCAGGGTTCCTAACCCTAGCCTGAGGCCCGGGGCCTAGCGTGGGAGGCTCTGGTTCCATCTGTCTGGGGTGCGGCCAGGCATCTGTATGATGTCAGAGCCCCCAAAGCTTAGCCGGGCCCAAGAACCGCTGTCTTAACCCAGCCACGCAGCGTGGCTTGTACTGACTGACTGACTCCTGCCTGGGGGACAGTCAGACACTCGGTTTAAACAAAGGAATGCCCAGAAAGGATAAATGGGTTAAATTCGTCTGTGCTGGAGGTTGTTAATGTTCCTTCCTAGCAATTAGATGGTGTCCTCCGTAGGCCTTGGAGCCCTCTCAGAAAGAAGGGCCTCAGGGCCCACCTGAGCCAGACACCATATTTTGTGAGTGACGACATCAACACCCTGTGGTGCCAAGTGACCGGGCCACTGTCCACAGCAGGCCAGTGCAGAACTGTGACGAGACCCCAGGCCTCCAGCCGCCATGAGTCTCTCCCGGGCCCCTGGGTAGGGTGGAGTCGTCCGAGCCCAGGTCCGCCACCCATCTCTAAGCCTTCCCCCTCCTTCTAGGCTGAGGAGCCAGAGGCCGGCAAGTCAGAGGCAGAGGATGACGAGGATGAGGTGGACGACTTGCCCAGCTCCCGCCGGCCCTGGCGGGGCCCGATCTCTCGCAAGGCCAGCCAGACCAGCGTGTACCTGCAGGAGTGGGACATCCCCTTTGAGCAGGTGGAGCTGGGCGAGCCCATCGGGCAGGGCCGCTGGGGCCGGGTACACCGCGGCCGCTGGCACGGCGAGGTGGCCATCCGCCTGCTGGAGATGGACGGCCACAACCAGGACCACCTGAAGCTGTTCAAGAAGGAGGTGATGAACTACCGGCAGACGCGGCACGAGAACGTCGTGCTCTTCATGGGAGCCTGCATGAACCCGCCCCACCTGGCCATCATCACCAGGTAACCGAGGCCCCCCCCCCGCCCCCCTCCCCGCACCAGAGGCATTGTCAGCCCCATTATCATGCCTGTTGTTAAACTAAAAGGGTTTGTGTATACTCCCATTTTTTAAACCATTCCTTTCTAAGAACGGCAGGGGTCTCCTGGGCTCGCAGCTGCTTTTCCCAGGCTGAGTGCGGGTCTGAGGCCAGTCTCGGTCTTTACCGCTCACCCAGCGTTCCTGGCACGTCGGCGACCCCAGCAGTGTTCTTGTAACTGTGGAACCAGCATGGTTTCAGCCCTAGTTTTGGTATCTCTCCATTCCTGTGGTGTAAATACCCTCCCTGTGGCTGATTTCAGGCTACTAGCACGAATCACTGAGAGTGGCCTGGGTCTGGGTTCTCTCTCTGGCTGATCCCTGGTCACCCCTAGTTTATTTAGCCCGTCTCCTTGGGCTGGGCGCTTTGCCGTAATGAATGTATTTGGTTCCCCGTGTCCGTGACCCTCCAGGAGGCACATGCTAGGCGAGAGTATACATATGTGATGTTCTGACCTAAGCTGTCTGTTTTACTGCAGAAAGTGCCCACCCGTCCTCCCTCCCCGACCCTGCAACTTGGGTGCGTGACTCTTCATCCCCCGCAGCACCCAGAGTGTGAGGCTGAAACATTTTGGCCTGTGGCCTTCAAAAATTGTTGCTGAGTGTTTACTTTTACAGTCAGGAACAGAAGTAAGAGGCTAGTGAAGGTATTTTGGAATATACATGGAGGTTTCAAGAAGACAGTAGAAATCACTTGAATCTATCTGCCAAGAGCCCCCTCATTAATATTCTGACGACATTTGCAGTGGCTGGACCCTATGGTTTGTAAGAACCTTTTTTCTTCTCTCAAACAGATTATATTTACTAAGTAAAAATTAATTTCCCATTTGCCTGTTTATCAGAGACATAAAGCAGACCCACTAGGATTCCTGAGCAGGGTGGTACCGCCCACGTAACCCAGGGGACAGAATGCCAGCCCAAAGCACATCAACGTGATGCTTTAGCTTACATCATCTCGGCAGCACCCAGGGTCCCAGCCCCCAGCTCTGTCCGTCCATGCATCCGTCTTTTCTCTCTTCACCCACCTGGGGCTGTGAGAACCTGAGTCTACTTAAAGGGAATAAATAGCAAAACGTTCATTGCCCCCAAAATTCACATTTTAGGATATGCTGAGGGGATTCGAGTGCAGACAAGGAGCCATCAGCCAATATCCCAGAACCCCTCAGCCGGTTCTCAAAGTTGCTGAGGCCCCAAGGATCCTGTCTCTTAGGAGAGGTTGCCTAAAACTAGCCCCTTCATGAGATGCCTTCATGAACTTCTTCTGGGAGCAGGGGAGTGAGCCATGCGTTCTCTGTGGGTCCTTGCCCACCCCGGGCTTTAGGAGTCCGTGCAAGGAGTGACCCGAAAACTTGAACCCATTGTCCAGGAATCACTCTGACCCCCGTGATGCCACCCAACCCCCTCCTACAAGGGCTTTACTGTAATGAAATCTCTGTGATCAGAGAACAGTAAAAATGATCATGAGAATCATTATGGAGAGCCCCCAATGTTGTCTGCTTATAGTCCTAAAAGACCAGGTTCTTCCCCGAGTTTGAGGGACATGTTTCTGCCTCAAATCCTCCAAGGCTGGGTTGCTCTAGGTTGCCAGGAGCCTTGCTGAGCTGGGTTTCCCGTTCTGGGGTGCACAGGCCCACAGCCACAGGGAACGGGGTACACGTGTGTGTGTGTGTGTGTGTGTGTGATTTTGCACACTCAGGCCACGCCCAAGAAGAATGGGTGTCAGGGGCTTGGTGGAGAACGAGGATTCCAGTGCCCACGGGCAAGGGGACAGAGAAAGCCCTCCGGTGGCTGGGGACACAGATCTCTCCACGGCTACTCTCAGGCTCCCTGAAGGCTGGGGTTCAGCTGCACTGGCCCCACCCCTCAGCCTGACCCCACCACTCTTGACAGCTTCTGCAAAGGGCGGACGTTGCACTCATTTGTGAGGGACCCCAAGACGTCTCTGGACATCAACAAGACCAGACAGATTGCTCAGGAGATCATCAAGGTAAAGGACTATCCAGCTGGCTCCAGGGTTCCTGGCCACCCCCTGCTCTGTCTCTATTCTGAGCTGGGCTGCCTCAAGGGTGGGACCCCAGCGCCTTCCCTCGGTCCATGTCTCACCCACTTAAAGCCAGGAGCTGGACGCCCAGTCTGTGATGATGGGTGGATTGGTCAGGGAGGAACACAGTAGGGTTTAAAGACACGTGGCCTAAGTTCAAATCCTGGTCCCTCCAGTTATGTGACTTTGGTCAGGTCATTTAGCCTCCCTGAGCCTTGGCTTCCGACCCCCCGTAAGATGGGAATTCCAGTGTAACCTCCCCCATTGGACTGGCACAAGAGGAGAATAGGGTCATCTGCTGAGAGCACATTGGGCCCAGGCCCTGGCACACAGGGAGAATCTGCCAGAACTGGATTAAGGGTGGGCCCCGGCTTTCTGCCTTCAAGTGTCCAGATCCAAGCTGCGTGAGGACTGGCCCTCAGGCAGCCTTTTTTCTTTCTTTGATCGTTTTTTAAAAGTAATAAAACACAAATGAAAGAAAAGCTTCTGTAAGTTGCTGGCTTTAGCACCAAGCCGGCCTAGATAAAAGCCAGACTACTGCTGGGTCAGAGTTCCTCCTTGCTTGCTTTCTGTTGAAAAGCTTGCTCTGACCAGCTCCCCCCAACTCCCTGTCCCCTGCCTCCACCCCTGCCTTGCCTTTTTCTCCCTCTCTCTTCCTGGCGTGTGTGTGTGTGTGTGTGTGTGTGTGTGTGTGTGTCCTTTCCTTTTTCTCCCTCCCTCTTCCTGGTGCACGCATGCGCTTGTGTGTGTCTTTACCAAAGAAATCCCAAAGTCATAGTGACCTTCATGAGCAAACCAAGATTTCCACATGACACGTAACCATGTGGCTGAATTAAAAAATTAAACTTTTAAAGCCTCAAAATTAAAATAGCACATTTACGCCTTCATGTGCAGTAAGTCACATTTCAGAGGAGTTGGAGGGAACTGCTGGGTGTCACACTTGTTCCCTCAAACTTGCTAGGCCCTGCTCCCCTCCGTCTCCCCTGCTCTGTCCTCCTCCCCTAAACTGTCTTCTATCTTTATGGTCAGAACACTGGGGAGTCTGTATCTTTTGCTGAGGTCAGATGGATGAGCTCTGGAAGATTCTAGGGGCAGATAAGAAAAGCTGCTCAGAGACTTTAGAGATGCAGAGCCTGAAGCTGGCTGGTTGGCTTGTTTGGTTTTCCTCTTGCTGAAAAGTGGTTGCCTGTCCCCTTCCGCTGGAACCTTCTAAGCCACTTCCTTTTGTACTCATCTGTGGTTTTGAGGTTCAAAATACAATAGCAGGGTCCTGAACTTGAGCTGGGCCTGTGATTTGGGGGCCACTCTGGGAACACTGGGAAATTGTGGGAAGGGCAGGGAGTCCATGCTCCACACTTGGGCATTTGACGTCTTGTCTGTTGAAGCTGGCTTTTTGAGGCAGCTCCCTTCCAAGGCAGCTCAGAGGGGGACAGCAACTTGTCCTCCATCATACAGCTGGTTCCTGTTCAGCCCATGTTTGGGGGGCGAGGCTGGTCTTAGGCCACTGAGGAAGGCTTGTGCCTTGGTTTGGTTTGGGAAATGGTAGATATTCTAGGAACGACCTTCTTACGTTCAGGATGGAATATTGGCAAGGAGTAAGTCACTCTCTCCTAGAACTCTCGGCTTCCACTGCATGGGGACAGCGGACCCCACTCCATCACCATCGTGTGCCTTGTGTTAATTTATCTCCAACACTCTTCAGACTCCCTCGAACCGAGCTCTGGCCTCAGCTGATTTCTGTCTGATTCTGCCTCACGGTTCATTCTTTCTATTTCTTAAATGTGGTTTCTTGTTTACTGTTTTACTTCTCACCCCGAGAGAGTTTGAAAGCCACCAAAGGACTCTTCGTAATGTGGGAAGTAACCTCAGTGTGGGAGGTCAGGAGGCTGGGAGGTGGCCTTAAATGGGCCTCTTCCTGAGCGGGTGGGGATGGCCGTTCCCGCAGTAGCCTCTCACCCCCAATCCCAAGGGCATCAAGGTACATGAGAGTCTTGGGTTTCATGTCAGACGACAGCTGGACTTTGGGTGAGATGGTGCCTGTGTTAGGTCACCTGTATCCCATACACCTGGCTGGTGTTCACCTCCAGATCGAGCGGTGGTTACAAGTCCCCCAGCCCTGTCCTTTCCCTAGGTAGATGAGGAAACAGGTTCAGAAGTGCAGCGTCCAAGTCTACATGGTGACCTAGAACCTGAGCCGAGACGGAACATGGGGACACGGGTGGTAGTCAAGGTCTCCCTCTACCCCAGCACAGTTACTGGGACCACCTGTATTCAGGGGCTCCCTTTGTGGGAGTTCCTCTCTGCTCCCCACCCTGAGCCCTTGCCTAGTCTGAGGGGAGGCATGTTGTACAAAGCCTGATAAGAGACTCTGTAGATCACTCGATTCCCATATGACCTAACACGGGGTGAGGGGGGCGGTTATCATCACTCTTTATACACTTCCTGGCCATCCCCCCAGCTCCCCACCCATCACCCTCTCTACACTTCACACCTGAGCCAAGTATACAGTATCTGTTTGACACCATGGTGACGTGGGCCGGCCTGGGTCCAAACCTCATCCATGCTCCTTAACTGCTGTGTGGCCTGGGGCCAGTGACTTCCCCTCTCTGAGACTTGGTTTCCTCATCGGTACCATGGAGACCATTCTGCCGTGTAGGGTTCTGAAGATGGCTTGAGCTGACTTGGGAAGGGCCTCCAGCTGCCGGCCCAGCCTGGGTCCTGCCCCGCTGACCTGAAGCTCTCTGTCTCCCAGGGTATGGGCTATCTCCACGCCAAGGGCATCGTGCACAAAGATCTCAAATCCAAGAACGTCTTCTATGACAACGGCAAAGTGGTCATCACAGACTTTGGGCTGTTTGGGATCTCGGGCGTGGTCCGAGAGGGCCGGTGAGTTGACTTCGGGTGTCTGTACAGGACAGGGAGGACCTGGGCTGTACCAGCCAGGCCTCGACATGCAGTTTTTGCTGTCTGTTGGTGAGAGGGGCAGCCCTCCCTGCAGGAAAGGCTAACTTCTACTGCGGTCCTGTTCTGTAGTTCTGGTCCAGAATCAGGCTTGGGTGACGTTTGGGTCCCTTGTACTTAGTACTTCATTCTCAGGCTGACGCCCATAGGAGGCTGTGTCCCCAGGGTTCACAACCCCGGGGAGGGAGACACCATGAGGAAGAGCATCAGGTTTTATGTCCCCCAAATCTTGAAGGGTGGTGTTTGGGGAGAAAGGCTCTCTCCAAGAATCTGGGGGACCTCCGGGAAGGAGGGTGGCAGTCTGGCTGGAGACTGAGCCCTGGGCCAGGTTGTAAGATACACAGGCAGACTGATTGTCTCCTGGACGGAGAATCTGCTCCCTGCTGATACTGGTTACTGGCCGGCTTTCCTGGAAGAAGCTGGTTATCACCCTTCTCTAGGTGCCTCTGCAGATGCAGATCAGTGAACTGTTTTCTGGGATGTGCATTGGGTGGTGCAGCCTCTTCGCTGCTGGCTGAAAGGCCCCATGCCCTTGCCCTGGCTTCTTGGCCTCCAGGCGTGAGAACCAGCTGAAGCTGTCCCATGACTGGCTATGCTACCTGGCCCCGGAGATTGTGCGCGAGATGACCCCCGGGAAGGATGAGGACCAACTGCCGTTCTCCAAAGCTGCTGACGTCTATGCCTTTGGGTGAGGAGGCCCCTGATTTCCCCATCCTGGGGCTCTGAGGCCAAGTGTGGCCAAAAGAAGGGGCCCTGCTGGCTTGCAAGGGAGCGGTAAGGAGGCAGGGGCGGTGATGTGCTGAGTCCTGGTTCTGCCGCTTGTTGGCTAAGGGACCACATCCTTGACCTCTTCCTCTGCTGTAAAATGCAGAGAATTACGGTGCCTCCTATGAGGTTGCTTCGGGAAGACTAAGGTGATTTCTGGGCGTCAGTCTCACCCAGTGCCCTGTGAGGATGCTGACCAGAGCTCAACACTGTCCCTCTGGGAGAACCAGGGGGTCCTGCCAGCCCATCTCTAGTGCCCCACAAAGGTGACCAAAAGAAAAACAGAATAGGTATACAATGTGAGCCAGATACAGAATTTAAAGTTGCTCCCAGCTACTCTAAAAAAAGAAAAACGGATGAAAACCGTTGTAATCATGCATCTAACTCTAGATCCAAAATGTCATTGCAACATGTCATCAAAACAAAAGATTAAGCAGTTATTTTACTCCCACACAGTTTTCTAGGAATTTAATGAGTATGTTACCCCTGAAGCACCCCTCAGGTTCACTCTCCACGTGTCCGTTGCTCAGTAGTCCCACGTGGCTAGTGGCCCCTGCCTTGGATCGTGGGTGGTTGAGGGAGAAGGCCAAGATGAGTCAAGAAAGGCAAGGCAGCTCGGAGAGGCTGGGTGAGAGCCTCACTCTGGAATTTCAGGGTACCTTCCCGTGGGAGGTAGTCTCTTCCTGTCCTGACCTGGGATGTAGGCATGAGCCTGCTGAAGATCTCTGTATCAGGAACTCTGTTCCAAGCCTATCCAGCCTCACACTTCCCACCGCAAGGCCTTTGGGCCACGGGAAGGCCACCAGGCTGCCGTCGCAGTATTTCTGGAAGCGTGGTGGGTGGGGAAAGCGGGAGGAGGATCCTGGGTGCGCTGGCTGGGTTCCTGGCACTGTGGCAGCAGGAGGTCCTGGGCACGGGCGCGGGAGCTGGGCTGGGCGGTTCAGCCGCTCACGCTGCCCGGGTGGTCCCCGCAGGACTGTTTGGTATGAACTGCAAGCAAGAGACTGGCCCTTTAAGAACCAAGCGGCAGAGGCCTTGATCTGGCAGATTGGAAGTGGAGAGGGTATGAAGCGTGTCCTGGCCTCCGTCAGCCTGGGGAAGGAAGTCACTGTGAGTAGCCACCTGTTCTCAGAAAGGGAGGAAGGGCTGGGGCTGGGGGGGGGGGGGCACACGACAGGTGCACCCTTCTGCATTCACTCACCTGAGAAATGGGGCATGGAGGCAGAAGTGTCCTAAGCGGGCCTCTTTGCTTGCCCGCCAAAACACCTGTGCCCTTTATTACCCAACTATGTTTCTTTAGAAAAACCATTGTCTTAAAAAAAGGAAAAAAGACTGGTCCTGGTTTTTTTTTTTTTTTTTAAAGATTTTATTTATTTATTTGTCATAGAGAGAGAAGTGAGAGCGAGCACAGGCAGACAGAGGCAGAGGGAGAAGCAGGCTCCCTGCCAAGCAAGGAGCCCGATGTGGGACTCGATCCCAGGATGCTGGGATCATGACCTGAGCCGAAGGCAGCCGCTTAACCAACTGAGCCACCCAGGCGTCCCACGGGTCCTGGTTTTAATTGACTCTTGAGTTGGAAAAGATAGTAGAGCCCTGTATGTTCCTTATATGGAGGAAGATGATCAAATCTCCCTGCACGGAACACAGACAGGGGTTTCCTGTGGCATCACATGAATCTCGCCCCGAATGTTCTTCTCAAACACCCAAGAACCAGTCGAAGTTTCCGCAGCGTATTTGTCAAAAAGCCAGATCATAACACAGGTGCGGACCTCCTGCTTCTGGACACGGCCGGTGGTTTCTCTGCATGGCGGTTTTTAAGTGTCCCGCCCCGGCACAGTGGTGTAAGGAAGCCAGGGCTGGATGTTTCCGGTACGGGCAGCATCCCCATGGTAATCAGGCGGAAGTGGGTGCTAGCCCGGATGTGAACACGCTCCAAGAGGTATCTGGGGGGCCTAGCACTGGGGGTTCCTGCCTGGAGGGATCCCCAGTGCGGGTCCAATTGAGCTCTAACTGGGCTGACGCCAGGGACGGTGCTGGCAGAGTCACCGTCTGCAAGTGGAGACAGGCCCAGGGAGAAAGCCTCCTGATTTTCCTTCAGGACCTGACCAGATCTTCATATTTTCCTCCTTTGACTGGTGGCTAGCTGTTAGGGCATCTTTGGAACGCTCGTTTAGGACATGGTGCCCAGGGTGCTTTATTCCAAGGGGGGACCTGCCGTCTGGTTGAAGAGCAGACTCTCTGTACATGTGTGCTCCTCCAAGAGGGACACCAAAAGGCTAATCTGTAGCACCAACACCAGGCTCTTTGGCCACTTGATAGCACCTCTTCTGGGCTGTTGAGCAGGGCAGGTGCATCACGAGAGCGTCCCCGACGCTCTTGGACTCCTTCCCGGGCAGACCCGCCTTTCCCTGGCATAGCCCCGGACCCCTGGGGACTAGAGGTAGGAGAGGTTCAGGCTCCTGGCTACTGAGTCATTCAGACTGCAACTTAAGCAGCTGGTACCTTCTAATCTTCTTCTTTTTCTTTTTTTCAAAGAATTTTGTTTATGTATTTGACAAAGAGAGAGAGATTACAAGTAGGCAGAGAGGGGGGGAAGCAGGTTCCCTGCTGAGCAGAGAGCCCAATGCGGGGCTTAATCCCCGAAGGCAGAGGCTTGACTCACTGAGCCACCTGGGTGTACCCCGTCCTTTTTTTTTTTTTTTTTTTTTTAAGATTTTTATTTGAGAGAAGAGACTGTGAATGGGGCAAGGGGTTGGAGGTGGGGGGTGGGGATTCAGAGGGAGAGAGAATCCCAAACAGATTCCCCACTCAGTGCAGAGACCAACACGGGGCTCAATCCCAGGACCCCTAGATCACAACCAGAGCCGAAATCAAGAGCCAGATGCTTAACTGGCTGAGCCGCCCAGGAGCGCCTTAATTTTTTTAATTAAGTATCTGACAAAATCAGGATCATAACATGTAGCTCAGTTTTTAAAATCATGACCTTTTTTCCTCGTGGTGTTTTGATGTGCTTATTAACTCAAATCACAAACAGAGTCTTGTTTTTACACCTGTCTGCCCTGGCGTACACCCTAATATGGCTACTTCTCTGTTGTTGGACATTTAGGTTATTTCCAGTTTTTACCTGTTAAAATAAAGTCATGAAGGACACCTTTGTATAAACCAGAATGTGCCTATATGTTTGTTTTATGTGAAAGAAAAAAATAGCGAGTTGCTTTCCTGGTAGCAATCTCCGTTCTCTCTCTGCGCACTTGCAGTCTCGGCGCACAGAGTGGTGGGTGCGGTCTTCAGAATGGGGAAGGCGTAGAGCCCATCAGAGGCAAGTGAGTCAGAGTGCAACACTGACCACAAGTCAGCATCACCTGGGAGCTTTTGAAAATATCAGGACCCCAGGGCCTCGACCAGAGAGAAGGATTTAATTGGCCTGGGTTGGGGCTAAGATCATAATTAATTTTATCTTTCATATTCCGTTCTGGAAGGATTTCTTATAGTGTGGGGTTGCGGGTCTTTTGAAGCCCCTTAAGAATAGATTAGGGAGCAGGAGAGTGGGGAAAAGAGAAAATGGTCCAGCAGTCAGCTCCTGGTTCATGAAAGTTGACTTTCCTGTTTGGTTTTTTGGGTTTTTTTGTTTGTTTGTTTGTTTGTTTTCTGGGTTTTTTTGTTCTTTGTTTTTTTAAACACATTACCATTGGTGGGTAGAGGGGGGCATAAGTCAGGGGCAATAAAAAGTGATTTTTGAATCATAATCAGAAGCAGGGAGTGCCCTCTGCGGAGCACCTTTCTCTGCCCCTCCAGCCAGTGCTGTAAGTTCACCACTAAGTTTCTGGCCATGGCAGCCACAGTGAGTAGTGCACCTAGGCTGACGTCAAAAGGCCAGAACACTTCTTTTTTTTTTTTTTAAGATTTTATTTATTCATTTGACAGAGATCACAAGTAGGCAGAGAGGCAGGCAGAGAGAGAGAGGAGGAAGCAGACCCTCCGCAGAGCAGAGAGCCCGATGCGGGGCTCGATCCCAGGACCCTGGGATCATGACCCGAGCTAAAGGCAGAGGCTCAACCCACTGAGCCACCCAGGTGCCCAGAACGCTTCTTAATGAAAACCGGCAGTCCCCCACCTCAGGTCAAGCTCCAAAAGACCAATGCTTGTTCTAGCAGCTTTCCATTCCCTGTTCCTCTGCCCCTTCTCTGCTCAGCCTCCCGTCAGCTTTCCCTCTATCCTTTTATTAAGACTGATTCTGTGTCAGTATCATTGAATCGTCTATGCTATGTCTGCAGATGGAGGCCAAAAGTAAAAAGAAAAGAAATACGGGTGCACCATTGTAATAGATTCTAGTTGCCATGAGCTGCCGATTAAGCAGCTCACGACATTTTCCTCTTTGGGCGTCTCTCTCTCTCTTTTTCTCTCTCTCTCTCTCTCTCAGTTACTCAAAGGCTCACCACAATTTTGTTAGCTTCACACGTGGACCATGGTTTTCTTGTGCAGTTTTAGGTTTTTCCTGTAGTTTCTGATTGTCTTCTTTTTTTCTTGCTGAGAATGGTCACAAGCACCACCTTTGCCGTATTCCTGAGGTTTTGCGGCTCCTACGTACTGCTTATGGAATGGAATTTGTTCCATTCTTCTTAGGGCCCATTGGTTTCTCATGATCTGGATAATGGAATTTTAGGCCTGCTGTAGTGCTGTCATACTCCATTTCTCTTTGTTCATCCTTGGCTCAGTACTAGAACTTCATGTATCGCAGGTCTCCCCATATCGTTATTTGCTTTCCAGTAAAATGCAAGAGAACCCTAAAAGAACTTCCTCCCAGTGGTTGCATAGGAGATAATCTTGGAATCCTTATATGCGCCTGAGCAAGTCTTGATTTTGTTCTCACACCAAGAGGTTCACAATAATCTTCCCTAAGAACATGAAATTTTAGCTGTGCTGTCAGTAGACAGCACATGTCCAGGGCATTGCTGAAAAGTCAGATATTAATCTTAAAAGTCTCAATCTTTTGTAGATGCCCTATTTTATTCTCTCTGGGAACATCTTCTCTTTATTCTTGTTGCATTGAAATGTCATTAAAATATGCCTTAGAATAAGTTTATTTTTCTTGGTTTGGTACTCTTTTTTTCAGTGAAGTCTCTTCACTGGGCCTTTTCAGGTCAAGATTTCAGCTTCCCTTAAAAGTTCCTGGGATATTTTCTTTCATTATGTCTGTATTACATAGTTTCCTGCCCTATAGTTCCTTTGTTTTCTCTTGTGGAAACTCCCATTGGATAGAATTTGGTCCTTAGTGAGCTTCTGTGTCTTTTACCTTCTTTGATGTTTTTTCTTCCTACCTAAAATCGGGGGCACAATCTGGGGAGCTTCCTGGATTTTATCTGCCAGTATTCCTACCTAATGTTTTGTTTCAGAGGCTCTGTGATTAGGGGGTGTAGTTCAGGGGTAGAGCATTGGATTGCAGAAGTTCCGTAATTAATCTCAAGCTCTTCCTTGTTTGTTGGTATGTTTTTATTGATCTTGTTTTATGCTTCTGCACACACACACACACACACACACACACACACACACTTACTTTACTCCAGAGTTGGTGTTTTGGTCAGTGTATCTTTGGTCTTTCTTGTTTTCCTAACCTGGTGGGCAACCCCACGAGGTGTAGTTGCCCTCAAGAACAAAAACCTGAGCATATGTGGGTGAGCACTTTCTGCCTGGCTGTGTAGGCAGGCCTGTCTTCTTGCCGGGGCTCTCCTGAACCGAAAGGCTGAAAAGTGTGCAGTAAACACTCAGATCCGGAAAGCAGGCAGCAGACTGCCCAAGTGAGAGGAGCTTTACTCTCTCTCTTTTTTCCCCAAGTGGGCTCCACACCAAGCATAGAGCTTGAACTCATGACCCTGAGATCAAGACCTGAGCTGAGATCAAGAATTGGACCTGAGCTGAGATCAAGAATTGGACACTTAACCACCTGAGCCACCCTGGTGCCCCTTGAGGGGCAGTCAGGACAGGTGTTCTGCGGGCTCTCAAGCGCTCCCCTCCGTTTCATCCTTCTGGCCACTCCCAGCCTCCATTGCTGTATCGCTGAGGCTCCCACCCCTGTCGCAGCTCTACCCCACATATATTCTGAGCATCTTGCATTTCTTCTGCCCTTTTTTTTTTCTTTTAAGATTTTATTTGTTTATTTGACAGACAGAGATCACAAGTAGGCAGAGAGGCAGGCAGAGAGAGAGAGAGGGACGAAGGCTCCCCGCTGAGCAGAGAGCCCGATGCAGGACTCGATCCCAGGACCCTGAGATCATGACCTGAGCTGAAGGCAGGGGCTTAACTCACTGAGCCACCCAGGCGCCCTCTTCTGCTTTCTGTTTGAAAATTCTACAACCCCATTTCTTTCTTTTCTTTCTTTTTTTTTTTTTTTTAAGATTTTATTTATTTGAGAGAGAGAGAGGGAGAGAGGCAGAGGGAGAAGGAGAAACAGGCTCCTCCTGAGCAGGGAGCCCAATGCAGGGCTCGATCCCAGGATCATGACCTAAGCTGAAGTCAGACGCTTGACCAACTGAGCCACCTAGGCGCCCCATAACCCCATTTCTGATCTCTTTTCCTATTAGCTGTTTGTTCAGCTTTGCTCCTGTTATTCCAGGGCGGTGTAAGAAGGAAAGAGGGGAGACAAGCTCGTGCACTTTGTTTTCCACTGGAAAGCTTGAGAGCTCTTCTGAGATTCATGGCCAATCTTCTTAACATGGGCAGGATGTTGGGGGACCACCAGATGGAGGCAGGGGGCTTAAGAGCATCGAAGGGACCCTGTGCAGAGTACCCGAGTTGCGCCCTCCTCCCTCCCTCCCCGCCAGCTCTCACCCCCCACCCCTGCCGGCTGTGTTCACAGGAGATCCTGTCTGCCTGCTGGGCTTTCGACCTACAGGAGAGGCCCAGCTTCCCCCTGCTCATGGACATGCTGGAGAAGCTGCCCAAGTTGAACCGGCGGCTCTCCCACCCCGGCCACTTCTGGAAGTCTGCTGAGTAAGTAGCCCCTCGGTGGGCCTTCGCAGCCTCTCCTGGTATCTTAAAGGGCACTGTCCACTCTGTCTAAGACTTAGATCTGGGGAATACACAAACCAGATTGCCCCCTTACCCAAGTGATACTAGGATCTTGTTTATTTCAGAGACTCCTTTTGAGACACGAGCATCTCTAGTCCTTTTCTGTGAAAACCTGCATATCCCTGTTACCAGAGCAGTGCTGATGCTGGGCCCAGACAGGCCTGGACGAGAGGAATCTGCCTCAGAAGGGGCCAGACACGGCCCCTGTTGGAGGCCAGAGCAGTGTGGGTATTAGAGCAACACCAACATCAGCAGTGCTGCTCTTACTTAAAAGGGTATAGACTCGAGAGGGCTTTGGAACCCCCCAGACCAGCCACCTGGGTTGAGGACCACGTGGTCCACGTTTCTGTGCCGCTTTGAGGAGGGAAGGCCACCCCCCTTCTGTTTAATCACACAGTCCTTGGTACCCCTTGGTACCAGGTGGCCTGTGCTCCTCCTGACCATTCTGCCTCATTCCCCTTTCTCTCTGTCCCTCTGGCTCTGGCTCTGCCTGACCCTCAGAAGTGGGCCTCTGCCCTGCCGCAAACCCTTTGTGGGAATCCGAGGAAGTCCGTCGTTCTAGGCCTCAGTTTTCACAGCTTTAAAAAGTAGTCTGGGGCCAGATCGGGGGGTGGCCTCATAGCGTGGGGAGTGTAAACTTTGCAGGCATGAAGGGAAATTGGAGCCACAGCTCCCATCCCTAGGATTTGTAGTGTGCCCAGCAGCACCGCCACAGTCCTGAGCACGGTCTCTATGGTAAGGACTCAGCTCTGCCATTTAATGCAGGAGTAACCAGGGACCGTGCTTAAACCAGGGGGCTGGCTGGGTGCTAAGAAAGCTTTATTTATGGATGCGGCAACTGGAATTTCATGCAACTTTCTTTTTTTAAGATTTTTATTTCATTTGCATGAGAGAGGGCGCACACAAGCAGGAGGAGCAGCAGAGGGAGCAGGAGACGCAGATACCCCACTGAGCAGACTCCCCACTGGCACTCAATTCCGGAACCCTGTGGTCATGACCTGAGCTGAAGGCAGGCGCTTAACCAACTGAGCCACCCAGGGGTCTCTCATGCAACTTACACATATTATGAAATCTTCTTTTGATCCCCCCAACCCATTTAGAAAGGCAAAAACCATTCTTAGTTTATGTATTGTGCAGAAAAGTGTTGAGCAGTCCATATGTGAAAAGACCCCTGAACGATAGGAATGGTTTTAAGCTTTTTTAAGACAAAGGGCACTTTATAAAAGTGCGATCTACCCCAGACTCCCAGTATATAAACCAGAAAAAGTGGAGCTGCTCTTGCTAGTTGCAGGGGCAGGAGCCTGTCCACACCCCCAAGATGGCTGCTGGAGCATCTGCCATCCCATCACTTACCCCTGGAGAAGCTGCTCCTGGATTTCCTACCTGCTGCCCAGGTGTGTGGTGGCAACAGCATCCATCCTAGTCTAGAAAGGGCCAGTTAGTAAATATTTTAGGCTTGTGGCTCATATGATCTCTATCATATGTTCTTGTTTTTTTCTGTTTTGTTTTGTTTTTAATCTTTAAAACGATCCATCTTTTTGTGGCTGGATTTGGCTTAGGTATGGTTGGCTGGCCCATCTTGAAAACAAACCAAACTGGGTTTGAAGCTATAGGCAAGGGGGGTAGCCCAGCATGAGTCATCCGACCAGGGGATGCCGGTAAGAGAACTCACTGAGGAAATGTGGTAAACCGCTGATTTAGGCCATGTGCAGGGACGGCCTAGAGGAATGACAGTTTGAGGTTGGGAACGCTTTCTCTTAGAATGCCACGTTAGTGTCCATATTTTGCTCTGAAGATGGGTCAGAGTCTAGTGCAAATGGGGGCAACAAAATGTTGCCACTGGAGGTGTGGGTACTACCCAGCCATTGCTGAGTACCTGCCACACCCCTGGGGAGACAGAAGGCCCAGGCCAGGCCTCGGCCATCCGGGAGCTTGCAGTATAATCAGTGAATGGATGAGGGAATGATGCCAACATGCTAAGTGTTGTGCCAAAGAACAGCCTTGGTGGGATGCTCAGCCACACTCAGTGCCCTCTCTGCCCACCTAGGGAGCTTGAGGAAGGGTTCTCCAGAAGGAGGGGCATTGGAACTGGCTTTCCAGCAGGAGCTATCCTGGTAGAAACGAGGAGAGTGGGGTTCCCCTGGACTCTGGGCAGCTTGTTAAACATCCTGGGCCCGAGTCTGGTCATCCACAGAAGAGAAGGCTGCACTGGGCGGGTCTAGCATTCAGGAGATGATTCCAGATTCCCTAAAGACTGTAGAGCCCCAGCTTCTCATTTCACAGGTGGGAGACAAAGCCACAGCTGGGTGGTGTCCCCTGCCCAAAGCCATCTGTGTTAGCTGCTAAAGGGGAAAATGCCAGCCTTCCTGAATGAGCCTCTCACCGCTTCCTTCCTGTTCATGATTTCTATTTCAACACGTCCCGCCTCTAATTCTCATTTTCTCTTTTCTTTCCCATCTGTCTTGTTGCTTTTTTATTTTGGGGGGGTGGTGGACATGCTGGCCTGTGCTGTCCTCTCCCCACTCCATCGTCTCCCTCCACCTGTCTGCTCCCGGCGCCCGACTCCGTCACCCGCGGGACGGCGCTCTTCCCGCACTTGGCCACACGGTCGCCGGGCACCCCCAGTCGCTGGCGGAGCCGCTACTACGGGAAAGGGCGTGACGGTCGGCTGGACTTTCAGAACTCCTGTCCTGCTCTGGAGGAATAGTGTGTCTTCCGTTATTCCGCTCATTCTCTGCCTGTTTGCACCCCGCTTCCTGTTCTCTGTCTGCATCCGGCTTCCCCAGTTTCCTCTGTTCTGTTCCCCTAAGCCAAAGTGATGTTCCTGTAGGCAAAATGGCCCCCCATAAGGGTCCTACAGGTTTGTGTGTGTCTCGCAGGGCTGAGAGGAGGCCCACAGCACGTGGCAGGACCTCTGTCCACCCACTGTGGCGGATGTCGGCTTATCCCAGGGTGGAAGAGAACTCGGGAGACTTGGTCCAAGGCCAGGGCACCCTTCAGCCAGAGCTTAAAGAAGGGAACACAGTAAGCAGAAGGAGTGAACTTTCAGGAAGTCTGGTTTGATAGTCAAAGGCTGAGGGGCCGTGGGTCCATTGGCCAACCTCTGTCTAAACATCCTCTGACTGTCCTGGGGAGCATGGGACAGGCACTCTGCGCCGGGTCCCTTCCGAGCCCTCTGCGCTGCCAAGCCTGGGATGGAGTGGGGACGCCTTTCTCCCTCTCTGCAGGGAAAGTGGGCTCCCTCCCCTCTGCCCTGGCCAGGCCTCTGCCGCTCCGTGGGCTCGGGTTCTGACTCTGTTCTCCTCTCTTCTCTCTCTCCCCGTAGGTTGTAGGCCTGGCTGCCTTGCATGCACCTGGGGCTTTCCTTCTCCTAATCGACACTCGGCACCGTGACTTCCGCTCAAGCGCCAACTGACGTGCGCGCACTAACCCAGGGGATGCGATCTCTGCCGCTCCAGGCCTCTCTCCCGAGACTTCTTCTTTTGCTTTGTTTGTTTTTTAAAACCAGCCTCCTCCCCCTCTCCATGGCCCGTGTGTCCCAGAATAACTGCCATCCACGAAGACCCCCTAACAGCCCCCGCACCCCGCCCAGCAGAGCTGCCTCCCCTGTCTGGGACTTCATCCTCTAACTCTGCCTCTGTGGGGTGGCGCCGGTGTGTTTGGGCGGTCCTGTCTCCCCACTAACACCTCCGTGAGGTTGACTGCCCCTGACCGCTGCCCCCGACCCTGGGGCCTGACTGGGTCCACAATGCAGGGGAGGCCTTTTGCTTGGCTGTTAACCTGCAAGGTCTTGTCCAGCAAGGAGTGGGATGATTTCAGAGCTGCCCAAGGCCAGTCCCATCTGGCGGCATTGGGTCCCATTGCTGTGAAAGTCACTGGCTGGGAAGGGCTTTGTCCCCGGCAGTGCCCTCCGGAAAGTGGTCCTAAAAACAAAGGGGGCCTGTCGCCAAACAGTTGCACTGATGAGAGCAAAGTTTCTGCTGCCAATCCCCACAGACAGAAAGTACCAGACCCCAAGTGAGCGTTCATCCAGAGGGTGGCTAAGAGTCTACACGCAGCACTGGGCTGCTTCCCAGATGCAGGTTCCTGGGGTTCGCCCAAACTGAGTCCAGGTCCCTGGAGGCAGGCTCTAGGAGTCTGCATTTCTGCATTGCCCCCCAATGTTTGGGGACCATTTCTGAAAAGATGGTGTGAGGCCGCTCTCTTGGTACTTGGGGTCCGGTTTCTTTTTTCCCCTAGTTGCTCTTGGAGCAGAGCTCTCCTGGGCCGCATGTGAGACAGTAGCTCAGTCGAGGCCATGGCAGTGACAGCAGGCGAGGTGCCAGGCACTCCGAGACTGAGAAGCTCCTGCCCCGCCGGAGGGTATGTGACCAAGTCTTAGCCCCGAGACCGCGCCTGACCAGGAGCAGCTCTGCTAAGCCTTGCTTCTCGCTGGGGGCAGTTCCTCTGTGGAGCTTGTGAAACAGGCCCGCTCCTTGGCTAACATTATCCTACTTCGGATCAAGGCCAGTGGGGCCGTAACCCATGTTTTTGTTCCTCTTTGCAGCATTAACAGCAGCAAAGTTGTACCCCGGTTTGAAAGGTTTGGCTTGGGTGTCCTGGAGTCCAGTAATCCAAAGATGTAGCCAGCCGTGCGGTTTTTCTGCCGATTTCTTTTCTTCTTAAATGTGTTTCTAAAGCGTCCAAACAACCACCATGCCACAAATGAAAACACTCTTCGAAACATCAGTCTACCCTCCTGAGTGGTGCAGACCAGGAGTGTGAGTCCTTGACTCTGACCTGTCCATCCAGGGAAACATCTGGCCAGCGTTAGAGCCACACCTGCTGTTTCTTCTTCAAGTGATATATCACCGCCAACCAGACTTGCCCCGACAGGCAGCGAAAGTTTACATGGATGTTTCTGGGGTGTGAACTCGATGCTTCACAATAGGTAATAATAAACGGTGGCCGCAGAGGCACACTGGCACCACTGGCCGGGATGGTGGAAGTGGCCTTCCCCTCTGGAGGACCATGGCGGCGGTGAGGAAAAGGAAGAAAAGCACCATCCTTGCGGCTGTTCTTGGGGTCGGATGGGGACCGCAAGGTTTGACCTGGACTCTGCTTTGGCCCCAAACCCCAGAATGCCCCTCTGTAGGGTTCTCCCCCTATCCTAACAAAGGGACACTGTCCCTTTTTCTTCTGGCAGAGGAAACTCTGGCTAGGAGCCAAGTGGGATTTTGAGGGTCAGGAGTTCCCAGAGGGCTTGGGTTCCCTTTTGACCCCAATTATCCAGCCTGTCCCTGCTGGAAAAGTCAAGACAGATTAAACCCAAATAATGTCTGGATTGATCCAGGGGTTGCTGGCCAGGATTTCTAGCACCTGTAGACAACTTTATCTCACACAGCTTCTAGGAAGCCCAAGGAGATGGTACTCAGGGCTTCAGATTTTTAGACACATCCCAGTCCTGGCTGAGATTTGACCCCAGAGCTAAGGCCCAGCCCCACAGCTGCGTGTACCATGAGGGCTTGCACCCAGGAGAACAAAAAGGGGAGCAGGTGGGAGAAGTGGCAGGCAGCGGGTTCCTGAGCTCACCCTCCCAGCCACAGGGGGACCTGGCTCTTCAGAAGCCCCATTAGTCATGCCAAGGTTCTAGAATTGCCCACCCCTCCTCCAGTCCTGTTGAAGGCCCGGAGCCACTCTTGACTCTTCCACTGTCCTTATTCTGAGCCCTTAGCTAAGACGGAGGCCTGTGCCCCTCCACACTGTTCATGCAGACCCACCCAGTCCACCAGTCCTCAGGGCCTCCCCTGAACTGAGTCAGGACATCTGCCTGTGTATTTTGCACCAGAAGGAGGGGCTTGACTGGGGAAATCCGTGAAATGAACATACTCTGCCTATCTTCATTAGAAGCTGTCACCTAAAGAGAACAGTTCCAGATGACAAAGAAGCCTTCAGTGGGTGTTACGCCATGGTAGGCCTCAAACCAGAACTGACCAAGGGTGATGAGGGTGGCGATGTAGTTGGATTCAGACCCAGACCCTGTGTCCATGCTCTGAGCCAAGATGGGGGTGGGGGGCATGTGGCCCTCCCATCCCTTTCATTTAGACCCACCTAGCAGAGCTCCCAATCTTCAAAGCCTTCCCTGGAGTCTGGCCAGAAGGTCATACGAAGCAGGCCTCTGACAAGAAGTGGTGGGGCTGCCTTCCTGACTCCAGGTCCGACGCCCCTCGGCTGACCCACGCCTGGAGAGCACAGCTGTGCAGCAGGGTGAGGTATCCAGGATCCCACTGCCCATCAGCACCCCAGACCTGAGCTCCTTAACTCTTCCCAGTTGCGGGTATGGGCAAGACGAGAGCTGTAAGCCAAGTGGATTCAGCTCCTGGTGGGTCTTCCGTCCTCTTTGGGGCTTATCCCTTGGCCTCCACGATGAGTGTCACATCTGCAGGTCAGTTAAAGAAGCTTTCATCGAACACCGACGGTGTCTTGCCCAAGTGCAGGGGATGCTGTGATGGGAGTAGTGACAGTCCCTGCCCTTAAGGAACTAACACTGCCAAGAACCCTGAAGGGGAGCTGAAGGTGTGGAGGACAGCCCCTTCATCTTCAGGACCCTGGACAGCTGGCCAGCTCTTGGCTTAGCCTCTGCTGCCTGCCATTTAAGAGAAACTTGGTCCCCTACTCCCTCTCAAAGTGACTGTGAATTGAGGTTGGGAAGACATGCTTGCCCTTCTGTGTGCTCTCCCGTCTGCCATGGAAACACATGAAGGACGGCCAGATACTGTGAATTCAGTGCTCACAGCCGACTGTGAAGGGGATGGCAGAAGCTGGGACAGCCTCCCCAGCGAGAGCTCTGGGGGCTGTAGAGGTCCCCACTGGGGTCTGAGAATGGGGCCCAAGCTTTGGTCCTTTGCAGCACACCTCCAGTCCCAGGCACGCCCTCCAAAACCCTCCTAGGTTTTGGTGTCCCTGCAGCCTTTAACCCCCAGAGCCACAGCCGCTGGCTCTCCATCCAACTCGAGGTCTTCAATCCTAGCAAGTTCCCCGTTGGTTGTGGGCAGTGTAGCAACGTTGACCTCTCTGTGTCACCAGATCAGTGCAGAGCGCTGGAATCCTGTCCTCTCGTGGCATTTTCCTTGTCATCCATCACAGGGAGCAGCCATGTGCCCTGTAAGCCTGCATTGCTATTGTTCCGTGTTGATGAGGGGGCCGGGTGGAGACATAAATGTGAAGCTGTTTCGGGAGCTTGTGTGATGCTACAGTGTTAGCCCGGATTTCATTCGTGTGTGTGTGTGTGTAAAACCAGCGTCTTCCGTGGCCACAGGCACACACTTGCTTTTTTGAATGTGATGTAAAATTTGTACAGTAAAAGTTTTTATATTTTCTATCAACTGCATTTGTCTTCCAGAAATGCTATTAATTTAAATTAAAATGGTTAGTATTAATGAACGCGCTGTATCCGTTTTTTTGCCACTGGCAAGAACACATCCTTTGTGCCAGGCCTAGCCTGGGTGTCTGGAGTTGGTGAATAAAATTGTACCAAGGTGTCTGGGGCTTGTGTCTCCTTGGGTCAGTTCCAGATGTGCCTGGGGAGCTGCTCGGATGGATGGCCTGAGGGAACAGGAATGGGGCTGGAGAATCGGACCCCCTCTAGGAGCTCCTTCCAGAGAAGGCGTCCGTGGACCTGAAAGTCAGATGGAGGAGTGGAGACAGAATGGCATCAGCTGGACAAGAGAACGGTCATCCAGCTCCAGCACCAACAGCTCATGAGCAGACCCAGACCTGGGCTAGGGTGGTCTTCGCCTCGTGGAAGCTGTCGGGGTGGGGAGTGGAGTGCTCATTTATCTGATTCTTACTTCTCGGAGTTTCTCCTTGCCAGTCCTGTAGAGAGGCTTTGAAGGTTGAAGTAGGCGGTACAGATGGAGGAGAAGGGGGGCTGACACTCGCAAGGCCCTCCTCAGCCAGGGAGGGCTTTCTATCCACCATCCCCCACCTCAGTGTATCCGTCACAAGCACACCATGAGGCAGGAATTGTGGTGTTTCCACCAAGGAAACTGGGGCATGCGAGGTTAAAATACCCAAGAAGGTGTTTAGTCCAGGACGCAGCCCAAGGCTTTGACTCCAGAACTTCCTCAGCAAAAGTCGAGGAACTGACCAGTTGGACATTTACTGAGCATCTGTGCTCTGAAGGTGGCACTAAGCACTGGAACATGTAAAAAGGTGGTGGTGCCCTTGCCTTCAGCTATGAGCCCCTGAGTGGCCCAACAAAGGGGTCCCGCCGTCTGCCTGGCAGGCTTCGTGGAGGAGGTGGCCTTGGAGCTGACTTGGACAGTGAGTAATACGCCTGGTGCAAAGAAACAAGAGCAAGGCATTGTCCCCTGGAGGAACAGCTTATGCAAAGGCTCAGAGGTCTGGGAACACATGGTGTGCTTGGGGAAATCATGAGTATTCAAGCTGTTGTACAATGGAACTGGTGGGGGAGGGGGTGGTTAGGTTGGGGCCGGAGAGGATCCTGTAGGTGCTAAGCCAAGGAGTTAAGGCTTAAACACAACAGCCCTGGGGAGCCATGGAAGATTCTTGAGCAGGAGAGGGTCCTAATTACATTTATGTCTTAGATACCTAGGAGGGACTGGAGCGGGGCTGAACTAGAAGCAAAGGGTTGGTGACCTGAGCTTTGATTGGATGTGGGGGAGAGGTGAGCGTCTCGCTTAACTCCCCAAATGTCTGCTTTCCTGCTGGTAGAGTCAGTCACCAAAAAGGTGAGTCTGTGGCTGAAGATCAGGGGAGGGTCAAGCTCAGGAGCGTCCGGAGTGAGCTTCGCATAGGCAGAGGGACGTTGCCCAGCAACACACCTTGCTGAGGAAATGAATGTAAGGGTGCAGACTAGGAACATTAAAAACGTGACCTCATTCTTGAGGACTTAGTGGTAAAACTGAGGGAGGGTCCCCAGTTACGGAGACTTGGGGAGGGTGCTTTTTTATAACTGCCATACCCAGCATGCTTTCCCTAGTGATTTTTGAGAAGACATCCAGCTGCTAGGTTTCTTTTTCTTTCTTGATAGGCTGTTTTTATTTTTTGAGGAAGTGCAAAATAAAAGCAATGGAAATCTGTTTCCCCAGGGCCTCGGAGGGGTGAGGGTAGAGGTTAGCCAGGGCAGTGAGGCTCTGGTGGGAGTCCCTTTAAGAGCCCTGGTTGACTGAGAAAGGGGGAGGGAGCATTTGCACACAATGGCTCTTTGGCACATCATTCAGTATTTAACATTATTTACCTTTGTACCCTGAAAGTGGATTTTTGGATGCTATTCCAGTCAAGCAGGCCTCGAAGGGTTCTGGGTTTGGGCACAGGAGAGCGAGGACTTCCCTGGGACATAGTGAGGGTTAGGGGCAGCACTGGCTGGCGCTAGAGGCTCGTGTATGGAGGAGGGCAGAAGGGTACCGCCAGCTGCCAGAATGACAGAAGGTGGCAGTGCCTCCGGGTCCTTGGGAATTGAGTTTTAAGTTGTATCCTTGGAGGAGACTTTGTAATTGGAAGAATGAGCTCTCTTTCCCACTCCCTACTGCCACCCGGAAAAGAATGCAAGTATAATCCAGTCTTTCCGAGTGCCTATCTCAAAATTTGGACAGGAGCTTTGTGTCTTCAGCGAGACCCTCAGAAAGCGTGTGTGACCCCAAAAGGGAATCCTGTCCTGTGCCAGAAGCCCCACGGGGCCAGTTGAAAGCAGTGGTTGAGGAGAGTAGCTAAAATGTGCTCTAAGGGCCAAGTACCAAGGGGTTTACAGGAGAAAAGCGGGCACGGCAGGCAGCCTATGACAGAGGAGAGCAGCTTGCCTGAGGAGGAGAATGTGGCCTGGGGCTGAGGCTCACCTGGAATTCATGCTTGTTCATGCTTGCTCTCGGGAGGGTGGTGAGGGCTGTGGGGAACCAGAGAGTGTGCCTTCTGCGACGGTGGCTTCCCAGCTCTGCAGACTTGTTGCCTCCTGGGAACGAGAGAGCCCGGTGTTGCCAGACCTTCCTTTGTGCTTGTCATTTTTCTCATGTGTTTATCTTTAAGAGGAGCTAGAAGTCAGGCTTTTTATGTGAACTTGCCCAATTTCCAAAAGTTGGCTCGCTTTTTTTTTTTTTTTTTTTTTTTTTTTTTTTTAAATTCTGTGTGTAGGGCAGATGAGACCAGTTTGCAGACACACATTTGCACGTTCTGGCCCAGCTCGGGCTGCTGGCAGGAGGCAGGTGGAGCAGAGGACCGGGAACGCCACAATGCCCAGCGGGGGGAAATGCCACACGCTCAGCCTTTTCCCTGCTGCTACACACAGTGGGCTCTGGGGACGTGCTCTGACTCACCGTAAACCACAGCCCCCCTCCCCAAGACCCCAGGGTTGTTGGTGGGAGTCTGACATTATCATTTTAGCTATTTAACTGTATGGTACCTTAAGGCCCAACCCTAAAAATTGCCCAATGTCATTTCTTCCTTCTTCTAGCTACAGCAAGGAGCAGGAAGGGAGACTCCATCGCCTTTTTTTTTTTTTTTTTAAGATTTTACTTACTTATTTTGAGAGAGAGAGTGAGAGCACAGCAAGGGGTAGGGGCAGAGGGAGAAGCAGACTCCCCACTGAGCAGGGTGCCCGATGCGGGACTCGATCCCAGGACTCTGGGACCATGACCTGGGTTGAAGGCAGACGCCCCACTGACGGAGCCATCCAGGCGCCCCGTGACTCCCATCTCTTGATGGAAGGAAGAGCAGAGTCACATTGGGAGCCACATGGACACCAGGAAGCGTGAGTTTTGGGGGGCCATTATCACAGGCCATCAGAAGAGGAGTAATCCTGCAAGATCCTTTGTGCTCCGGCCCTTAGAATGGAAGCTTTTAGTGGGAACAAGGTCTCCTGTGTGGATTAATTCTGGGAAGGAAAAGCCAGGCCCTCTCTGTTTCTCCCCAGAGCTGCCTGGAATGGGAGGGGATTGGTGAGGGTAGTCCCGTGACCACACACAAAGCCTCTATTGTCCCTCTGGTCCAAAAGTCCATGGTGCCTGTCCACAGCTGTCCCTCAGCAGGTGTTAGGCACCAGGCCCTGTTCTGACCACCGCGCACATGACTAACTCCTTTAATCTTCCTCCTGCTCTACCTGGAAGGTAACTAGTAGCATCGCAGGCTTACAGATGAGGCCAGAGACAGATACGGAAGGGTAATTTGTGGGGCAAAGGGCATTTAGGTGGCAGGTGCAGTCTTGCATTGGGGCCCCATGCCCAGCTAGAACTCGGGCTTCTAGCGCTCTGGGAAAGGGAGACTGGACATCTGGGGACGCTGCGCAGGACTCCACTCCCCCCACCCCACTGTTGGCTGTGGGACCCAGCACGAGTATCCGCACCTCCTGAAACATCGGTACCCTTGAGGGTAGAGAACATAGGATCTTGCCACCTGTCGTACTTACTGGGAAGACCCAGTAAATGAAGCCCTTGAGGTTCTTGGCTCCCAGTGAATGCTCAGTGCAGTGGCTGCCCCTCATCTGTTGGTTCTGCACCCCTACTTCCCAGAACACCAGGCCTGTCCCTCGGCAGGGGAGCCTCCCACATCCACCCCAGCCAGGACTCCTCTCCAGTCCAAGTGGACACCAGCAGCAGGTCAGATGGCTTCGATGTTTGTGTATGGGGCTGGCCCAGGGCGCTCTCAGGTTTCCTTTTCCCACCCCCATCCCACCTTTAAATAAAAAATAAAAAGATTGTCAGTCATTTCACTAAATTTCAAGGCTGGGAGGCAGAGCCGCGTTGGAGGAGTATACCCACATAAACTCGTTCCCCTTCTCACCAAGTCAGAACTGAATGTCTGCTATCCTTCCCCCTCGAGAATGTGGCTGGGCCAACACCCCTGGGCACAGGAAGGAGGTTGGTCAGTGTAGGGGGCCTGGCTTCTGAATCTTACCCCGTCCCTCCTTTGTTGGGTGGATTGGACGAGCCTTCCATGACTGTAGAAGAGAGGCCCGAGTCATGGAGGAAGGAGCCTGGAGTTTGCCCTATTTCTGGAACCACCATCACTGTCTGCACCTCGGTGCAATACAATGGTTGCTGGGAGAGGCTGAGAGGCAGCTGTTACATCTGGAAAGAACTGTAGGATTTTAGTTGGTGAGAACCCTTGAGTGATGGGGCTGCCAAAAAAAAATCATGTGAGGCCATATTATTAGAAATAGAGTGTCTAGGAACAAGAAAGGTGAAGATTTGGGGTCAGAGATTTGCGGTGCGGGGTGCAGGTCTAGACACACATCAGGAGGCTGAGGCAAAGCCGGAGAACATCACTGGGTTCCTGTCATGTGGCACGTGTCCTCTCCTTCCATAGCAGGCAAAGTTTACGAATTACCCCCATCCACAGGAGTAACTGAGGGCCACTGAGGAGACACACTCCTGCTCAGGGTCACCCAACCAGCAAAGGAGGAAGCTCGGATTTGAAGGCAAGTCTGACTGATTCATCTGGCTCTTGCTTCGACACCTGGGGTCCCCCTATAAATGATGTTCCACTGTGTGGGAAATACCACTTCATTCCACATTACGTTCTGTGTCCCCAGATACAAAAGAGAATGGATCCATTGTTCCTTCCTGTTCAGCAGAGCAGTCTCCACACCCCCATTCCCTGCCGCCCCTCTGGAATAAGCCCGGGGCGAGAGGGTGCCAACAGGACCCAAAGCGGTGGCGGCTCATGGCTCTGGGCTTCTTACTGCCCAGGTGCAAAAAATCCTGATCAAAAATGAAACCAGGAGAGGCACCCGAGTGGCTCAGTCGGTTGGGTGGGACAACTCAATTTTGGCTTGGGTCATGATCTCGGGGTCCTGGGTTTAGCCCCGTGTTGGGCTCCGTGCTCAGCAGGGAGTCTGTTTGAGATTCTCTCCCTCTCCCTGCTCCCACACTTGCTTGCTCTCTCTCTCTCTCAAATAAATCTTAAAAAATGAAACCAGTAGATAGGTTCTAGAGCTCCCTCACCCTTGGGGGCATAAAATGCAGAGCCACATGGGCCCGTGTCCCCACAACAGACACTGGGTCCCACGAAGGAAAGCCCATCCTAGGAAAAGGCATCTGAAAAGTGAGGCAGGGTGGAACAGCGGTTAGCGGTCCAGGCTTCATTGCAGCACTGCCCAGGCTGAATCCCAGCTGTGATACTTTCTAGCTGTGTGACCTTGGGCAAGTTGCTTCACCTCTCTGTGCCTTCATTTCTTCCCACATAGAACAGACCTCACTAATTGCGCCTACTTCATAAAGCAGATGGAGGATTAAATGTGAGGTACCCAGCATAATGCTTAGCACATAATCAACACTATACAAGTGTTTCCTTAAAAATCATCTGAGTGCTCCCTCCTCTGTGCCTCTCTAGTCCTCCCTGCACCCCAGGGCCCAGGAGGGGCCCAGCCCTCGTTTATGGACTGTGGCCGTTATTATATCTTCTAAACATTTCTGGCCCCCAAGCTTTTCCAGAATCTTGCTGCTTGCCATCTCCCCAATCCCTGAACCGGGGTGGGACTCGAGGGTTGTTGCCTCGACCTGTAGAATGTGGTGGAAGTGGCGCTCTGGGGCTAGGTTATTGACAGACACAACTTCACTCCCACTCTCGGGCATAGCTGAGCTCTGCCCACCCAGCCCTGCTGGAGTTCAGCTTTATGGGCCAGATAAATGTTGTCATTGTCTGTAGCTACTAAGTTTCTGTGTCATGTCCTGCAGCCGTAGGTCACCCACTAGATGAAGCAGCCCCGAGGGGGGAGGGACATCAAGGCTCAGCCGGTCAGCAGCTGGGGGCTGGCTGCTCAGGCCATCTTCTCACCCGGCCCCAAAATGGAGGGAGGGGTTGCGGGGGCGGCTGTGGGCGGCACCCAGACCTATGAGCCAGGCTGACCTGGTTTCTATCCGGGTTTGGCTGCTTGTGACATGTGTGGAGTGAGGCACTTCTTCGATTTGTAGATTCCTCGATGATTCAGCAGGGCCAGGCCTGCCAGCTGGAGCAGAAGCGACCATGTAAACTCCTCGGCCCCCTGCCAGGCAGACAGCATGCTGGTGCCCGTAGACACTGCTTCCTTTCCTGGGGAGTGTTCCTGGTCTGTGAAGAGGGGCTTAGCTCCTAAAAGCAGAGCAGGGAAGGAAGGAGGCAGAGGGAGCCGGGAAGGGAAAGGGCTGGGCTGGGGCCAGGAGCTACAGCCAAAGCTGGTTTCATCTCCCTGTGGCAAGGCTACCAGCCTGGCTATCATCTGTCTTCCCCGCAGGTTTAGGAACAGAACCCAGGGGTCACCAAGAAGCTTGAACTTCAGGATGCTTCACTGCATAAGGCAATGAGTTTCCACAGGTGTTCATAATATCTGGAAGAGCTAAGATGTATTAAATGAACTGGTTTTGGTATTTCTTAGGATTTTATTTATTTGAGAGAGTAAAAGAATACAAGCAAGGGGAGGGGGAGGAGGAAAGGGGCAGAGGGAAAGGCAAAGGGAGAAGCAGGCTTCCCACTGAGCAGAGAACCTGACAGGGGGTTCGATCCCAGGACCCCTGAGATCATGACCTCGGCTGAAGGCAGACACCTTCGGCCCAACCGACTGGGCCAGCCAAGTGCCCCATGAATGAACTGATGAACACTACTGTCTCCTTCTCCCAGACCTCCTCTCTGTCATATGGCTTCTTGAGTTAGGTAGTATTGAGGCTGTATGTGCTTTGGGGATCAGACTAAGAGAGTTGTTGAGCTGGGCATATGTTTCTTCTAGGTTTAGTGGGATATATTCATGTGGTTCACAGCCATTTCCATGGATAATTCGGTTATTCCCAGCCGTCCCAGTTTAGGAATGGCTTCTGGAACACTCTTCCCACCCATTGTACCAACTCACCTGGTCCAGATACAAAGATTCAGGGCCAGAAGTGCATCCCAAAGGAATGTGTCCCATGTTGCCTGGTCCCCAGGGTACACAGTTGAGTTCAAGAAGCAGGTTATTGGAAAGAGAGAATGACCTTTCTGCTTCTTTTATGGAAAATGCGTCAAATCTTCACACAAAGAAGCAGAGAGTGTATAGCCAAAAAAGTAGGAAAGTATTATAGTGCCAGGAATTAATGAAAAAAAGTTATTTTTATAGAACTTATGATGTTTGGGGTATTTGTTAACGGCAGTGGTTTAAACGTGTCCGTCCCCCCACCCCCAAAATTGCATGACCACCTTCACCCATTTTGCCCACCAAGAGTTTTTATTATAGAGATGGTGGTGGTTTTCATTTATGGTGATGACATGAAATTTGCTTTTATTTATTTTTTAAATTAATTTTTTAAAAATATTTTATTTATTTGGGAGAGAGAAAGCATAGCGGGGGTGAGGGGCAGAGAGAGAGGGGGAAGCAGACTCCCTGTTGAGCAGGGAGCCCAATGTGGGGCTCAATCCCAGGACCCCAGGATGATGACCTGAGCTGAAGGCAGACGCTTAACCGTCTGAGCCACCCAGGCGCCCCTGAAGTTTGCTTTTTTTTTTTTTAAATTTTTTAAATTATTTGACAGAGGGAGAGAGAGATCACAAGTAGGCAGAGAAGCAGGCAGAGAGAGAGGAGGAAGCAGGCTCCCGGCTGAGCAGAGAGCCCGCCGCAGGGTTCAATCCCTGGACCCTTGGATCACAACTTGAGCTGAAAGCAGAGGCTTAACCCACTGAGCCACCCAGGTGCCTCAAAGCCTGCTTTTAAAATAAATGCATATAAGTTCATTTAGAGGAAATTGGGAAGACTAGTCCCAGGCTAGTCACCCAAGGACTAAAGGCAGAGACAACAGTGTGTCTGGCTAATTAACGGATAGGACACTACCTTTTGTACATCTGGGGCTACATGGCTGCTCACATGGGTTCCCCACTGAGTGACTGAATGTGCTTGACTCCAAGGTTGTGGCAGGCCAGGGTTGCGGCAGGCTTTTCTTCACTCCTTATCCCCGCCGTCCAGGGAAGGGACATCACCACTCCTTCAAGACTCAGCCCAGGAGCCACATGGCCTCCCCACCCGCAGGTAGGAATTGCAAACAAACAGATCTAATCTGGGGCGTGGCTGCTCTGTGCCAGGCGTGGACCTCAGTGCCTTCCCAGCTCTAGCTCCCTTAGCCCTTACAACAAACTACTGAAATAAGGCCCGTGATGAGCTCCATCTTACAGACGAGGAAACCGAGGCTCACGGAGTTCCAATAACCTGCCCAGACTCGCTCAGCTGCTGGGCCCCCACTGAAGGCTGAACTCACTTCCTTTGTAGCCCGTTAGTGCATTTCATAACTTGCATCCCCACCAACCCTGATGACTTGCGAGCCACTGGAGGGAAGGCACGATGTCCTCTTGGTCTATGGCCCCCAGAGCCAAGCGCGCTGCTGGGCGTGCCACGGGAGCTCAGTAAATGCTTGTAAAGGAAGTGCCCGTCTGTGCTTCTTCAACGGAGTTCCACCTTCCCCTGACATCCTCTAGGCTCAGTGGTGGACCCACCATTATTAGCATAAGAGGCTCTGACACAGGGCCCCTCGCTCATGCAGGCTTGTGGACGGGGCCCTACAGTGTGTTTATTTGGTCATCTGTTTTAGTAAGTATTCTTTTTCTTTTTTTTTTTTTTTTTAGATTTTTTAACTTATTTATTTGAGAGAGAGAGAGAGAGCAACGAGCAGAGCAGAGGGAGAAGCAGGCTTTCCACCCAGACACTGGGGAGCCAGACATGGGGCTCGATCCTGGAACTCTGGGATCAAGACCAGAGCCAAAGGCAGACGCTTAACTGACTGAGCCACCCAGGTGCCCTGGTATTCTTTTCCTTTAACGTGCCCCCCCAGGTTTGTAATGTGGGTCCCGCAAAACCCAGATCTGCATGAGGTGCCTATTGGAAATGCAGATATACAGACTCACCTCCAAACTACCCAATCCCAGGCCCTGGGAGACATTCCCGGCTCACCAAAATTTGAGTATGGCTATGCTCTCGGTTCCCACCCTACCGCGGTGCTGGGGGATTGGATTCAGAGCTCCCAGGAGAGTCCCTGTCGTGGTGTATTCTCCCCTCCTCTTGCTGGAAAGCGGTGGATTCCAGTAGGAGGAGTTTCCTGAGTTCTGAGAAGTTTCGATTCCGTTTTATCAGCCCAAGACCTGGGATCTGTCCCTGAGCGTTAACCCGGGGGCAGAAGTGGGAAGGGGGCCAAGCCAGGGGGAAGCTTGCAATCCTGCCCTGCCACCATCGCGGCCCTGCCTCACGAACGGGTCCCTGTCCCCTTCCCTTTATGCTTCCAAGATAAGCCTTCCCCCCTGTTCCCCATTCCTTCTAAATCAGTGTTCAGTTTTGATTCCTGCTCTGGGGAGGAGTGACTCAGCACCCCCTGTGGAGAAAGGTCAGGCCCAGGGTCCAGGTGGAGGTCACCACCAGGATGTCCCAGAGTCACTCCAAGGAAGTCTGGTGGCCTTTCATTTGCCTCCTGTGGAACCCTGCCAGGAGAGCCCATTTGAGCCATTGAGACTTCACTGAGAAGAGCCCAAGGAGAAAGCCCAAGCTGGAGGAGGCACTTCCCTGTGGCGGCAGGAGGCCTGCTGGCGATGTTGTTCTCCACACACCATGTCTATGCTTCCCCCTTGAAATGCCTGGGCAGGGAGCACCTGGATCAGTCAGTTAAGTGTCTGCCTTTGGCTCCGGTTGTGATCCCGGGGTCCTGGGATCGAGCCCTGCATCGGGAGCTTTTTACATCTGTAAATCATCCATACCAAGTTCCAGAAGGCTTCCAGCGCCCAGAAGATTCCTCCATGTCCCTCCCAGTCAGTGCTATCCCCGGGGTCATTGCTTTTCTGACCTGCCTCTGAACTTGATGTAAATGGAACGGTCCCAGTGCACCTGGTTTCTTCCACTCAGCCCCCGGGGGTTCAGTGAGATTGTTTCCTGGATCCGTGGCTCCCTTTTGTTGCTGAGAGCTGGTCCACAATGTGTTTTTTCTCTTCCGAGTCAGTGTACATTTATGTTGTTTCTGGTTTGGGGCAAGGGTAAGGAAAGCTGTCGTGTGTTTTCACTTCTTTGCCATAAATATCAGGAGGAGACTAACCAGGACAGAGGAGAGGTAGATATTTGACTTTATGATCATCCAGCAAACACTTGTCCAAAGTTTACATTCCAGTCTGCACGGACGAGAGTTACAGTTGTTCCCTGTGTGATGATCCCCAGTGAAACTGTCCCAGGGTCCATGGCGCCTCTGCAAGGACTCCAAACACCTTCCCTTCCTTTCTTTTCCCTCCTTTCTGTTCCAACTACTGTCTGCCCCTTAAATTTGGTCAAATTCTGATTGATCCAGATATAGTGGGGGTAGAGGGTGGGCAGAGGGGACCCGTGGTCTCGGTCTAGGGGGGCCTCTCAGAGACATCAGTCTTTGCAAATTCAGGGGCATCTAGGCAAGGCGCAAGGTGGAAGGCAGATGCAGAGCCGTGAATGGCTCCGGGGCGACTTCTCCCCACTCCATACCTGGAAGACCTTTCCCTTCTCCTCTTGATGAGGGAGCAGGAGGCTGGCTGAGAACGGAGCAGGGGCTGGCACCTTGCACCCCCTCTCCACCCACTCCCCTTGGTAATATGTGTGACATTCCACAGGCACCCCTGACTGCCCTAAAAGAAGAACAAATGGTTATCTTGCAGAGATCACAGTCATGCAAGGCAGGAGTCTCTCTTGGTTTACAAATGTCCTTGAGATTTACAACAAAGAAGTTACCTTATCAATAGCCCAATTTCCAAAGATACATAACTCAGTTCCTCAAGCCCTAACGTCACCCTCCCCTCCATAAAAAACCAAAGGAGATGGAGGTAGAAGGAAAAGTAAATAAAGTTAAATTTCTTTTAAAACCTAAATCTCACTAACAAGGACGTTTGATAGCAGGAATGTAACACTCCACCAGGAGACTCCCAATTGTCTTTATGTTAGTGCCTCATTAGAGGGAAAGTGGCCTTGGCTTGATAGTAACCAGGCCTTCAATATCCTGACAGTCTTCTTTACCCCAATAGCCCTTCTGAACAACCCTTTGTCCTCACCTACCCAACTCCTGTGTATATAACCACAAGCCCTGGGGAGCAGCTCTTCCTGCCCACGGGTCCTGTCCCCGTGCTTTAATAAACCACCACTTTGCACCAAAGATGTCTTAAGAATTCTTTCTTTAGTCGTCAGCTCCGAACCTCACCCCACCGAACCTGACTTAGGTTCTGGGGAACTTCATCACTCTCACTTGGCCTGGCCGTAGGCTCTCTGGCCCCCCTCTCCAACTCCTTGACTTCAGGTAGGTTGCTTGTCGCCGCTCCCTTGACACAGCCCATCCTGTCACTTCCCTTAACTAGACGCTGAAGTCACTTCGACGCTGTTTATTTCATATGTCCCTCCCGACCCCAGGTCACTTGACATGTTCTATCCCGTCTGAGACTTCCCCTCTCCTCATTCTAAAGGCCTGGGAAAAAAGGGGCAGGGGAGAAGAGAAGAAGATCCATGCTTAGAGAGGGGTCTGGAAGGCCCAGGGCGGCACTCTCCTCTTGGAGAACAAGTCCCATTACCGTGTTTTCTAGTTGGAAAACGTTTGTTTCCACATGATGGGGTCTTCACGTGAGGAACAGAATGTTGAAAGGGAGAAATGCTTTTTTTTTGAGAACCTAAGTGACCTGGGTGACCGTGGGCATGTCCTTTAGATGCTGAGCCTCCGTTTCTCTGTGTATAAACAGGTAAGAGTGGGCCTTCCCACCACCACCCCGCACACAGGCGATGCCCATCACACCGCCCCACTGTTTTCGGGGCCCTGGGAGCAAGCCCACTCCAGGGACGCAGCTATACGCTGACACATGGTGTCATCCAGAAACCTGATGTTGAGCCCGTGGGGTCAGGCTCTTTGAATCTATATGAACCAAACACGATTCTGTCTCAGGGGTGGAGCCCAGAAGGAGAAAAGAGGGGAAAAGGTCACTGGGCTGCAAAGTGTCTACTTCCTTATCCCTGGGTCATACCCCCAGCCCTCCCTCAACACCCTACTCTCTCTTTTTCTCTAGAACTACTTCCTCTTGCTCCTGGCTCCTCCCCAGCCTCCTCTCCATCGAGTAATTGCCAGTTCACTTTGGTTTCTGTTTCCTGGCTAGCTCCTCCCTGTGCAGAGGACTGCCTGGCTGCGGTGACAAGCCACGGAGGCCCCAGAGGTGGTGGAGAGATGGCCTTCTGCAGCTCCCAGTCTCCCTACCTGAACCCAGTGAGTTCCGGGGCGGCGGGCAGCGGTGGTGCTGGTCCGGGGCTGTGCTGGCAGCCTTGGCCAGGAGGAGGCAGCTCTGGGTCTCTGGGGAGATGACCCCTGGGTGGCAGCAGGGGAAGAGGGCAAGGGTCCCAAAGAGGACACAGGAGGGGGGACAGAAAGCCAAGTGGGGGACTCCTGACTCAACTCTCTCCCCTGCTTCTCAGGGCTGGCGGGCTGATCATCACTATCATTGTGCCTTTGCCTGCTGTTCACTGAGCTCCCAGCCAGGAGCCTGTTCTAGGTGTGGGAAGTGGGGAAGGGGTAGGGCAGCCGAGGGTGAAGGGGAGATAACTAGGTGAGTGATGGCTTGTTTGTATGCATGGAGAAGTAAACAGGGTTTCGGGGGAGGCTAGCATGGCACTTGAGGGGACTTACTTTGGAGACGGCCTCCCTGGGGTCCAGCCATTTACGAGCCGGGTGGCCTCAGGCAAGTTACTTTTATCTTTCTGGGCCTCAGTTTCCACATCTGTAACATGGGGATCATCCATGAGCACACCTCCCAGGGGTGGTAAGGATGTGCGAGGCGGCATATCTTGAGTGTCTGAACAGTGCCTGGCATGCTGCGGGGTGGGGAGGGTGCTTTTGAAGTGTTTTGGATTATTAAGAGTCTGGAGGCAGCAAGGAAGCCCTCCTGAGGCAGTGTTTGCTCTCTGAGGGGTGAGTAGACAGGCAGAGGCAGGCCAAGGGTGTCTACAGAGGGGCCATCTCAGGAAGGAGAAGGAAGTGGGCTGTCCCTGCAGCGCGGAGCTCAAAGGCTGCCTGTTGTACCTTTGGCCACATCCGTGTAGGCTCTGTCCACTGGTGGCCTTGTCTAAACCCTGTGAGCCTTACTATCCCCACTTCATCCATGGGAAATTCATGTTTTATGATTTCATGTTTCATGTTTCATGAGTCTCAGTGAGGCTGAAGTTACTTACCTGATGTGCCCAGATGGTAGTTGCCAGATAAGAGAGGTGCCTTGCCTTACCCCTAGGAGAGTGAGGTGCCCCAGTAGGCTTGTGTCCTGGGCCCTGCCCTCTAGCAGGAGCCCCTCTGGGTCTTGGCAAAGAGCTTCCCAAGGGGCCTAGGACAAAAGGCCAACAGAGTCCTTTGGTGGGGTATGGGGACATTCCACACTCAGCAGGGGGCCTGGCTTGGCCTGTTTCCTCCCCATTGCCAGCAAGGTTGGGGATGGGGGCGGGGGGGGGGGGGGGGGACAGGTCACTGGAGGAAGCTGGACCAGACCCTGTTTGTTGGGCCTCCATGGGACTCTCAGGGTCAAAACATGTCACCTTACGTTCATTCTCCATCAGATGGGGGATCCCGGAGATTCTTCTAGGCTTTGACACTTCATTATTCTGCTCCCTAGTTTTTACTTTCCAGTCCTTGCCTTCAGAATGTTCAAATCACAAGAAAAATCCTTCTATGGGCTACAGGGAGTTAAAACAGGGCCTTGGAGTCCAGGCAAGAGGGCGGAAGGGTGCAGCCCCCGCCCCAGGCTTCGGGAACACCGTGGGTGCCCTTTCCCTGGCGGCCCACTGACATCCAGCCATGGGAATCTTGCTTCCTCCAAGTGCGGTGGGAAGGTCACACAGCCGGGCTGCCTTGGGAGTCTGGGCCCCCTTCCTTGCCCACGCGCCTCCCGTCTCAACCGGGCAGCCCTTTCAGAGGTCCAGGACGGAATCTGGAACCACAGTCTGAACAAGACTCCATGTAGGGTCTGGGGAAGAGCCAGGGACGAGGATTTCTGTACTTTGATGTGAGAAGCCACCTATGTGTTAATTAAAAGCATGGGTGCTGGGGTTCAAGCCCCGTTCTATCACGCACCAGCTAAGTGGCTGTGGGCAAACTACCATATCTTGTGTGCCTCCGTTTCCTCTGTAAAAATGGCGCTCATGTTGGGTGATGAGGTCACAGACAGGGCAGGTTAGCCACCAGAAGGGCCTTGGAACCTCTGAGGCAGCCATACCCTTCGGCTGAAAGTCTGCTGCTGCCTCCTGCTGGTGAGCCCCCTCCAGCCAGCTGCCCCGTGGTCCCCCACCCACACCCCACGCTGGGCCTTCAGGAGGAGGCTGCTCAGCCTCCCGCCTGTAAAGCCTGGCTTTTCCGGACAGGAAGAGGAGGGAAATGCCCTCAGCCTCCGGAAACAGGCGGGAGCTGAGAGCAAGTTCTCATTAATTCATCCTGATGCAGCTATGGGGCCTCTCATCGAACCCTCTCAGGAACACTGTCAGGCTGCTGCTGTTGGCCCACTGCTGTGAGAAGGGCCCTGGGGTGCTGACAGGTCAAGTGACTTGCCCAGTGGGAGAGCTGTTAGTACAAGGAGCTGGGAGATGACCCCACTCCAGGAGACCATAAATGCAAAAGTTCTCTCTCTCTCAAACATACATGCTCCTGCACACACGCGCGCGCATGCACACACACACACACACACACACACACACACACACACACACACGAGCGCGAGTGCACAGAGGTCCAAATTCCACAGCAGCCTTGCCTGCCAGGCTTAAAACAACACAAATGTGTTTTCTTACAGTTCCAGAGGTCGGAAATCTAAAAGTATCAATAAGGTTTCAGGGGGGGAATCTTTCCTTGCCTGTTCCAGCTTCCAGAGGACACTGGCCTCCCTCAGCCAGAAGTCCCACCCTCCGTCTTTCTTTCTTTCTTCCTTTCTTTTTAAAGATTTTATTTATTTGACAGAGAGAGAGAGAGAGACAGCAAGAGAGGGAACCCAAGCAGGGGAAGTGGCAGAGGGAGAAGCAGGCCTCCCGCCGAGCAGGGAGCCTGATGTGGGGCTTGATCCCAAGACCCTGGGATCATGACCTGAGCTGAAGGCAGATGCTTAACGACTGAGCCACCCAGGCTGTCCAGATTATAATAATCCATTTAAAATAATTTAAAAACCCATTTAAAATAATGTTGTTTTTCACAGTTTGAGGACACCCACCGTTTAAGACATACTGAAATCTCAAAACCTTTCTGGGGAAATCGTTGCTTGAAAGTAACCTGTACGACCCGTGCCCATGATCCGCACAATTCCCGCCACCATCCCTGCCTTCCCACCAGGCGCTTACGGACCCCACCCCCATTCACACTCTGACTGTATAGATGGTAACACCTCAGCGTGAATAGGCTTCGGGGAGGGCGGCGTGCTTGCCGTGCTTGCCGGGAGTACCCGCCTTTGAAGCATTCTGTCTTGCGACAGGGGGAAAGGCCCTTAAGAGATTTTTAGGCCTCAACAGATAAATGAGGGGAAGTTATGTTTTCAGAGAAGTAGGCCACACGGGGCCTTAAGCTACTTCTTCAAACGACTGGCATGGCGGACACAACAGAGGGAACCTAGAGAGGCAGAGACACTGTGCTTTGCTCAAGTTCACCAAGGTATTTAATGGCCGAGCACAGGACTTACCTGAGCAGCGACAGAAGACCCTTCTCCCAGAGGCCCTGTCGCGGTCAGTCTGAATGAGGTCCTGGCAGGCAGCAGCGGCGCTGTCCCTGTGCCCGTCGCTCCCCTGGGCGAGGATGGGCTTCCTTGGGTTCCGAGTGGCCGTGCACACATGACTTCCTCCTCTTAGAAGCTGGCCCTTCCTCTTAGACACTCTCAGCCCACAAGTGTCCCCGGGCGCAGTCACAGAATGTCTGTGGAACTAGCTGGACTCTGGTCTGGAGGATTCGTGAGGCTGAGACACCGGGCCCCCACCCCCAGTTCGCCGCTGGCCAGTGCTGAGGGGCCCATGCAGAAGGAGGCGGGCCCCCTGACCCACCAGCATTTTCTCCCCGCAGGGCATCCCCTTCTCGGGGAAAATCCAGGGGGGTCTCCAGGATGGACTGAAGATCACAATCAATGGGACCGTTCTTTACTGCAATGGAACCAGGTACCTGCAACTGTTTCTTCTCTCCAGACTCAGCCCCCAGCCAACAATGGCACCCGTCCACTCACCCAACGCCCCCTGAGCCACCCACTCCTGGCCTGGGGGATCCCGGGTGGTCCGCGCGACCCCACTGCCGTCTGCCAGGAGCGTCCGGGTGCCATGAACATAGACGCCCCACCCCCCGAATTAGGGCTTATAGGAGCTCACTGTCTAAGGGGGGAAGTGGGCCAGCCCTGAGGCAGATAATAATGTTTTGGGATTGAGCTTTCCGCTCTCTAACCCACAGCTACAAAAGTCTCAATTGCTTTATTTCTTATCACTGCCGGGAGCCCTCATTTCATTGATCTAGAAATATTCTAAACTTGTCATCGAACGCATTTTGATCATTTTCAGTTTTGAGGTCTTTTCTGGGAAACTCTAAGAGCCCCAAGTGCCCACAGGAGACTCTGAGGGAAGCCAGGCACCAGGATCCCCCTCAACCCTGCCAGCAGGGGGCCCTGGGATCTCCCATCGGAACTCTACTCTGGCACGTCAATGGCTTTCTACTCCCATCCTGTCCTCCCCACCCCACCCCACCCCCACCCCCGCCTTCCTGCAAAGCTTGTGCACTCATCCTTCCCCAGGGCAGGATTTTCTAAGACTCTAGGAATGAAGCTGGATGAGGCACAAAGGGAAAAATAGACCCAGAGACATTTCAGAAACATATTCTACATTTTAAGAGGAATACAGACTTAGATTTGCTGCTTCCAGAGTCCCTGGGAACCTCCTTTCCCAGGGAGAGGGCTGGCTGGGCTCAGGGCCGTGACAGTTTCCAATGGGCCTTGCTGACTGAGGGTTCTGGAAATGACCTGGGGTTGAGGACAACATCCAGAACTCATGCTCCATCAGTAAGAAGTCAAGCAGGCTCTGAAGGAATTGACTAGAATATCTCTCAAGGGTCGCCTCTGGGCTGGGTGCAGGGCATGACCCTCTGAGGTCTGTGGATGACCCGAGAGCACTGTGTGTAGCTGGGGAGACCAGAATGACCCCAAGAAGCAGGCAGTGAGCCAGGCTCGCATTGAGTTCAGGGAAGGCTAGGATAGACAGAGGAACCTCGGAGGAGAACCTCAGACCAGACCTTGGTTTTAGGACCTGAGGTTGCTCTGTCTGGGAAAAGGCAGAACAAACATTTATTGTGCCCTTTTGTGAGCCAGGCCCTTTGGAAGGTTCTTGGTTTTAATTCCTCACCTTAGAGCCATAGCTGTACCCAAAGGCAGTTTAAGGGGTGAGGGGTTTCCTCCGAGGACAGAGACAGGAATGAAAACTCAGGTGGGGGTTTCCTGAGCACCCCCTCACTAAGCATCCGCAGAGGAAGGAAGTCACTCAGCTCTTAGGGGTATGGTGACCCGAGGACAGCGTGTTGTCCAGGATCATCGCAAATGACCAGTAGGACAGAGCTGGAGTCCGGGTCCGGGCCTGCTGACTTCAGGGCCACCACTCCGCACGTCACACGGGGGACACACGCCAACCTCCAGTGAGAGACGTACGTATAGAAAGCTCTCATGCCTGGGGAGCTACTGTTATTTATTCGATGCTTTTTCTAATAGTAACTAGCTCTTGGCCAGTGCTAGTTAGGTAAGTTTGGTCCATCTATGTCAGACATTCTTTAAATTTGTTTCCTTATTTCCCAGTCGAGCTGATGGGGACTGGCTCTTGCTTCCAGGCACATTTCTTGGCTTCCCTCTCGGACACAAATCCAAATCCATTTTCAAGCCCTGTGCTTCTTGTTGCTCAAGTCAAAAAAAAAATTTTTTTTTAAATATTATTTATTTATTTATTTGGAGAGAGGCAGTGAGAGAGAGCATGAGCGAGGAGAAGGTCAGAGGGAGAAGCAGACTCCCCATGGAGCTGGGAGCCCGATGCAGGACTTGATCCCGGGACTCCGGGATCATGACCTGAGCCGAAAGCAGTCGTCCAACCAACTGAGCCACCCAGGCGTCCCTCAAGTCAAAATTTTTCTTTATCCGTTTCCTACATGTTTTTAGAAAACCACATGGTAAGAGCAAAATGCCATCATTGCGCAAAAACACACGAAGTACAGATGCCGTGAACAGAAAGGATAGCCACCAGCTAAGGATGGGTCCAGACCTGCCGTGCAAGCTGTGAGCAAGTTCACAGCCGCCAGTCAAAGACACGAGCCTCCCTCTCCCCCTCCGCCGGCAGTCAGCCAGACTACAGATTGCCATCTGATTTCCCTCTGCCTAGGTTTGCTGTGAACTTTCACAGTGGCTACAGTGACAAAGACATTGCCTTTCACTTCAACCCTCGGTTCGAGGAGGGTGGCTATGTGGTCTGCAACACGAAGCAGAATGGGACCTGGGGGCCAGAGGAAAGGAAGATGCACATGCCCTTCCAGATGGGGCATCCCTTTGAGCTCTGCTTCCTGGTGGACAGCGGGGATTTCAAGGTGAGCAGCAACTCTCTGTGGCCCCCTTCCCGTGGCCTACCTCCCAGCCCCACCAGGTGAGACGTACGTAAATGGCCTTTATAAATCACATGAGCCATTTGTTTTTTTTTTAAGATTGTATGTATGTGTATGTGTCTGTATTGAGAGAGTAAGCAGGAGGAGGGGCAGAGGGAGAGAAGAACCCTGAGCCCACTCTGCACTGAGCACGGGACCTGACTCAGGGCTCGATCCCAGGCCCTTGAGAGCATGACCTGAGCTGAAATCAAGAGTTGGATGCTTACCCGACTGAGCCACCCAGGTACCCCTGTAAAGCACATGAATGTTTACATTATCACATGTGCAACGCCATTAGGCAGAGAGCGGGACCTTTCCCTTGTAGGTGTTAGGTCGGTGGGCTCCGGGAGTGCAGTGCAGGAGGAACAATAGAAATGACGGCAGGTCCTGCGGTCTTCCAGCCCCCTCCTCCCCTCTTCCTTCACCCTTGACTCTCCAGGAAACAGATAAAAGACCGCCCCCCCCCCAACTCCCTCCCAGTGCGACTTCCCCCACTCTGCTTTCCAGAGTCCCGGAACCTCGCCCTGAGGGTGCCCACCTCCTCCAGGCACAACTTTCCTGGCTCCCCTTCTCCTGAGCCCTGAAACTTCGTTGGAGAGTGCCTTTAATAAATCTTGCCTTGTGCCTACCTCGCCTGGTGTCGTGTTTATCTCGCCTACAAAACCTTACAGTAGGCGCACTACAGTGGCTACAGTGTCCTCACACTCCTTCCCCTGTGTCTGCAGGCTCACCTGGTACATCTTTTACTTGGGAAATAAGAACTAGATACATCACCATGGTGCTTTTTGGCCCTGCGGGTCTTTAAAGTTCTAGTTAATTCCATTCCTTTGCTGTAGCCCTTCCTCCAGCCTAGGTCCCCGATAACATTGGTTTTCTGGTACTTCTGTCGCAGGTTCTATTAATGGCTTAATGTTATATGGTGTTGCAAATTGCATTAGTAAGCAGAGTAGTGTCTGTGGGCCTGGGAGATGGGGTAGGGGTGAGTATCCCCATGTCTGTCCTTCTTTGTGTGAGCCTGAATGTGCCCAGCCCTTCCGTGTACAACCCAGGGTCACCTCTCCTCTCCCCCCAACAAACATGTTTATGCATATTTAAAGAACACCTCAGGGGAGCTAAGGTTAGACAGACCAACTGACTATAATAAAGAACAGTGAGAACCAAAGAGCCAAGTGGAGCCAGGGTTCGGATGTAGTTTGGATCTTAGAGCTGGCACAGCTCTGAAGTGTGGTGCGCCTGCTCCCCAGGGGACAGACATGAATACCAGACTTGGAACTCAATTCCCGGGAACAGGGGCTCAGGTCCCCCGCCTTGGCCTGAGAGCTCTTTCCCCTCATCTTGGCAGGTGACGGTGAACGGGAGCCATTTTGTGCAGTACTCACACCGCGTGCCTTTCCACCGCGTGGACACCCTGTCCGTCACCGGGGCTGTGCAGCTCTCCTTCATCGGCTTCCAGGTCAGACTGGCCCCCGGGGGCTGAGTGCGGGACCCCGCCTAGCTGCACTGGGCCCTGTTGAGTGGCTCCAGTGGTAGCAGCCAATCTCCTCCCCAGGTGATTCTGGGGACACCCCTCGAGCTCCCTTGTCCTGTCCTTCTGTGTTCCTGTCTTTGTCCAGAACGCTTCCTTCAGTCTCCCGGGCCACTCCTCTCTGTCATTCTCTACTTCTGTCATGCTTAGGAGACCATGTGGCTCCAGAAAGAACTTGGGACTCAAACGGAATCTAGCTCAGCTCTGCACATTGTCATCAGCTGTGGGATCTTAGATAAGCCACTTGGCCTCCCCTGTCCTCAGTATCCCCATCTGTGGAAGGGGCATAGTCACTGCTGCCCCATGAGTTACGATGTGAATTCAAGGAGGTAACACATGTCAGAGGTCATGACATGGCCTGCATGGGCCCATGCTGGGCTTTATTGGACCCTCTCTGTGTTTTGACATTTTTGAATGTGTTGCCCACATTGAAAATAAAAGAAGTTTTGCAGCCTAGAGATGGACGGTGGTGCTGGCTGTGTGACAGTGTGAATGTACTTCAGGCCACTGAGCCATCCGCTGAAAATGGGTTGAGATAGTAAATATTATTACAAATAAATGATATTAATGTTATTATGACTGCAATTAAAAAAAAAAAAAGATGAGGTGGTATCATATGGTAATCTGGATTTCTGGCTTTTTTGAGAAGTGGGAGAATGGGGTATGCTGGGCCCACGGTCCCCCAGAGCCCCAGGATGCTGGGTTGGAGCTGCTGTTACCACTTCCAGTCTTCGTACTCCCGGAGATGAGACAAGCACACAGTAGGCCCACAACAGATACAAGCTCTTATCTTTTTTGTTCTAATCTCTCATATTTTCTTCCAACCCAACTTTCTCCCTTGCGGACCTGGGGGAGAGAGCGGGGCAGGGGGGAAGAGCAGGTGGGGAAGGGGGGTGATATAGAGGGGAGTTGGGGGTGAGTGAGGAGAGAGCTCTCTGGCTGCTGTCTGTCACTGGAGCCTGGTCTTCCCCTCTGTCCTTGCACAGGATCCTGAACACCCCTCCCCTTCCCTCCCTGCCTGGCTTCCTCCCTCTGGCCCATCCCCTCCCCCCACTACCTTTCTGTGCTTCCTTAACTCCATTAATGCTTCTCTTCACATCCTGGTGCCTTTTGTTTTAACAGAATACCCGAGTAAGCCTTACCCAGCCTGCCTTCTCCACGGTGCAATTCTCCCAGACTGCCCGTGGCCCACCCAAGCCCAAGGGCCGAAACCCAAAAGTGAGTTCAATGTGGAGGCCTTGGAAGCTGAGCACTAGCAGGAAGGACAGAGGGTCCTAGAGGCTGGTTCCAGCAGCCAGGCCCCATCATGCCCACCCAAAGCTTCCCTGGCCCAAGCTGGGGACCTTGGAGTTGGCCTTGGCTCTTCCTTTCCCCCCTTAGTCTCCCCGCAGAGCTCCCACACCTCTCCCTCCCAAAGCCACAGCCTTCCTTGGGCCAGGCCATCTGACCCCTGACGACAAGGACCGAGGTCTAGTTCCCAGCTCACCCTGCCCACCTTGGCCTTGAGCCCTCCTCTACCCAAATCTGATCGCATCTGCATCCTCTCCCTACTTCAACATCCCAAAGGTTCCATGTCCTTATAAATAAAGCCTGGATTCCCCAGCAGGGGGTGCAGAAGCCAGCTTCACCCCCGAAGTCTTACCCCAGCCCACCTCCTGGCCATACCCCCTTACCCAGGATGCTCAGGCGGCCTCCACTGCTCACTTGAGGCTTTCTTGGGCCACCAGGCTTTTGGCATCTGCCAACCCCATGCTGACAGCACCCCGCACCCCCCCCCACCCTTGAAGCTGACCTTTTACCAGTCCTTCAATGCTCTGCTTAAATGTCACTTTGAGGGGGCATCTTCACTGCTTGGAACATCACAGGATGCCCCCTGTGTCCCCGTGGACTTCGTACGTATTTGTGCTATCCCAGTCACCATGTCCTATTATAACTGTACTTCCATGTCTGTCCCTGACACTGTGTCCACCCTCTGACTCGCAAGCCCCTTATGGGCAGGGCTTGTGGCTTATTAATTTGCGGACCCCCAGCACTTCGCATGGCACCTAATTGAGCCCTAGGGGCTCCAGGAATGTGGAGTGTGGCTTGCACAGACCATGGAATGGGAGACCAGTCAGGGCAAGAAGAGTTTGCTGCTTGGGAACAGGGTCTAGGACAAGGAAGGCAGGGGCTGGCCCTTCCTTTGGCCACTGGAGCAGGGGGTTGGCTAAAAAACCGGGTGCCTCTCTGCCCAGCCTTTCTGTGGCCTCTCGAGGTCCTGACAAGGCCTATGCCTCCTGCTGTGCTGACTTCAGGACAGGGAAAGCTCTGGGGAGTCTTTGTAGGGCAGACCGACTTTGACTCTGTGCTGGGGGAGGACAGGGTATCATGTCGTAGATAGAATCAGCCGGAACTGGGTAGGGTTTTGGATTTTATCCCTTGGTACCTCGAGGGGCTTGGGCAAGCTGATGAGCCTTTATGAGCCTCGTTGCCTCGCTAGCAAAACAGGAGCTGAAGATGCATCCCTTGTGAATGTCCTGAAGCCAGAGCCTGGCACACAGTAGGCCTTCAATAAATGCTCCACCTTAGGAATGAAATATGGTACCTGAAGTAATGGTTTTGCCCCTGGGAGCTGAGGGAGCTCTATGGCCTCTCCCTGTGGAGGAGCCAATAGAAGATGTTCCTGCCTCTGTTCCCACCCCCATACCGGCCCCAGTGCAGTGTATACCTGGGATGGGGTTGGGGGGCCGAGGTTCTGGAAGGTTTGCCTGGGAGCAGGAAGGAGGGGAGCATGAGTCTGGGGAGGCCTTTCTTATGACAGTTTCTTCCAGTGTCTCCCCTGCATATAACACTAATGTTAACTACTGTTTTGATCTTCTTATCCCCCTCAGTCTACAGGCGTTTGGCCCGTCAACTCGGCTCCCATTGTAAGTCTCTTGAGTCCTCCCGGGATTGTCTTCATTTTGCTTCTTCCTGTGGGCTGGGAGGAGGAGGCAGGGTTGGGCACCGGGCCTCTCCCAGAGCAGGGCAGCAGCCAAGGCCAACCCTGGCCATCTGCATGGTGGTGGGAGGAAGTGGGGCTGGGGTGGGGGGGACTGTCTGGCCCTCATGGATTGGGAAACAGCTTGAATTGCGGCTTTCTGCCCTTCTGGGAGCAGCGACAGGAGACAGAGGCCCCACACTCTCTCACTCCCTCCTGGAAAGCAAGGCTATGCTAGAAAAAGTCCCCTGAGAAGAAAAATGGGCCACAGGCCACAAAGGCAGCCTGTTTCTTCTCCAAGCAGAAGAAACTTTTGCCCCTACCTCATCCCCTGCGGAGAAGAAATGCCTCTGCCCACAAGCTTTGGGGCGGGGGTGGGAGGGTGGGGGGGAATGTGGTGGTGCTGGTGGGGTGGGAGGGGGTTGGGCTGGTTACATGCTCAGGATGGCCGCACCTCACAAGGGTGCCCTCTGGTGGCAGGAGGTGGTCTTTGCACTGGTGAGAGCCGGTTCAAACCAGGGTTTGTTTCTTCCAGACTCAAACCGTCATCCACACCGTGCACAGCACCCCTGGACAGCCGTTCCCTGTAAGTCTGAAAGCTCTGGTCAGATCACAGCCCGCCCTGCTCCCCCAACGTCCCCCTTCACAAGGACTGAACTCAGTAGTCCCAGAGGCAGGCAGAAAGCAGTATGGCAAGGAGGATGGGGGTGTTTGGGGTTAGGCCCTCTGCTCAAGACACATGTGAGTAAAATCCCCCTTGGTCCAACAGAGATTTTGGATCAGAGTGGATTTGCCCAGTGGCCTAAGAACCAGGTGCACCTAGGGACCAGCAAGAAAATGGGTCCTTCTGATCCTGAAAGGGGAGTGCAGTGGTTCCAGTGTCTAGGTCTGAGGCCATGCATTCTGAGGACAGGCCCTGCTGGTTGCAGGCTTCCACTGTGAATCAGTCGGAGGCCAAGATCTAGTGGGGCTGCCTGTGGAAGGGTTGAGGGGCAGGCATGATGAGCTCAGGGGGCATGGACAGAAGTTCCACCGAGGCTAGCTTGGGAAGGAAGGCAAAAGGGCCTTGTGATAGGGCATCCCCTCAAGGATGTGGGAGGCCTGTGTGGGTGTGCACTCTCCCAGACTAAACTCCTGGTCTCTTTCAACAGAATCCTGTCATCCCACCTGTGGTGTACCCCACCCTGACCTATGTAAGTCATTTCTCTGGGAGGGGTGGAGGCCTGGTCTGTTTCAGGCAGGGTGGGAGGTGGTGGGGGTCTGACAACATCAGAGCAATCCTTTAGTAAGCTGAAGTTCTAGAAACATCCAAGTGAATCAAAAGACTGTTGAAGGAAGCTGTCACCTTTAAAACTGTCCCTTTACCATGAACCTATTGGAGGGCCCTCCCCTCTCAGCCCAGGTATCCTTATGTGTCTGGCCCAAGCTCTTTTCATGACAGTGGAAGCCCGTTACTTTGAGGAATGCTGGAAAGTTTCCCTTTGGTGTTTACTGGACCAAGTAATGGTATCATGGAGTTCTTTCTTTTCTTTTTTTTTTAAGATTTTATTTATTTATTAGATAGAGAGCGGGTGAGCACACAAGTAGGCAGAGTGGCAGGCAGAGGGAGAGGGAGAAGCAGGCTCCCCGCTGAGCAGAGAGCCTGACATGGGGCTTGATCGCAGGACGCTGAGGTTGACCTGAGCGCTCAACCCACTGGGTCACCCAGACAAAAGAGGGCTTTCTTGAAAATATATTAGTCCAAATTCATGGCAATTGGCACAAAGCTCCCCTCCACAACTGACCTGCCCCTCTTCCCCCCACCCCCGACAGCCAGTGCCTTTCTTCACCTCCATCCCGGGTGGGCTGTACCCCTCCAAGAGCATCTTCGTGTCAGGCACCGTCCTGCCCACTGCCCAGAGGTAAGCCAGGACACTCAAGGAGGAGAGACAACCCAAGTTCCTTCTGGTCATTCCCTCTGGCTCTGGGAAGACTGGAAGGGGTAGGGACTCAGAGCTCGTAGGGGGCCAGGAGGGTCCACGTGAGCTGCCCACCACCCCCCAGGTTCCACATCAACCTGCGCTCTGGGAGTGACATCGCCTTCCACCTGAACCCCCGTTTTGATGAGAACGTCGTGGTCCGCAACACGCAGATCAACAGCTCTTGGGGATCTGAGGAGCGAAGCCTGTCCCGACAAATGCCTTTTGCCCGAGGCCGGAGCTTCTCGGTAAGAGGCTGCGGCCTGGACCTCAGAGGGGCAAACAGAGCAGGTGGGGGGGTGGTGGAGGGTGTCAGGGAGCCCCTTGAGCCATAGAGGAACTGATGCCTCTGGGGCGAGGGCTGGGCTCAGAAGAGAAAGTGCCCCCAGATTGCAGCTGTCCTTGTCCTCATGCTGTCTGACATAACAGAACAGGTGTTCTCAACTCCGACTCCACATGCAAATCACCTGAGGAGCCGCAAAAAGAAAAAGTGAAATCTGGCCCCACCCCAAATGTCCATATTTTTCCATACACCTTAATACTCCTCAGCCAGCACTGACAGCTCCTGATGGGGGGCCCTGAGAGCCATGGAAAAAAGTTTGGGTTTCAGTGTGCTGTGTTGGTGTGTTTCAAACCAGAGAGGAGTAGACTTTGATTCAGAAAGAGCTGTGGGACTTTAAGCAAGTGACTTAACTGCTCTGTGTCTCAGTTTTCTTATCTAAAAAATGGGGCTAGTAAGAATCTCCATCTCATCAAGGTATAAGGATGAAATGAAATGATGTCTGTGACAGGCTGAGGACAGGGCCCGGGGCACAGTAAGTGTGCTGCGAGTGTCCACTGTCGTGGTGATGTTTTAACAGACATGGGCACCCCCACCTCCCGGAGAATGTGGTGGGCGGGAAGGACAAGTTAAGAGGCTGCACAGCAGGAATGCAGGCGTGGCTGGGCCGCTGGGGACATGGTTGGCCCAGGCCTGTGTTCCTGCTCCTAGAGGCTCAGGGTCGGTGGGAGAGTGAGGACTGGGTGCGGGGGGTCCCTGACAAGGAGGGCTCGGGAGGGCAGGGGGAGGCAGGGGAGGCTTGCTGGCTGGGGAGAGGCTGAAGGGCGATCAGAGTTACCCATGTGGGCAAGGGGTGCAGAATGGGGGCACAGAGGAAGGGGGAACAGAGTCAATAAGGGCACAGGTGTCATGTGGAGGGGAGAGTGACTCTCCCAGGGTGCCTGAGGGGGCCTGAGGCGTGAGGCTTGTTTGAATCATGCTTGAGGAAGCCTGCGTTTGGGTTGGAGGACTTCCTGAGGGGAGTGCAAACGGTGCGGCCTCTGTCCAGGTGTGGATCACATGCGAAGGCTACGGCCTCAAGGTGGCTGTGGACGGTCAGCACCTGCTGGAATACAGCCACCGCCTGAAGAACCTGCCCGCCATCAACAGCCTGGAAGTGGGAGGCGATGTCCAGCTGACCCACGTGCAGGCATAGCTGGGCTCCCTGGCCCTGGGGCCGAGGGCGGGGCTGTGCTGCTGACCGCATGGGCTCCCCGTCCCTACCCTCAGGCTTTCCCAGCCTGCTGGGGAGCTGGGGCTTTTCTGGAAAGAAGGTGTGTCGTGCCTGGGTGGCTCAGTCATTAGGTATCTGACTTTGGCTCAGGCCCTGATCCGAGGGTCCTGGGATGGAGCCCCGCATCGGGCTCTCTGCTCGGCAGGAGGCCTTCTTCTCCTCCCTGTCCCACTCCCCCTACTTGTATTCCCTCTCTTGCTGTCTCTGTCAAATAAATAAACAAAATCTTTAAAAAAAGAAAAAAAAAACAAAAAATAAGGCATGTTGGTCTGGTTCTGCTTCCGGCGGCGGCCAGCCTGGCGTGGGAGAAGCAGCTGGCCAGCAGCTGCCTTCCTCGGACAGGGCGGCGTCCAGGGCTCAGGCTGCCTACATCCTCCCATCTGAGGAGCGGCGGGTGGTCCCTGCAGGCTAAGCCCTGTGTTCAGTCCCCTTGGCAGAAAGGGAGGGTCCTGGGCCTTCCCAAGCTCCCAGACCAGGCCTACACCCCGTCTGCCTCCCAGCCACATGTCCACCCCGCCAATCAACTCCATCTCAGCCCCACGCCACCAGCTGTTCGTTCCACGTGGGAGGCGATCTCCGGGGCCCTCCCCCTGCGTCCTACTTTCCACCTTTCCTTACACTGGGTCCTACCCTCCCTGCTCCACAGAAGTCAGCCTGATACTCCACGGGTCTCCACCAACTAACTGGACGTGTCTCGACAGGGGGCTCTGCTCTTTCCTAGGGTCTTTCAGAGAAAGAAGACAGGCGTTTGTTGGCACATAAATTCAGGGTCATTGTGGTCACTGAATGTGTTTGGAACATTTTGGAGTCTCTGGAATTGGGGAGGTTCTGGGTGAGGGCAGAGGGGCAGGGAGCATGGGCTCACTTTGATGGGGCGAGTCCTGACATCACACCCGCTCCCCGGTGTTCCCCACAAACCCCACATGGGTGGGAGAAAGCACGCCAGGCTCGGGCCTCCGGGGCAGGCATCTGTGATGCACAAAGATTGCTAACAGGTGAGCCCAGCAAATAGCCTCACGCTTCTGAGACGGGCCAGGGTCCGGGCCAGATGGCAAGGCTGGCTTATCAGAACCCTGTGTCCCAGTGGGAGGAGGTGGCAGGTGTGGTGTCAGGAGAAGTGACTCAAGCTGACCCGTTTGTGTTGTCCCACTGCGGGTCCTGGTGTTTGGGCCCGGGTGTGATGGGGAGAGTGACTCAGCATGTGGGCTTCTACCAGCCCCTGGGCCAGTGCTGGGGGGCCGGTCCTGTGTCCACATGATGCCAACCCATCCTGCTACCTCCACCAAGAATCCAGTACCTTGGGAACCAGGCTGGGGCTCTGAGCATCGTCCTCAGACCAGCAGCCCCTGGGAGCCTGTCAGGAAGGCAGAATCCCAGGCCTTGCTGCAGGCCTCCCGAATCAATCTGCCTTCTGGCAAGAAGGGGGCTTGTGTGCATCTCAGAGGAGAGAGGCGCTGGCCTAGGTGACCATGATCTTGACCACATTGTTTGGATGCAGAGCTGGGGCACTGGTGGCCGGGATGCTTCTTTCTCCCCTGTCACCCCGTCTACATAGGGAAGAAGTGGGCCAGATAGCCAGTGAATTAGAGGCCAAACCCAAGCTGGGAGCCCAATTTTCCCAAACCCCTCACTTAGCTTCTGGCTGAGTTCCTTCCTTATTCTAAGAAAAGGAAACATGGCTCAGCCCCTTAAGAAGTCTTCCCCATGGAAGATACATGTCCTTCACTCACTGCCAAGTCTTCGACACAAGGTCTGACCTCACCTGCTTTGAAACCCAGGTGCCAAATTATTATTGGCCCAACTCTCAGGAAACAGGAAGCCCCAGAGCCAAACATGGCAACTTTCTACGAGGGGATTGTTGGTCAAGGCTTTCCTGAGGAGCTGGCATCACAGGCAGTATGAGGTGCACCGCGTGGTTGGTGTGCCGCGTGGGAGGTGTGCCCCGTATGTGGTGAGCCCAATGTGAGGTGAGCCCGTGTGACTGGAGCCCCTGTGAGGTGAGCTCTCTGTGAGGTTAGCCCTGAGTGTGAGGTGAGCCCTGTGTGAGGTGAGCCCTGAATGAGGTGAGCCCTGTGTGAGGTGAGACCTTGTAGGTGCGCCCCATGTGTGGTGAGCACATGTGAGGGGTGCCCCCTGTGAGATGAGGCCTGTGAGGTTAGCGCCCTGTGAGGTGAGCCCAGGTGGGGTGAGCCCTGTGTGATGTGAGCCCCCTGTAATTTGAGCCCTGTGTGAGATAAACCCTTGTGAGGTGAGCCCACAGTGAGGGGTGCCCCATGTGAGGTGAGCCCCATGTGTGAGCAGAGCCCCGTGTGTGGTGAGCCCTGTGTGAGGGGTGCCCCCTGCGAGGTTAGCACCCTGTGAGGTGAGCCCCGTGTGAGGGGCGCTCCCTGTGAGATGAGCCCCATGTGAGGTTAGCGCTGGCTGGGGTGAGCCCCCTGTGAGGGGAGTCCTGTGTGAGGTAAGCCCCCTGTGAGGTGAGCCCTGTGTGGGGGTGTCCTGTTTGTAGTGAGCCCCCTGTGAGATGTGCCCCGTGTGTGAGGTGAGCCCTGTGTGAGGGGCACTCCCTGTGACGTTAGCCCCAAGTGAGGTTAGCTCTATGTGAGGTGAACCCGTGTGAGGTCTCCTGTGTGAAGTGAGACCTTGTAGGTGTGCGCCATGTGTCTAGAGCCCGTGTGAGGTGTGCCTAATGTGTGGTGAGTCCATGTGAGGGGATCCCACATGAGGTGAGCCACATTTGAGGTGAGTCCCCTGTGATTTGAGCCCTGTGTGAGGTAAGCTCCGTGAGGTGGGCCCCATGTGTGGTGAGCCCCATGTGAAGTGTACCCCATGTGAGGTGACCCCCCCCGTGATGTGAGCCCCCTGTAATTTGAGCCCCCGTGAGGTGAACCCCCCGTGAGGTGCTCCCGTATGAGGTGAGCCCCATGTGTGGTGAGCCCATGTGGGGTGAGCTCTGTGTGAAGTGAGGTAACCCCCCGTGAGGTGAACCCCCTGTGAGGTGCTCCCGTATGAGGTGAGCCCCATGTGTGGTGAGCCCATGTGGGGTGAGCTCTGTGTGAAGTGTACCCATGAGGTGTACCCCCTGTGAGATGAGCCCCTTGTGAGGAGTGCCTCGTGTGTGGTGAGTCCTGTGTGGGGTGAGGCCTATGTGAGGTAAGTCCCATGTGGGGGCACCCCGTGTGTGGTGAGCCTGTGTGGGGTGAGATCCGTGTGAGGGGCACCCCTCAGGGGCGCCTGGTGTGAGGGGTAAGCCCCTGTGTGAGGTGATCCCCCTGTGTGAGGTGCACCCCGTGTGAGGTGAGCCCCGTGCGGGGGCACCCGTGTGAGATGAGCCCCATGTCAGGTGAGCCCCAGGTGAGGTGAGCCCCAAGTGAGGTCTCCCATGAGAGGTGAGACCTTGTAGGTGTGTCCCATGTGTGGTTCGCCTGTGTGAGATGAGCCCCTTGTGTGGTGACCCCTGTGCGTGGTAAGCCCGTGTGAAGGGTGCACCTGTGAGGTGCTACCATGTGAAGTTAGTCCCTTGTGAAGTTAGTTCCTTGTGAGATGAGCCCCGTGTGAGATGAGCCCTGAGTGAGGTCTCCTGTGAGCAGTGAGACCCTGTAGGTGTGCCCCATGTGTTGTGTACCTGTGTGAGGTGAGCCCCATGTGAGGGGTGCCCCCATGAGGTGAGCCCCATATGAGTTTAGCCCCATGTGAGGGTCACCCCATGTGGAGAGCCCAAAGTGAGGTGAGCACCATGTGTGAGGTGAGCCCGATGTTGTGAGGTAAGCCCCGTTTGTGGTGAGCCCCGTGTGAGAGGCATCCCCTGTGAGGTTAGTGTCCTGTGAGGTGAGTCCCGTGTGAGAAGCACCCCCTATGAGATGAGCCCCGTGTCAGGTGAGCCCCGAATGAGGTGTGTCCCCATGATGTGCGCCGCATGTGAGGTGCGCCCCATGTGTGAGGTGAGCTCTGTGTGAGGGGCACCCCATGAGGTGAGCCCCCTGTGAGGTGAGCCCCGTGGGAGGTGCACCCCATGTGAGGTCTCCCATGTGAGGTGAGACCTAATAGGTGCACCCCATGTGTCGAGAGCCCCTGTGAGGTTCGCCCCATATGTGTTGAGCCCGTGTGAGGTGAGACCCGTATGAGTGCCGTCCCCTTGAGATAAGCTCCCTGTGAGGTAAGCCCCATGTGATTTGAGCCCCCTGTGATTTGAGCCCTGTGTGTGGTGACCCCTGTGAGGTAAGCCCCCTTGTGAGGAGACCCCCACAGTGAGGTGCTCCCATGTAAGGTGAGCCCCATGTGAGGTGAGCCCCAAGTGAGGTCTCCCGTGCCTGTGTGAGGTGAGCGCCTGTGAGGTTAGCCCCTTGTGAGGTGAGCCACATGTGAGGTGAGCCACATGTGAGGGGCGCCCCATGTGTGGTGAGCCCCGTGTGAGGTGCACCCCATGTGAGATGAGGCCCGTGTGTGGTGAGCCTGTATGAGGGGCGCCCCGTGTGTGGTGAGCCCTGTATGAGGTCTTCCCTGTGAGTTTAGACCTTGTAGGTGCACCCCTTGTGTCCAGAGTCCACGTGTGGTGAGGCCCGTGTGTGGTGAGCCTCATGTGAGGTAAACTCGTTTGAGGCAAACCTGTGTGAGGCACAGCCCAGGCCCCATAGGCAAGCCTGGTTTCCTTAACCTCCACTACAGGTCTGCAGGTCTGCACAAAACTCCGCAGGCTGCCCCACTCCTGGTGGCTATTTTAGAGAAGCCGTGTGGCCAAACTAGTATGTCCCTCTGTGAGGGATTTGGGTCCAGTTTGTACCACCCACCAGTCCCCAACTCTCTGTAGAACGGAGCTGCTTTCCCTACAGAACACTCCCACACACATACAATGTGGTTAAAATAAAATGCATTTCATATAAATATCTCCATCAAGGAGTCATATGGGGAAATCCCAAGTGGCCCTTGAGAGAAGACTTGGGGTTCCTTTTCTTTAAATACAGAGTTATAAATAACTGTACACAGGGCGGCTAAATACAGTGTAGCATGACAGCGCCCCCTGCTGGTCACTCCAAGTGGTGTAGTCAGAGGAAGGTTCCATCCTTCTCGCCCACCAGCTGAGGGGTCTGGCACTGCGGATTTAGTCTTCAAGGGACCTGGGAAAGCACAACTCTGCATTATCAAGGAAGGGTGGACTCAAGGGAGATAAGAGGTTCTACTCGGTCCAGGCTGCTACTCAGTAGCAGGTCAAGTATCAGGCTTGGTGGAGAAAGAGCTGTAAGGCTTGGCGATATAATTTCCTTCCATCTCCCCAGGCCCTGTGACCGCAGATAATTGAGAGTTGGCTCCACCAGTAAGTTCTGTGGCAGCAACTTCAACTTCTCCCGTGGGCTGCTGGAACTCTGGGATCGCTGGGTTGCCTTGCTGCCCCATCTTTTTTCATCTCGTAAGTAAACACAGCACCAAAGATATCTTCATGATAGCGCTTCTGGCTCTTTAAGGGAAAGCAGAACCAGGGTGTCAGCTCTGCTGGTCCAGCCACCTCTCATTCATCAGGTCCAGGCAGGACGAGCCCCTGGGCCTCCCCCAGCTTCCCTGTCCCATGTACACTCATGAGCCATCTGCCTTCACAACTGTCACGCTGAGAGTGTACCTGAATGCCACTAGACTAACTCCCATCAGCACCCAGCCTGCCGTGAACTGCCTGAACAGCTCCCACGCCTGCATCGTATGTGTCCCCCAAAACACTCTAAGACAGGGAGCTCTGAGAGAAATACGTTTGGCAAATGCCACATACTTTCTCCTTGTCTTGAGGAGTCACGTTGGATGGTAGTGTGTTAGAGGCTCTGAGGAGTCTTGTTATCAAGCAACGTGTTGCCTTTGTGTAACCGAGCAATCAGACCAGAAGGGACAGGCAGGCCTTCTAAGAGCCCACTGAGCTCAGACCTCCAGCCACTTCCAGGGTTCCTTTGGGTTTCAGGACTCTCCTGGTCCTTGTGCCCCCCTGCCTGTGCCCTTGAGATGTATCCCTAGCCGACCCACCAGCTGCCCTACCTTCAGCTGGAAGAAGTAGTCCTCCACCTGCTCCTCACTCAGGCTCAGCTCAGCAGCCACCAAGCCCTTCAGCGTACGGGCCACATCCCGGGCCATACGCACATCCCCACAGACATAAAGGTGGCCATGCTCCTCATGGAGCACACGGAGCACCTCGCTGGCCAGCTGCTGCCGCAAGAGGTCTTGAACATAGACCTGAAACCAGAGGAGATGGGGAGATGGTGCGTCCAGGTCCCTGCTGTCAGGGGTGAAGCCTGAAGTCAGGCCTGCTGGCCAGGAGGAGGCAGTGAGGGGCACGACCGGCTGGAGGGGGAGGACCCTCCCAGTCAGGACCTTGCCCCAGGATCAGGCTCAGGATAAGGAGGGGCACTGGCACCCCGCCCAGCTCAGGCCTAGGGTTGGTGCTCCAGAGAGGAACGTTGGCCGTGCCCTGCCCTCAAGGAGCTGACCATTCAGTGAGACTCCTGCCTCGGACATCGAATTCACTATGCTTCAAAGAGGCATCAGTCAAGCCGCTTCCCCTGCCCGGGGCTCTGAAGCCCCGCCTGTAGACACCCCAGAACTGGAGCCCCTCTGTGTAGACTGTCCACGGAACCTCTAGTGTAATTCAGAGAAGGACACAGAGCATGAGAGTCCACGGTTACACAGAAGTCTAGGAGCCTCCGCTCTTGTTCCCCACGAGATGCCCCACAACCCCAGCACTGACACAAAACACTGGGCCTGGGAGGAGCCCAGATGGAACGAATTCACAAGGCCTGAGGCGAGGGTCTGTCCCAGCTCCCCAGGGCAGCAGGGACCATCAGCGGGGAGCGTGGTGTTTAAGCATAAAGCTAGCCTGGCCCACGTCATCCCGTCATCCCGGGCAGGTGTGTATCCCAGGGGAGGGCTTTTAGCCATTTGGGCACGGGGACTAACCCACCATGTGATCCTGGTTAGTCCTCAGTGTGTCGGGCCCGTCCCTCCTCCCAGCAGAGTGAGTGCATTGCTCTGACGGGTGTGTAACTGCTTCCAGTTCAGAGCTCAGATGAAGGCTCAGAGAGCAAGCGGCTTGTGGGGAACCAGGCCACCCCCCGAGTCTGCGCTGAAGTGCCCCAACCACGGCCTGGGCAGCCACCTCATTTACCTTGGGCTGGCCAGGCAGACGAGAATAGGCTGTGTGCACCTCGTGCAGCACCCCATTCTGGGCCATCTCCAACATCTCCTCTCGATACAGGTGGTCCTCATCTGGGCGGCGGCACCCGAACACCAGGGTCATGCGGCCGGCCTGGAACCCTGTTAAGACCCAGCAGGATGCAGTTACCAGGGTGGCCACCAGGGGGCGGGCCATGGCTCAAGACCCGTTCAGCTGGACAGTCAACTTGAATTATCATTTCATGCCCACAAATCTCCTGTCCCCACTTTACAGATGAGGAAACTGAGGCCCAGGGCACTCAGATCACTTGTCCACACAGGCTGAGGCAAATGGGAGAGTGGGCCAGGGAGGTCCCAGGGAGACGCCAGAACACCTGGTGTCCCCTCCCTCCCTGTCGGGAAGCCCCTAGCTGTACCTTTGCCCTTGGTGTCATGTAGCCGCTGCTGCCAGAAACCACGGAAGGGGGCGATGCCTGTGCCAGGTCCGATGAGGATGCAAGGATGGGAGGGGTCCTCGGGGAGCTGGAAGTTGCCAGCACTAAAGGGAACAGATGAAGAAGCTCAGTCCTCAGACATCCAGGGATGGATGCACAGGCTGGACAGGGGCTGGGGAGCTGAGGGTGCAGCAGAGCTGATGGGGGGTGGTAGTGTGGTAGGAGTGGAGAAGACAACGAGCTCAAATTTGATTTTCCAAGTCCTGGAGGCCGCTTCATTTCCCTGTCCAGGCACACCCTCACCTCGTCCTGGCCTTCTGAAAAAAGGCTGAAACTCACTGTACTCTGGGCCCCCCTCCACTGTGTCCTCTCTGTCCCTATTGGAGACCTGGCCATGCTCTATTGCCACAGGATAGAATGGAGAGGCCCAGTGTGACTCCAATGCCTTCATCAAGGGCCTAGATCCCTCCCTTTCAAACCAGAGCTCCCGGGGCCAGTGGTGCCACAATGGACAGAGTAGAAGGGGTGCTTGCCTTCTCACGAAGCAGGGTACTGGGTCTTGGGGCTTCAGGCTGCTGAGCCACGTGCTACAGACACCATGGTGCAAGGGACCTTGGCCATCTGCAAGGACAACACAGACTTGACCAACATCACCCTCCACTCCCCCCACACCCCCAGGGGTAAATTGTCCCAGAGGCTCCCCCAGGACCAATGAGCCTCCTGGGAGTGTCCGCTCAGGCGCTCTATGGGCTTTAGGGAGGGGGCAATTCTCCCGGTTCTGCAGTCCACCCTCTGTGCAGCCCAAGCTGGGGAAAGCTGAAAGGCACGTCGAGAGCATGCTAGCCTCTCCTTCTGCCCCTCCAGGAACAGTCTTAGAGAAGGAACACGTACACGATCACTCAGGTAGCAGTAAAATCAGATGACAGCTCGATTTCCCCGACCCCTACTCCCATGCTCCTTCCAAGACTCCCCCCGGGGACCTTTCCAGCCCACCACTCTGCTCCAACAGCAGCAACCCAAAGTGGCCTGTAGGGTGGTCACGGTCACCGTGCCATCATCTTCACGAGATAAAGCCCTTGCTGGCAGGAACTCTGAGTGACGGACAGCCTCCTAAGCATGCTGGTCTGCTCTGACACCTCTGCCTCCCTAATGGCCCTTCCCGGGCCTGTGGGAACCCCCATTTTCTCCGGGTTACCTCCCTTTCCCAAGGGCCCAGCATTTAAATCTATCCCAACCAACCTGAGAAGAAGTCCCTTTGTCTCTCTGAATGGGATCTGGCTCTCACAAGATGTGCCCACCGCCCCTCTGTCTGAGCACTGAGACTTGACCTGGCAGATGTTCTCCAGCAGAGCAGACAGAGTCTCTGCCCAGTGTTTAGAAACTGCAAGAGTGTGCTGTTCACCCAGCTTTGCCAACCCATGCAATGCTCAGTTACAGAGGGCAGGGCAGGGCAAGGGCACGGTTCAACCACTGCAGGAGCCAAGTCCAAGGAGACAAGGTTTTGTATCTCCCAGTCTGTTAGCCCATCCCCTATCCTCTGCCCTCAGAGCACCCTATGCTTCTTGGCACCCATATCATGACAACCATCTATTTTGATGAGTCTCTCTTCACTGCCCCCTCTAGACGGGAAGCTCCATGAGGGCAGAAGCTACATGTACCGTGTTTCCACACCCACCACTGTGGCAATAGAGAGATATGAAACAAACCATTATTGAGTGAGGGAGCGAGTGAGCAATCAAAACATCATCACCCCCGCAGCCAGGACAGACGATCAGGAATACTAAGAATTGCTGGGCTCCCACTAAGTACTGGGTGCTTCTTCCACAGGGTCTCATTACATTGTCCCAGCAGTAGTGAGACTGCAGAGAGAAGCAGGGTGGACCCAGAAGTCAGACTGTGTGGGTTTGAATCCCTGTTCTCTACTTGCTCACAGTGCAACTCTGGGGCTTAACCTCTTTGTGCCTCAGTCTCCTCACCTATAAAATGCAAACTGTACCCATCTCATGTGCTTACCGCTAATAAATATATAGAGAGGGTTCGCTTGGTGCCTGGTGTCTAGCAATCTCTGCCGCATACCTGTTATGGCTATTAACACTCTGGAAAGTGGGTATTTAACTGACGAGCAGACCACACAGCTCAGAGCTGCTGAACCGCCGCCCAGTCAGGAGCAGAGCTGGACTCTGGACCAAAGCCTCTGCCCAGCCTTACCTCGGGTACGGTACGTGAGCACAGCCACAGTGAGGTGGACCTCCGTGGGTGTGCAGTCCCTGGAGGAGCTGATGGAGTAGTACCGGGGTTTCAGAATCGGGAGCTGGGAGAGCAGGAAGCCAGCAGACACCCGCAGGGACGGGAACTCCTGCAGCACCTCCAGGAATGTGGGGCTGTTGGTGAACTTCCACTTGTTGTATTCTGAGGCCTGAAAGCCAAGGGCAAGGTGAGTGACTCAGGGCCCCTGCTCACACGGAGGCAGGAGGCTGTCACAATCCAGCGTTGGTTTATTCCCTCCTTCGTTCCCTGGGTGGACACCTCCAAGCACTGGGCGCTGTCCATGGTGCTGGAGAGAAAATGGTGCCTTTCCTGGAAGCACTCAGGTCAGTGAAAGCGTTTCTCCGATTCGTGTGCTTAGAACTCCACCATCAGCCACTGGTGAGCAGGAGTCAAATCTTTATTATAATCTAATTTTGGACAGGGCTTTGCAATCATAAAGACCTGGGTTCCCTCTTGACTGGGTGCCCCCGCTTGTTGTGGGATCTTGTCCCAACCACTTAACCTTTGTGACATGAGGATAGCATCACCTCTCTCATGGGAACATTGTGAGAATGAAATAAGAACATGTGTGCTGAGTTAGTACACTGCAGCCACAGGATAATGGCTGGAATCAAGATAATTAGTGAGAAAAACGATGGCGATAGTGCCATCTTGTGCCTTTTACAAAGGCATGGGCCTAGAAAGTTGCAAGTGGGTTAATGCAACCTCTCATGTCCACTTCTCCATTCATCCTCACCAACCATCCTCCAACACTTCCCAAGTTCCAGGCTGATGCCAGGTTTGGGTAACATACAAAGAAAGACACAGTGGTTCTCCTTTTCTAACTAATTTCTAACAAAGTATCCTTTGGTAGCTTCCTGAAGATGCTCAGAAAAGTTCAGTTCACTCGACACAACTACGTCCTGGAGATAGGATGGGAGAAGATGCTGACTTCCCACCAGGTTTTGACAAGTCTCACTTTGGGAAGCTGGGTCGGATTCCCCCTTGGCAGTTAAAGGCCAGCTCTGGGTTCTGGCTCCCCATGATTCTGGGACCCTGCCCTTCCCTCACCCACTGGCCCAACCTTTACCTGGCACAGGATCTCCAGCCTCTGCCTCTCAGCTTCTTCTGTGGCCAGATGTGCCAGCTTTCGGAGCAGCAGCTGGGTTGGGGGGGTGGTGATGTCCAGGAAGTAGGTGAGGGCCTGGCTGAGTGAGCATGGGGGCAGCCGCTTGTCTCTGACCCAGTAGCTTCCTGGGCAGGGTAAAGGAGGAGTCAGAATGGCAAAAGGGCCCCAGTTAGGTTTCCTGAAGGGTGATGAGACCTCTGGAGACACCCTCCATCCTACAGCTGCAGGGGAGACACTGAATTTCTGGTCCCAGGAACTGCAAAAGTGTTCATGTGCCCAATTCACATGCAGGAAAGTGGAGCCCAGAGTCACGGCTGCCAGGGAAGGCTGACCAACAGCCCTGCAAAGGGCACCCAAGATGACATGATCCTGAAAAGTCAAGTCTGCACCAGAGTTCAGTGTCTCTCTGGTTCAGACCTGAACTTCAGCAAAACATCCATAGGTGAACTATAGACTCACAATGACTAAATTTTCCAAAGACCGATGTACACCCCAGAGGCCAGTTATGTTCGTTTAGAGAAAAGCCCTGGACTACCGTCCCCTGGGGCTATACCAAGAAGTACTGAGTAAGCAGCAAGTCAGCCCAAAGTGTCAAGTCCCAAGGAGTCACAAGAGGCTTTAGGCTGGGTAGTCACAGTGCGGACCCTGGAGCCAGCAGACAGGTTTGAACTCTGGCTCCTCACCATTAGCTAAGTGATTAAACCCTCTGAGCCTTGGGTTCTAGCTCTAAAATGGATGTGATAACAAAACTTGTCTCACTGGGTTTGTATGAGCACTGAACGGAATGGTGTATGTATAATAGTACAGTGTCTGGCACACACCTGCTCAACAAATATTAGGTAAAAATATCAGTATTATGTTATTTCATTCAGACCCAAGGCCTGAATGTGCCACATCAGTTTTCCTACAATCACAAGAACATCTCTGTCCCCTTGCTCATATTTCTCCTGGACAGTGGGAGACTACACCACCCTTTGCTTCTCTGACCCCCACTTTCCTATTGTGGCCACTCTCTTTAGGGGTACACATTCTTTAAAGGCAAGACTATCATTAGCCAGAGAGCTCTTCCTATGGGCTGGGAGGCTCGTGATGGTTGATTTCTTGCGCTTATCTCTCCTAGTACCTGTCGCCCCCATGCTGTGCTCCCCACATAGATGAGGCCTCACCATAGCATGGGAAGCAGGTGCTCCAGGTCCTCCCTAGGACAGTGTCTTCTCCCAGGTGAAAATGGAGAGAGGAGTCTCACTCTCCTGGTCACCCACAGTCTGCCCCTGCCCACAAGCCAAGTGATGTGGGAACAAATGAGACCTCGGTGGGTGAGCAGTAGGAGTTTAGAATGCCATGAGCATGCAAGTGGTTTACACACTTTGGGATCCAAGGAGACTCTCGGGGCATATTAAACCCCCTCTCTGAGTTTCTGAACAAATGTTTCCAAGCCTGTAGGAAATGGACATTCCTCCATTCCTGTGTCTATCTGGTGCCAGGAACTGTGGTCAAGACTGCTCTTTTGGTCTTTACTACAATCTCATAAGGAAGGATCTCTTATCTCCATTTATTATCTCCATAGAGAGACAGAAATAGATGTTTCTTATCTCCATTTATCTCTTTGTCTCCATAGAGACAAAGAAAGAAAACCTTGAGAGGTTGACGCGCAGGCCCAAGGTCATGTAGCTAGTAAGTGATGGCTCAAGGATTCGAACTTCCAAGGCTCAGCCTTTTTGCAATGTTCCCACATTTCTCCATCATGTCATCAGGCAAACTTCACACACATGTTTATTGTGGGGCCTGAAGAGTCAGGGCATAGAAAATGCTGGTAATTACTCAAATAGTGCCCGTTGCTACTGCGATGGTGATGATGAGGAGGAGGATGAAGAAGAAGAAGAAGAAGATTCTCGCCTATCTGCCTCTTGTATGAGGTAGTGAGCTTTCTGAGTGTGGATACTGAGTCTCATTCATTTTAGTAGCCCAGGACCTACCTAGTATATAGATGTGACCAACTGGTTAAAATTTTGATGCAAAAACAAGTGAATCCATCCATTAACAAACAAGTGTCTGGGTGAGCAAAAGAATGGAGAGAGACTCCCCAGCCTCTGGGATTGGGCAGAGAGCTCCAAAGAAACATCCCTTCTGTTCCAAAGCGGCATTAGTGTGGGCTTGGAGGGCCCATCCACTCAGCAGGAAGGGAAGGGTTAGGTGCCCACAGCCCAGGTGCAGGACCAACCCATAAGCAGAGCTGAGGGGCTGCTGGGGGTGGGGGATGCTGGGGCCACTGTGTAAAAGTCTTACCGCTCTCGCTGAGGGTCTCCAGGTGCACAGGCTGGTGGGGCGCAGGGCTGTCTACCACTCGCTCCAAGATGCCTTGCACCAGGGCCGGCTGGTTGCCCGGGCAAATCCCGAGGTGCTCTCCAGGCAGGTAGCTCAGCCCAAGGCTGTCCTCACAGGAGAGCTCCACCAGGAGGGTGGTACGGCTGGAGAAGGGAAAAAGAAGCCTCTGGTGACGCCACCAGGATTTCCTCCAGTGCTCCCTGACGGGTGGGCCAACTTCCCCAGGAAATGGGCCCTCTTTCATTTTCCTGCTCAGTTCAGGGAGCACGGGCGGGGTTGGGTTGCTGGCATCCCCTGGAGCTGGGTGCTCAAGAGGGCCTGGGGTTCACCAGGCCTGGGGCTTCTCTGTGGGGAGAGGGTGGGCAGCCCATTCTTGACTGGGCTTGACTATACCCTCTGCCTAAGAAAGCACCCCCCCACCCAGGATATCTGTGGGCATTAGGACAAACCCTTCCTTGTCCCCAGAACAAATCTGGTTCTTATTAGAACAAAGCCCAGTTTTCCTAACAAATGGTGGAAGATAGCGCAGATGAACAAAAGCTTCAGTGAATCCGTAACACCCGTTTTTCCTGAAAGGGAAATGTCCTTCCCTGCCAAAAATTTTCCTGAAAGTTCTTAAGACAGAGTCAAATGGTTTGAGTTCCTCTTGCCCTCCACCTCTGGTGAAAGGGTTTAGTGACAAAGGACCCGTGGTAAAACAGGTACATAGTTCTCAAGCTGGAAAACCGGCCCATGGTTAATGGAGACCAGAGCTAAAGGCACCAGAGGTCACAGGGGTTACTGGCCAAGCTTGTCCTACTGATCCTACCCATGATGTTGTGGCTAATGCCAGGGCACACTTCTCTCCTTTCAAAGATGGACTCACTCTGGTCTTTCTTCCATTATATTAAACCTGTGGAATGTCATCTAAGCAGCACCGTAGTCTCCCCTACCTGGACTGGGGACTCTGTAGATTCCGCTGTGATTTGAGCCGTAGGGTGAACACGTTCTTGGCGTGCATACTGCTGAGGGCTGTGGGGGACAGAGAGGATGATGTGGCAGAGTGGCTCTTAAGCATTGGCTGGGGGGTAGGGAGGCTTCCGGGTCTAAATCAGCTATGCCTGGACACTACCCATGGGGTATCCCACTGTGACAGGGGTGGGGTTTTCTTTTTCTCTTTCCCTGCCATGTTTCTGAATCACAAATAAAGATGCTTGGTCAGACATGGGTGTTTGTGCTGTTGCTAGGTGTGGGGGAGGGGATGCATGAGGTGCCCAAATGGGTGAATTTCTAGGCCATCCCCATGGCCTGGCACCTGCAGGAGAGCATAGTTGATCTTGGGGCTATCCTCAACATGCAGAAACCAACAGGACTACTGCATTCAAGGTACAAGAAAAGAGGAATCAAGGGGGCCCAGCATCCAGAAGCTACCATCGAGAGGTCACGGCGTCAGCCTGCTCAAATCCCAGCCAGGCCACATGCTAGCAACCTGCTTCACCTCCCTGAACTTTAGCTTCTTTATGCCGCCCCCACCCCTGCTTTTTTTTAATGTAATCTCGGCACCCAACATGGGGCTCGAACTCACGACCCAGAGATCAAGAGTTGGATGCCCTTATCAGCTGAGCCAGCCAGGCACCCTGGTCCTTGGGCCCTTCTTGCAAGATGAATGTCAGGACTCACTTAGCATGGCAGGTGAGGAGCCTCCTTTGGAAATGAAGCAAGCTCTCCAGCCTCACCCCCCAGCAGTCTCTCAGGTCCAACAAGAGACCAAGGCCTGGCAGCCCGAGGCCAGCTGCCTCTTTTCAGAGGGTCCCGTGATCTCCTTGATCACCGACTCTAGGTGCAGAGCCCTCCACCCCAGCAGGCAGGGCAATGATCCCCAGCTGGGCAATGAAGCAGGTACCTTTGTTGAGGTCCAGAGGCTGCGAGTCCTGCACGAGCCGGTAGTGCTGTGGGTCCCAGGTCATACTGCAGGTGTAGCGCTTAGGGATCTGAATCCCGTGTTTGCCTCGCACATCGAATGCCTCGCAGGCTGCCTGCAAGAAGGTGGAGCAGACTGGTGTTAACCATGGTCACCGTCATCCTCAATGACATCATCGCCAACAACGGGGCCACCACTTTGTAGGTGCTTACAGATCGGTTAAGTGCTTCTGATCATTACTCAGCACGTGGATTGGATCGGGCCACTGGGAGGACTCAGAGAGGTGACCGGGCTTGGCACACAGTTGCTACTGCTCTCCGAGTGGATGCTAACACTGCACTAGTTAATATCTCACTTTACCCACATGCCCACCCCCTGAGAGAGGGTGACTCCCGTGCTCCTGGTATGGAGTCACGTGGAGGCAGTGAGGGCCTAGGAACAAGGTCTGCCCTGACTCAAGCTGGTGCTCTAAATACCACGGCTGACTAAAATGCTCTGCTTACAAGAGGAGCTGTGTTTTTAAGATTTATTTACTTATTTGAGAGAGAGAAAGTGCAGGGAGGGGGAGAGGGAGGGATGGAGAGAATCCCAAGAAGATTCCCTACTGAGCACATAGGGTGCCTGGATGGCGTTAAAGCCTCCGCCTTCGGATCAGGTCATGATCCCAGGTCCTGGGATCAAGCCCCGCACTGGGCTCTCTGCTCAGCAGGGAGCCTGCTTCCTCCTCTCTCTCTCTCCCTGCCTCTCTGCCTACTTGTGATCTCTGTCAAATAAGTAAATAAAATATTAAAAAAAAAAAAAGATTCCCTACTGAGCACAGAGAACAACACACGGCTTGATCTCATGACCCTGAGATCATGACCTTAGCTGACACCAAGAGTTGGACACCTAACCAACAGAGTCACCCAATGAAGAGTTCTTTAAATCAGGGGTGTCGGGCCACAGGCAGCAAAACCTTGCTAAGATTCTGACACAGGTCCAAAAGACTCCACTGCATGGACTCTGTCCCCAGGCTTTCTGTGGCTGGGAGACTAAAATAAGGCTAATTCATCAAGAGGTGGTTGTCGTGGCTGGCGCGACAAATAGACCAGGAATGTGAGGGTAAGAGGATGAAGAAAAGAACTCGAGAAGCAGAGAGATGGGGGCAGGAGGAGCACTGAGGAGGATGTCCAACAGCGCTAAGTTTATTCAAAGCATTAAGGCCATATATGTAGTGATATTACAATAGGAGAAGCAATACATCTGTGTCTAGTTAAACAACCACGAGTTCCCATAATAAGTTTCACAATTAACTATAAGCAGACCTCGTGATGCCAAATGACTGATGCCAGTACAAATGTTCTGTATTGATACAACAAACCTGAAAGTAATTTATGGGCTGTACTAGGGCAGCAAGGACCAACCATGAACTTATGACCCCAACCGAATTGTTCTCATTTGTTTAGCAAGTGTGTGGGAAGTCACGTAGGCGAGCACACAACACAGCACAGACCCTTTCTCAGTGCTACTCAACTTTTCCCATCCTAAACCTTTTGATAGGTTATTCGGACTTTAAAGGAGGCACAAGTCAGGGCCTGGTTTGGTCCTTGTCTTAAGCCTTACTGTGGCCTCCCACAGGTGGTCTGGATAATTAGAGGGGGAAAGATCTTAAACCGAAGCTCCCAGAGGACAGGAAGTGTCTCAGCCTTCTTCTCCCACCCAGAGACACATGCTTCAAGTGGAGTCCTTGGGGGGCTGAGGGAAGGCAGCAGGGACCTGAGCCCTCAGGCCACACCTGTAGGACCAGGCGGGGGTCATGCCACCCAGGCAACCTGACACAGATGTCCTGGGCAGGAGGGGGCTGTGGCCTCCCAGTCCCTGCTGTGGGGGCAACTCTGGCTAAGAACTGACCTTGAAGGTTTGCACAGCCCAGCTGCGGAAGGCTTCCTCCTGTCCACTGAGCTCATCCCCTTCCCCTGTCAGGACGAGCTGGGAGGCCCCCAGATGGGACAACTTCTGGTCGATGTCATGAGCAAAGGCACAGAACTGCGGGTACATGCTAGAGCCAAGGCCGAACACAGCATACCTGCCCGAGGAAGACACACACACAGAAACTGGAGTGACCCTACTCATGCAAGCATCACATAGCACAACCTGCCTATAAGCCAGCCTCAGGCACTCCTACTCCAGCTGGGCACAGAACCAGCCAGTGGATGCCATCTTTGGGTCCTCTCCAGCTCCCAAGCCTTGTCACCAACTCCTGTGACCAATGCACGCTCAGCCTGCAGACCTGTGGGAAGGACTTGGTTTTCCTGGCTTGACCCTTGACACACTCTCTCTGCCTGGACATCTTGGATGAGACCCCCTTATACACAACCAGTACCCTCCCTGATACCTGGGTCCCAGAACACTTAGGTCCACAAGGCAGGGCTTAGACAAGTGGGAGTGAGGAAAAGTCTTACCTGAACTTGTTGGTAAGCTCTTTCAGCATGAAGAGAGATTTTTTCAGTTTCTAGAAAGAGAGAGAACCACTGAGTTCTCAGGACAAGATTCATAAAAGCACTGCTTTTTACTTTTCTTCTGGTGGCCCACTTCAAAACTGGCCATATCTGGCAGAAGAAGGTTCAAAATTCATAAATGGAAGTCAGTTTATGTATGGGGCTAACTGGCCAGGGCTTGAGGACAAGGTCAGCTTTAGTACCTCATGTGGGCCTGACCCCTGGTGTAGCCCTGAATAGCCCAGCCCCATCCACGTCTGGTAGAGAGAGGGCCTGGCATCTCCAGACGGTCTCCTCATGGGGCGTGAGCCTCTTTTCCTGTTTGGAACCTGGTAAGAATGACAGCTGGTCCCATACTCTCTAAGATAACCCTCATTTCCAAGGATCTCAAGATAATTTTAGGTGCAATGCAAAATATTGTCAAATCATCTGGTAAGAGTATTCTCTTTTCTGTAATTTTTTTTTTTTTTAGTTATTCCTGTTTCTATTATTATTATCATCTTTATGGAAACTAGGGAGAGTCTCAGCTGGAGCTACTGGAGCCCAAAGACCTCTAATACTTGCCCATTGCTCATTTTAAAAAAACAAAGCAAGCCACGTCAGGCAACGGTATCTAGTGAAAATTCAAGAACTTAGGGCTCTCATTGGGTTTTTTGTCGGCTTTCCATTTGTGGGAATGATACGAAGTTTCCTTTACACGTGAATTTTTTAGTTAAAAAAGGTAAGTCAATTTACTTGAAAATATATAGTATGTCCTAGGAAAGGGGTCGCCTACATAAGGTGATAATTACAAAGAAGGCAGTCAAATGCTGAAGCTAAGGCAGCCCAGAGCGATCGGAGCACTCACTTCCAAATGTCTTCCATAGGACATGCTGAATCACCCAGATCCTTTCTTTGGCCCCCTCGGGCCCTGGCACCACCACCCCCAGAACACTGGGACCCAGGCCACACACCTCTCCGTTGCTGGGGGAGTCTCCATTCCCAAACGTGCTGGTCACCACCACCAGCAGCTTCTCCTCCTCCAGATGGCTCAGCCTGTACTTGTCCATGCACAGAACCTGCAGAGCCCCGAGGGTGGACATCAATCCCAGACACCCTGTGCTTCCCTTCCCCCACCCAGGCCAGACACCTCCCTCCCAATCATCTTTTTCCACCAGGCCCCACCCACACCGAGCCCAAACTGGGCACAGAGGCAGGTGCTTCCTGAATCTCTGTCGAACAGACCCACATGAACACTTTGCTCCCCATCCTGCCCCAAGCAAGCCCCATTGCGATCCTTCCACAAGCCAGGGAGGAATCACCTCCCAAACACTGCAGGCCCCAAATCAAAACACTCCTGCTGCCATTTTGAATTCTTAGTGTGCAGATGTATTTTCCACAAAAATGAGGTGAGGTTACAAAAACAACCATTCTTTCACCCCCCAGGAACCCGAACGCTTTGCCTGAAGCAAATCTCAGGTGACAGGTGACACCTGTCACCGCCTCCCTGTTTGACCCACACCCACGTGAAATGGGACGTCTCCCAACACAGGAGGAAATTCAACACTGATGGCATGAATGGGTCCCCCTCTGGGGTTTCATTTTCCTATTCAATCCTTTGTCCCCTTCACTTTTAGCATGGCACCCTATAGTGAAGGTGTTGAGTAAATAGAAATAAAATTTATCTGCAGGAACTCACAGATATTGAGACTTGGATTAGGAAAGATTTTCTCAAACTGTGTTCCCCGGCACACCATGGAGAACTTACATTCTGTGTAACTTTGGGAATCCCTGGACACACACCTATCCTTCTGTCACAGATTTACAACATACGTTCAGCATATCCAAGGCCCTGGAACATTCAGGAGCAGGGCAACCGTTTGAACTTACACCAATTTGTCTGTACACAGGCAGAGAAAAAGGCCTGTGTCCTGCTGAACTGGTTACCTTGGGGTTGAAGGCACAGCTGAACAAGGCCCCCAGGTCCTGGGCCAGTGTTTCCGACTTTCCTGTCTCTGTCGCAAAGAGGATGGTGGCTCTGACTCGGGATGCCATGGTCTTGCGCATTAGCATGGAGGAGAAGAGCACAGCCCTGCGTGGACAGACACTGTGCTGACTCAGCCTTCCAGAGGAACACGGGGGGCCCAGGAGAACGGGGGAGGGGTGGTGTTTAAAGTGAGGCAGGATGAGGGAAAGGAATGCACGTTTCTTTTTTCTAAGATTTTATTTATTTATTAGACAGAGAGAGAGAGAGATCACAGTCGGCAGAGAGGCAGGCAGAGAGAGGGGGAAGCAGGCTTCCTGCTGAGCAGAGACCCTGATGCGGGGCTCGATCCCAGGACCCTGGGATCATGACCTGAGCCGAAGGCGGAAGCTTAATCCACTGAGCCACCCAGGCGCCCCGGAATGCATGTTTCTTACCAGCTACTGACCCTGACCCATGGCCCTTTTCTTCCCTTCACCCGCTCAACCCACTACTCAGCCCCTGGGGAAAATGGAGGACAGGGAGGGTGAGGCCAATGGTGGCAAGTGATTCCCCCTTGGCGTCTGGACCGCTCCATAAAGATCATCATGTCTCTCTGCTCCCTGCCTGTTGAGGCCAAGAAGGGCAGCCGCCTGGGAGGAACGGCTATGGCTCAGATCTCAGCACTGGCTGCTTGCGCTTACTTAACCAAGACTTTGAATGGAATCTTTCTTCTCTGGGGTCTCTTCTTCTCATCTTGCCAGGCGTGGGTTTTCCAGGCCTCCACCTTCAGAAAAGAAAGCACATGTGAGGGTGGGTGGGCCCTGACTCGGCTCTGGCGTCGGGGCACGAGGGAGACAGAGGACGCGTCGTGCCCTTTGTGAGCTGGGGGTCCCTGAAGCCCACACTGGGGAGGACGGGGGTTCTGTCTCCCTCAGAGCTGCAGCTCCTGCCCACACTGTGGGGTCCTCTGGCTTATTCTCCATTAGTTTCTCCCCAGAAGGAAGATGCCCCACTTCGCTTTCATCTTTAGTGTCTAATCACTAGGCAGGTCCTACAATGTCGAGTTCAAACCAGGTACCTCTTCTGAGAGTAAAGGAAGGTGTTAGGACAGCAGGTACAAACTACCCCAGCCATCAGTCACCCTGATTTGCTAGTTAGCATCTGAATGTAAGGAAGCTCTTCCCCAAATCTAACCAAAGTGCTTCTGGACTTTTTATTATTAAAAAAAATATATATATATATATATATATATATATTAAAGATTTTATTTATTTATTTGACAGACAGATATCACAAGTAGATAGAGAGGCAGCCAGAGAGAGAGGAAGGGAAGCAGGCTTCCTGCTGAGCAGAGAGTCCAATGCGGGGCTTGATCCCAGGACCCTAGAATCATGACCCAAGCCGAGCAGAGCAGAGGCTTTAACCCACTGAGCCACCCAGGTGCCCCACTTTTGGACTTTTTAAAATACGAACTGGTTTCAACAGGTAGCGGTGATAGAATGCGTTCTGGGCTGGGCATCCACCAGTTCATTTGGGGAGCTAACGTCCATCACTTTTAGAGATGAGAACAGCAGGGCTCACGTGGGTGCAAAGACCCACCCAAGATCCTACAGTCAGGAGGCAGCAGAGTTGCCTGCAGGCGCGTCTGACCCAGGAGCCAAGCTCTTCGGCATCAGGGGCTACAACTGTCTATGGGGGGTGGGGGTAGAAGGGTAATGGCGGTCAGCCTCAGAAGCGTAAGCCCCGGTGGAGCAATGGGCCCCTGAAGGTAGAATAAGTTATTTCCTGAAGTCCCAATCTCTGTGGAAATGGACAAACGCTGCTCAGCCTCCCAGGAGTGCAGCCTGAAAAGCACAGGTCTC